>NW_019154097.1:45885629-46086488 GCF_002288905.1 Enhydra lutris kenyoni
CCCCCCCCCCCCGCCCCTAGTGGGCACCTGCACCTGATCTGCCCACAGACCCTGGTCCCCAAGAGGCAGAGAGGTGGCCCTTCCAGCCTCTGCCTTACCTGGCACCTTGGCGTCATTACAGATTTCTGCAAAAGGTCTAAAAGAGAAAGAAATGAGGTGGCGGTTAGAAAAATGGGGTTTCCCCTCTTCCTTCGACCTGCCCCTGAAAAGAGGCGACACCTCTCATGAGAGGAGATGCTCCAGGTCTCAGGACCCCGAGATCAAGAGTCACATGCTCTACAGACGGAGCCAGCCAGGTGCCCCACAAAATCTTTCTTTCTTGTGACAAGGACTTTTAAGATCTACTCTCTTAGCAATTTCCAAATGTGCAATCAACTATTTTTAACTATAGCCATATAGTGACTATGTGGTAATTTATTTGTAGTCTTGACTTTTTCTGATTTTTAAATTTTTTTAAATAACTTTTTTTTTTTAAGATTTTATTTATTTCACAGAGAGAGAGAGAGAGAGAGAGAGATCACAAGTAGGCAGAGAGGCAGGCAGAGAGAGGAGGAAGCAGGCTCCCCACTGAGCAGAGAGCCCGATGCGGGGCTCGATCCCAGGACCCTGAGATCATGACCTGAGCCGAAACCAAGAGTTGGATGCTGAAGCGAAATGAGCCCCCCAGGCGCCCCGAGAAGATGGGTCATCCGGAAACTAGGAAGCGGGTCCTCACCGGACCCTGAACCTGCCACCACCTTCATCTCAGACTTCCCAGCCCTGAGGACCCGTGAGAACGTGTGTCGTACTGAGTTCCAGTGAGCTGGATGGAGTGGGAGAGCCTGGTTTGCCTCCCAGCTGACCCACCAGGACTGACCCCCGCCCTTTCCTCGCTCTGGGGAGCGGTTTCCTTTCGTAAGATGAGAGTGTTAAGCTACCTGTCTCCCGGATTCTGGGCAAGGAAGAGGCATCTGTGCGTCTATCTCTGCCTCTCTTGTCCCCCCGGCTGCGACAGCTTTGGGAATCTCTCCACCCTTTCCCCCCTGAGGTCCCTGCTCTTTCTGCCCCCTCCACCCTGCCCTGAGTGGGGGGCAGGGGGGGGCACTCACTGGAGCTGATTGATGATGACCATTCGCACGTGCTCACGGGCCTTCAGGATCTTCTCCAGCCGGTGGATGTCGTACGTGTTGGGGTTCCGGAACGGGATGTCATCGGGCAGGCCCGTGACCTCCACGGCATCTGGGCTGTCCCGGATCAGTTTGTAAGGGACCAGCACAGGCCGGTTCAGGCCCAGGGCCTCGCCTACAAGACACGGTGGGTCAGCGCCAGGGGAAGATGTCCCCTGTGGGAGGCCACGTTCCCCGTGGGAGGCCACGCCCTCCGAGGACAGGGCTGGATCCCGGCGTGGTCCAGCTCCGTGGCCACCGCACTACAGAGTTTAAAAAATCAATACACACCCTTTTTAAAACTCTGCTTAGCAAAACCATAAATCTAATACCCAGCACTGACAATGAAACAGGCACTTGAGCGCGCCCACCTGGTACAACAGGTGTGTGTACCCATGGTAGAAAAACTACAAAGTCCTTCCTTATTATTTATACTTATATTAATCTATTATAAATTACTTATGAATGATAGGACGGGGTGTCTTGGGTGTGTTTTCCAAGATTCTGAAGCGCGTTCGAGGACGCAGAGGAAGTCAGGTTGGCCAACGGCTGGCGATCACACGGGCTGGCTCTGGGTGACCGGGCGGGTCACCCAGTGCCGTTCTCCCCGCCTTCATCCCTGTTCGAATTTTGATGTCACGATAACAAGTGACAGAGATGACCCCAACAACGGCCAGCAGAGTCGCTTGTCACTTTCAGGATGAAACCGCAACTCCTTGGTAGGCCGCCTGCCCCTCCCTGCGCATCGGGGCCTCCCCCAGCTGCTTACTCCAGGTCCTCTGGCCTCCTTGCTGGTCCCCAGTCACCCAGCTGTCCCCACCACCCCGCAAGCTTTTCCTGGAACGCGTGTCCTCTCCTGACATTTGAGCATCAGCTAACTCGTCCCATCCTCCCCACCCCCCAGGCCCGCGACCCTTTATCCTGCTCCTGTTTTGTCTTCTCCGTTATCACTCTCCTAAACTCTACTTAAAAATATTTTTTATTACTGTCTCCCTGCTACAGTGCAAAATGGAAATGATACTGAATTCATCACAAGTAAAGCATCTAGCACAGCTTGGCACTCAGTGACCTAAAAATCTCGACTGTAACCATACTATTATTATTATTATTATTTTAAGAATTTATTTTATTTTTAAGAATTTACTTTTTAAGTATTCTCTACACCCAACGTGGGGCTTGAGCCTGCGACCCTGGACCCAGAGTTGCACGCTCCCCCCACCCACTGAGCCAGCTGGGTGCCCAGTAACCGTATTATTAACTGCCCCATATGGGCTGTGCCCTGGCACCCTGGATGCCCTCCCCTAGCATGGCATGGCCCTAACCCACTCCGTGACCACCTCCCTGCACAGATTCAGAGCCCCAGGATGGCAGGGATCGGACCCCTTGCCCCGGAGTCCTCACAGCTAAACGTGTGTTGGGCAGGTGCGCTCACCAGCACTTGGCCGTGGGCCATGGCCTCTGCCGCACGACCCAGCCCTAGAGCAGCGGAATCGCTGACCGCCACCACTGCCCTGGGCGCCCCAGACGGGCTCTTTCCCCTTCCTCCAATGGGGGAAGTAAGGGGTCAGCTCCCACCAGTCATGGGCAGGGCAGCTGGCAGGGGCGGGGGTGGGCGGGACTGGAGGCGGCAGGGCTGGCTGTAGAGGGAGGAGGGGCCGCAGACCCGGCCCCGCAGACCCCACTCCTCGGCCCCGCAGACCCCACTCCTTGTGTACTGACCGTATTTCTCGTTGAAGAGCTCCTTCACCTGCTCGCGGAGGATCACCTTCTCCCCAAGTCTGTTGGCATCATCTTCATCTACGAGAGGAAGACAAGGGGGCCGTGAAGGTCGGCCCGGGCCAGCCCCTGGACGGGCTCTGGTGTGCCCCCCCCGTCCCCCGCCCATGGAGCTTAGTATCAGGCAGCCTTGTTTCTGGCTTCAGTCGTCTGTTTTCCAATCCATCCGTTCCCCCTGCCCAGAACGGCTTCCCCGGCGCGGCCCCCCCCACCCGTGTCCGACCCGGAGCACTCTGAGGCCAGGGAGGCAGGGGACCTGCTTGGAGGAAGGAACTCCCAGCATAGTGTGGGTGGTACACACTCACAGTGCCCACCCTCGAGTGAGACGGGAGACCTGGGGCAGGAGTCAGGGTGCCCACCCCCATCTGCAAATCTGGGCGGGCTCCCTGGAGGAGCGGGCTGTTGGAATCTTCTCTCGGAAGGCAGGCAGGGAACTTGGGATGGATGGATGGGGTGAGGTGGGGTGGGAAGAACTGGCCCAGGCCGGTCTGCTGGACCTGGCTGGAGCATGGGGGCTGGACTGAGCTGGGCTGTCGGACACCTGCCCTGATTGCTGGGGGATCCTGAGCCAGAGGCTCCTGAGCAGGGAGACAGGTGCGCTGCCGGAGCAGGGGGTCTGCACACGCTCCCCACCCAGGGCCCAGGGCAGACCTCCATGGGCACCTGCTGTTGGACCCTCGGCTCCCCTCACCCCTGTTCTGGGTCTAAAGGAGCAGCTGGGAGAGTCCTGAGACAGGGCCCAGGGGGCCAGCCGGCTGGGGGACGTGGAGGATGGGGATGGGACGCCAGGGTCCTGGGACAGAGGGGCCTGCGGGCTTGTGTCCGGGGCTGGAGATCCAGGAGGGGTGCCCTGAGCAGGCAGGGCCTCCAGCAGACATGGGTGGGGGCAGAGAGTGGAGCGGGAGCAGGCCAGGAGCCAGGGCCTGGGAGATGCGGGCCAGAGCAGACAGAATGGGTTTGTGGAGAAAAACAATTCCTGTTTTAATCCGGAAAATCTCACAGAGCTTAGTTCATTCAGAGGCCAACGCAGGCACTGCGCCTGGCAGGCCGGGCCTCCCTCCCCAGTCTGCCTGCTGTCCCTGCCGCCCCGGCCTCCCGATGCCCTTCCCTCCCCCACCACCCTGTGCCCTGTGCGGTCCCGGTCATGCCTACGCTCCAGACTCTGGAACGAGATCTGCCCTATCTCTGAGTTTCTACATGTGTCTCTTCAACCATGACCTTCCAGCCACCTGGGTGTCCCTGAGACCCTGCAGACGTCAGGCATCCCAGATAACAACACCCTTTTCCTGTGTCTCCCTCCCTGGGAATCACAGTCCCATCAGTCAGGCCAAGGCACTGAACTCAGCCCCCCTGAGAGCCCCCCTCCTCCCCACATCCCCCCAACACGGCCTTTCTAGGTAGTCTTCAGGACCTCACGGTGGCAAGAGTCAGCGTGACCCTTCTCCAGGTCCTGAGTGGACAACATGACAGACTCCTGGGCCCAAGGGCCACCCAGAGCCTGTGGGGGAGTGGGCAGATGCTGTCCATTTCCCTCCTTCCCCCCTGGCATTCCCCTGGGGGCCAGGATTCCGCACAGACCCGGCGGCACCCATGGGGCAGGGAAGGACGGCCTGGTCTAAAGTAGGGGATGGGGGGGACACTGGGTGGCCAGTGACCCACTGGCCTTGATGACTACCAGTGCAGGGCATGCGGTGGGGGGATCCTAACCCAGCTGAGAATCAGGAAGGGTTTCCCAGAGGAGCTGCTGCTGCTGGGTGTTCAGCACCTCCTATGTGCACAGCGCCAGGCCTCAGAAAGGATGCCTCTTGGCTCCTCCCTGCTCTTTGTTTTTATTCATTTTTTAATTAAAAAAAATTTTTTTTTGGTTTTTATTTAATTTGGAGGAAGGAAGTTCCATGTTTTCTTAAAGGGTACATTTTGGAGTAAAACAGGTGGGGGTAATTCTGTCGTGGGCTGGAGTAGGGGAACCCCTGCCCGGTCTGGGAGCTCAGAGGAGACCAGAGGCAGTTCCTCGAGGAGTGTGGGCAAAGGAAACCACAGGCGGAGAGAGGTCCCCGCTGTGTCCCTGCTCCAGCCCCGACGGGGAGAGCCAGGCTCCCTGCTGGCCTGGGTGGCCCAGCCAGGTGACCCTCCAGGTCGGCCATGGGCAGGTCACGAGACCCCTTTGTGACAGAGCCAGGCTCCTGCCACCATGGTCGCACAGGTTGCACACTCACCGTTGGGAGAGGCTGTGGCCAGGCCTGCTGGTCCCCAGGGACCGTCCCCAGAACTGTTGGGGGGAGCAGCTGCCCTTGCTAGCCTGGGCTGGGGCAGGACAGGCCCCCGGGAACCGTCCCCTCTGAGTCTGGTCTGCATGTGGGCAACACAAACCCAGGAAACTGTCCCCGAGAACACAGGGTAGGGCAGGGAGCACAGCCACTGTGGGGCCGTGTGGGGCCTTGGCCATAAACCCAGTCTGAAGGGCAAGCCCTATGCCCGGGAGGTCAGAGTGTTGTTTACTCTGCTATCGGACCGCTGGGGCTCAAATCCTCTGTTATTAGCTTGTGACCTTGAACGATTCTCCAAACCACTGGATTTCCTCGTGTGGAAAGGTTTGGCACCAAGCCTGTTCTGGGGGGAGCGGTCTGAGCTCCCCTGAACCCAGACCGACTATAAAGGACGCCAGTGTCTGCAGACATTTCAGAACGTTCTCCACTTGGAGATGTCACACTTAGGGACCCACGTGGAGTGTGGGTCCCCCCAGGGCACCTGTCTGAATGCCTGCAAGCATGGGGGAGGAAGGGGGTCCCCAAGGGCCTGTGACGGGTGGGGGGGTCCCCGGCTGAACAGACTGCAGGCAATCTTGGTTCTACCCCTAATGCTATGTGATGTTTGGAAAGTCACTCAACCTCTCTGGGCCTGTTCCCACATCCTTCAGCCGGGAAACCTTGGGGATCCCCTGATGTCACGTATAAAAAGCCGGAGGCCCCGTCACCAGAATCAGGTTGTTGCTGACGCTATTCGTAGATCAATGCTTCCGTTATCCTGGGGTATCAGGGAATTAAACGTCACACAGGAGACTTCCGGATAACGGATGCTGATTCTCTCCAGTCCCCCCGGTTTGTCGTACCCATTCTGGGCAGGCCACTTACTAAAATGCATCGAGTACCCCTTTCTCAGGTAGCACGTGCTGGGGTAGAGTGGGGCGGGGAGGACCAGAGGTCCCCCTCGGGATCTCCCGGGCCAGAAAGTGCTGCACCTGCCCCCGCAGAGCAGAGACCTGGACCCCCTCCACCCCTCCCCCCCCACAGGGACCCCCTTGGAGGACAGGCCCACCCTGTCAGCGTTTCTGCCCCCTCCCCCACCCCTGCTCCTTCCAGCTTATTGATCTCCGCCACTCCCTCAGCCCCAGTAGCTCTGGTCTGGCTGTTTCTAATCTGTTAGCCTGAGGATTAACTGAATTTTGCCCGGGGGAAGAACGCAACCAGGCTTATTAAATCACCGGCAAGCTGGGTCCACAATCAGAGACCAGCAGGCTCCGGGGGCCGACTGCAGGGCCCACAGTCCTCTGCCCGGGAGCAAAGTACGAGAACCCCAAACACGGGGGTCTCCCCGCCCTGGCTGGAGGTCCGCGGCTCGGACTGATGTCTGTACACGGACCGTCAGGATCGTGCGGGGCCAGGAGGAGCCCGCCTTGAGGGACAAGCTGCTCAGAGGGACACGACTCCCCCCTCCCCTCTCCCAGCGCTTCCGCGGGACCCCTCCTCTCTGCGAGGCCTGGGCTGGGCGATGCAGGCGTCACGCAGACCCTCAAGAGAACAGAGGGGGGATATCCACGGGGGTCCCCACGTTGGCGGGACAGCTGCCCCCACATGCCCCCCGCCCGGGCCCTGCAGCTTGTACACCTCCCTTTCCTGGCTCCGGACCTTCACCAGAACGGGAAGGCACGCTCAGCTTCACCTGTTCACCCCTCTCAGCCCGGCGTGCAGGTGCAGCGGGAGTTCCCTCGGTGGCTCCGAGAGGCCACGCGTCCACGGCAGTGGGGAGGGGGCCCTCGCCCCCGTGCCCGCTCTCCCAGACCCCCGAGAAACTTCTTACACGTGCCAAAGGAAATAGGGTCCAGAGCGCTAACGGCACTCGTATTAACGGGAAAACCACAAAGCGCCCCGAGTGGCCGAGGACCGCAGAGGTGCAGGGTCACCAGCTGGAACCACACGGAGCAGTGGACGCGAGCCAGGACGCTGCCACACGTCAGTGTCGCCTTATGTAAGGCCGAGCGAGGAAGGCGAGTTCAGACTTGACACACGAGGGCACACCTCTCTCATATAAGTAAAAAGAGGGGCGCCCAGGGGCTCAGTCAGTTAAGCAGCTGACTCTCGGTTTCGGCTCAGCTCGTGATCTCGGGGTCGTGAGATCGAGCCCCACGTCGGGCTCTGCGCTCAGTGTGGCGTCTGCTTGACATTCTCCCTCCCTCGCCCTCTCCTTCCGTCCCCTCCCGGCCCCTCTCTGAAATAAATAAATACATCTTCAAAAAAGAAAAAAAGGTAAAAAGCATGCAAAAGGAACAATTTCAGTTTCGGCAAATATTACACATCACAGAGCCCCTTCAGAGGTCAGCCTGTGAGCCATGAGCGAACCTTAGATACGCTGGACATTTTTCGTACACATACATACCGATGGTAAAGTTTAATTTAGAAACCGGGCACAGTAAAGAGATGAACAACGATGATGGTAAAACCGAATTATGACAACGTACGGTATTGTAATGAAAGTCACGCGAATGTGGTCTATTTCTCTCTGTGAACATCTAATTGTATTGTGGTTCCCCTTCTTGTGATGATGTAAGAGGATAAGATGCCCACTGGGGGAGGAGCCTGACCCAGGGCAGCCGAACCGAGCAAAGTGCGGATAAGGGGAGTGGCTGTGTTTGTTCCGGGGAGAGAGGAGGGACGGATGAGGGAGCGCACGGGGGTGGGGGCATGTTATCCGCCCTGTTTTTTTTTAAATTTGACACACAGAGATCACAAGTAGGCAGAGAGAGAGGGGGAAGCAGGCTCCCCGCTGAGCAGAGAGCCCGATGCGGGGCTTGATCCCAAGACCCTGAGATCATGACCTGAGCTGAAGGCAGAGGCTTAACCCACTGAGCCACCCAGGCGCCCCTCCCTGCCCTGTTTTAATTCTCCGATGGCAACGGGCTCACAGGGTTCACTGCTAGTATCGCTGACCAAGCAGACACATGAGCAGGAATAGGAACGAAAAGAATTAAAAAAAAAAAAAAAAAAGAAGGTGTGCTACCTGCACTCTGGTATGTAAAAATCACTAGTGGAGGAACTCAAGACATCTAAACAGAAAGCCTGTGGTTTAGTTAAGCATATGGTATCCATCAGGGTTGAATTCTTAGTGTTGACAAAGGTACGCGGTTCTGCCGACCCTGGGTGGGTCAAAGGGTCTATCTGCGGAGTCTAGGCTATCTTTGCAACTCTTTGGCGATTAAAAATGATCTCAAAATAAAAAACTTAAGCGAACCATCGTCACACGCAGGGATGACCGATGGTAGAGTGGGTCCTGGACCCGGGATCAGGACTGATCTGGTCAGTGCTCGAGGTCCAGTGGGGATGGGGACAAGGGAGGGAAGAAGGCAAGCCTTCTTCCCTAGAGTCTCCTCGGACAGGGCTCTGCGCCCACATCCATCCATCTCCCTTCCCTGGTTGGGTGCTCCCTGCCCCTCCCTGGAGCCCAGCTTTGTGACCTCTAGCTGTACCGAAGGTCTAGAACAGAGGGCTCTCTGGCTGGAGCCTCCCCTGATGGGGCTGGAAATTTGCCCTTCACGCCTCACGACAAGCCTGACCTCCAGCACATGGTCCCATTTTACAGATAAGGATACTGAGGCTCAGAGGAGTCAAGGTGCTCACCCAACATCACAAAGGCCACAAGGTCTGTGATCGGCAGCACTAACACTAAAACCCAGTCTCTCTGACCCCTGGGTACTGCTTTCCCCTTGGAGAGCGGCCCAGCACCTTCTCAGGGTCCTTCGTACCAACCTGCCGGCCAGGCTTGGCAAGCACCAGGTCTTCTTGTGGGGGTTCATCTGGGATCCTGGCGCCAGCCATGCACATGGCCCTTCCCAGGGGAAATCACCTCCTTCTCCCTCCTCTCCTGTTCCTTCCTCCCAGGCCCCAGCTATGCGCGCCAGACATCACTGACGTCACTGACCCAAGGCTGGGCAGGCCCTGGGCTGACCTGGGGCCGGGACCAGCCAGGTACACCGTGCCCTGAGTACCAGGAGCAGGACCACAGCGCCCCTCCTGGGCGAGACAGACAGATCTGGCCCCTGAGCTGCAGAAGCCAGGACACAGGGAACGCATTTCTGCAGCATCACCTGGGGTGCGGGGGCTGATTCCCAGGATGCGACCAGTGTTTGTACAACAGCAGCTCAGGCTGCCCGCCAAACACGGGAGGACGGTCGCTCCCTGTCGCACGCACGCTGAAACGTGTCAGCTCTCACCCGTGTGTCCAAGAGATTAAAGCCCTAGTGCCTGCGACCATGCCCAACGCCAAGCGACAGAGAGAAATCAAGGTCTCGCGTGCGGCTGGGCACTATTCTCACAGCTCCACCTGGATCCATCCCCTTAATCCTTCCAACAACCCTCTGTGGCTGGCCCTGGGACTACCTCTGCTTTACAGACAGGGAAACTGAGGCACGGAGCGATAAGCTGCCTGGCCCGGTGACACAGCGAGTAAGTGGGGCCCGGGACTGGCCCCCGACTTCCAACCAGCTGGCATGAAGACAGAGTGTCCCAAACCCAGGCTTGTGGCCGTGCTGACCGCTGATCAGGACCTTGTTTCCACGCAAGGGGGAAGGAAGGAAGAGCATCCGTCTCTCCGTCTCTGCACCCCCAACCCCCAACCCACATTTCCCCCGGCCTCTCGGAACGCCTTTGATTCTGCACGTCCCCAAGCGGCCTCTCCGCGGCTCCCTCAAACCCGTCCCTCTTCTCTGGGCTTCCTTCCCTGGGGTCCCCCTCCTCGTTGCCCAGGAGAGACATCTCGGCGGCTTCCAACCTCGGAGCAGGCGGAGTCATGGCCCCCCCAAGCTGTCCCCGTCCCAGTCCCTGGAAGCCTGGGACTACGTTTCTTTACACGACAGAAGACACTGGCTGGTTCAGGTAAAGGTCTCGAGATGCGGAGGTCATGCTGAATTATCCAAGTGGGCCCTAACTGTGATCATGAGTCCTTCCAAGGAGGCAAGAAGGTCAAAGGCAGGAGGAGTTGGGCCAACAGAAGCAGAGGTCAGCGTGAGAGCTTTGGAGCTGGAGGAGGGGGTTTCTGGAAGGTGGGAAAGACCAGAGCCTCCAGAGGGACCTGCCCATCCACTCATCTCGGATTCCTTACCTCTGCAACTCATGGGGAAAAATACCCATGTTGCTTCAAGCCACCATGTTGGGGTGATCTAGCCCAGCAGCCCCAACCCGTGCCAACCCCATGTATCCCCGTCATCCACCAATGCAGGCGGTCACCACGATGGGCCACTTTCCCAGAGAAACCTCTGGCAAGCCCAGCCCATGGCGAGTTGGGCCTCAGAACTGCTCCTCTCATGACGGGAGAACTCCCCACTTGGCCTCCCCAAGACTATTCTCGGCTCTGCAAGTCACATCGATCGTTCTCAAGAGTCTAGGGGACCCCGTCCTTCCTTTGCTTGAAGCCTGCTGAGGACTCTGGTGTTGTTGTCCATGGGGCAAACCCCTCCTCCCTCCCCTGGCAACCGAGACCCTCTGCTGGGGCCACTCTTCCTGTTTCCCACCCCAGAGACGGCACACTGGGAACTCGGGGCTCCCCTACATCACAGAGCGTGCAGGGGGACCTTTATCTCCTCCCCCACCTTGTGTGGCATCTGTAATCCTGTGGGGGGGGCGGGGGGCTGGGTCCTGCTGAGGAGCCACCACTGCTCAATCCCAGGACCCTGAGATCATGAGCCGAGCCAAAATCGAGTCGGATGCTTAACTGACTGCGCCTGCCCAGGGCGCCCCAAAAGTCAACGTTCTCATCCAGCCTCCCACAGTCTGCCTCCTCTCCCCATTTCCACCTCATCTCCTACGACTTCCCCCACCTGCTTCCTCCGACACCCTGGCAGGTGACCCCAGGGCCTTTGCAGTCGCTCTCTCTGCCTGCACTACCCTTCCCTGGCCACCCTCCGGCTCACAACCCCCGCCTTTGAGTACTCCCCAGACGCCCTCCCTGAGGGCCCACCACCTAGTTCATGTTGCAACCCTCTGAAAATAACCGCAACTTCCCCCCATCTGCTTCCCTGCCTCCCCCGAGCGCACATCTGACACACTTTAACACTTGGTGCGTGATTCCCCGCAGCTACACCAGAATGGTGTCTCCGTGAGGCAGGATTTTCTTTTTTTTTAAAAACTCGTGTTGAGCAAAAGCCCCGCACCCAGCCCAGAGAAGTGCCTAGCACCTGAGCTCCCAAAGAGGAACGTCCTGCTCTCTGTGCCTGCGGCGGGCTTCAGGATAGGGCTGCCTGTCCCCTACTCCCACCTCCTACCGTGAGGCCTCTTTTGTCCCCAGAGCTGTCTTTAGCAGGCCGGGAAGACGGAGCCCCCCCCCCCCCCCCCGGTCAACCACGCGCGCTGAGCCCCCCCACACCTGTGGCCCAGAGACGCGTTTATCGGTCACGGAGAACTTCTGATCTGCATACCGGGCCCGGGGACCCTCGGAGCCCATCTCAGTCCAGCCCCAATAAAGGCACTGGTTGTTCCTGTGAGCTTGGGTGGTCCCAGCTTGGGAACCAGTTTCAGCGTGGTTTTCTGGAATGTTGCAGAAGAGTCTGAAGCCTCCCCCCCAGCCCCCTGCCTTCTGGGGAGCCCTCAGCCTAAGGAGCTCTAGGAACCACGGGGTCCCCCTTCCCAACTGGCAGGGCTCCGGGAGGACAGGGCCTGGGGACCACTAGCTCAGTCAGGGGCGCGATGGGACTTCGGGGACCCAGCAAGGTCCTCACGGGCCAGGAAAGGGTAGGGGCCTCCCGACCCGACAGCGTTCCGCCCTCCCCTGCGCCACCGGGCCTGGAAGAAAGGAGGCAGCAGGCCAAGAGCGCGGGGGCCTGGCAGCCCCGCCAGGCGTCTGCCCACAAAGGCCTCCGGGCCCCGCCCTGCAGATGCCAGCTCTCCCCGGGAAGGCAGCGGGGAGGCTGTTCCTGGAGCCTAATTAACAAAGAAAAGCAGAGATAATTAAGTGGAGAAACATGTGGCTGGCGCTGGGACCGGGATATCTTTAGAAACGCAAGAAAGGACGGCTTTATTTTGAGCTCTCAAGAGTGGGACAGCATCGGAAGCAGGGAGAGGGGGTGTGGGGGCCCCAGGGAAGGGGCGGTGGAGCCAGAGGAGCAGGTGTGTGTGTGTGTGCACATGTGCGTGTGTGTGTGCATGTGTGTGAGTGTGCGTGTGTATGTGAGTGTGCGTGTGTGTCCACCCCGAGGAGGAAATGACCCTCAGGGGCTAAAGGGAGGAGGCAGGGGACTGCGGAGGGGTCTGGAGACCGGGGGTCACTTATCCACCGTCATGCAGCTCAGAAGTGGTGGCACCAGTTCCTGAGGGGGCCGGAGGGGGCTCTGCACTGCCCCCCGCTTTGTCCCCGTCCCCCTCCAACCTGTGCTGAGAGCAGCCCCATGCTGGCCCCCTTTTCCAGGAAGCCCACGCGGCATAGCGGCTGCTGAGTGGCAGGAAGCCCCCCTTCCCCACCCGCGAACAGGACCCCAGCCCTCTGCGTGAGAGGCCCTGGGCCCACCCCGCCGCCGCGCTTCTCGGGCCGAGCTGGGAGCGTGTCGTAGGTCAAGCGGGCTGACCCCTTTCCCTCAGCGGAACGCGACCGAACACCGCTGCTCCTTCTAAGGGCAGAGTTTAGGGAGCAGACGGTGTGGGGACTTCCGAGGTAGAGCAAGGACCCCCTACCCCCAGCCCTTGGAAACTTCAGCCCTGCCCTGGAGGGGTGCTGGGCTCCGGCCGCGGGGGACGTCAGCGGAAGAGCTTGCCAAGGCCGGGTCTGCAGGGTCTAGTCCACGCTGCAAAGCCAGGCCTTCCAGGCCCTCCACGCTCCGCCTGGCCGGCCTCTCCGCCTCACGCCGCCTCCCGCGCGCCCCCGGCCCCGGGCCACCCGCTCCTCCCCGCCCTGCCCTGGCTGTCCCCGTGGGACCTTCCCGCTTTACAAGGAGGGAAACTGAGGCCCAGGCAGGCGAACCTGACTTCCTGGAGTCACACAGGAAGTCGGCAGCTCTGCTCTGTCTCCGGGACCCGGAGCCCCTGCTCTGGGGTTGGGGGGGAGTGGGGAGGAGGGGGAGCTGCTGCTTGGTTTCTGGCTGAGGGACCCCTGGAGCCGGCAGGGAGGGCCGCGCCGCTGGGGGGGCGGGGACCGGAGCAGAGGACATGGGCCTGGGTCCCCGGGACCCTGCGTTTGCCCAGGAGGATGCTGGGGTTGGGCGGCTGGGTCTGTCCCTCGCTCATGGTTCCCGAACACCAGAGCTGGGAGGCCCTGGGAAGTGATGGGGTGGGTGACCACCTTGCCTCTGAGCCCTTCCAGGGCTCCCTCTCACCAGGCAGGAGACAGTGAAGCCAAAGGCGGCTCCTGCTGGGACGTGGCGGCTCCAATCTCCACTCAAATGCCCCCAGTGACGGGGAGTTCACTACCCAACAAGGCGCCACCGCCCCCACCCCCGTTTTTGCCACTGCAATTCGAGAATAGTTCTAAAATGTTATCTTCTTGATCCCTCTTGTGTCTCCCAGAAGGGCCCGGCTCTCAGCTCTTCTTACCAGCAAGTTCTTCCACTTTCTCCCCCCACCCCACCCTGTTCCTTCACAGGCTCTTCTGCAAGGTCCCCTAGTGGTCAGTGTGCCCCCTGGCCCATCTCCGCGGGCGACTCACTGGCCCGAGTGGTGGCAGCAACTGCCACCTCCGCGTGGACCGTGCCCAGCCCCGTCGCCGCCTTGCGCTAAAACACCGACCGGGTCCCACCAAGTGCGACAGGCCCCTGGATGTCTCCCGGGGCTGGAGACCCAGCCTCGGGCCTGGGTACCACCATGGCTCTTCCAGAAATTTCCGCCCAGCCTGCCTCCCACACTTCGGACACCTCTAGATCCTAGCACCACCCACCTCTGGGCCCTGCCACCGCCCGCCTGGGGTCAGCCTCCTCAGCCCTCCCCTGGCTTCACCAGCCCAGTTTGCTTTTCCTATCCACCCCTGGGGGGCGGCAGCCTGGTTACCATGGTAACCGCAAGACAATGTGAGGCAGATCCTATCATTTCGTTGACTCAGAAAGCAAGCCTCCAGTGCCACCAGAGAGAGCCTGAATCACCAGTGAAGTTTCTGGTCCAGGCCTTTCCTAATTCTTGCCTCACTCTTTGGCCCCCCCTGCCCCCGCACCGCCCAGTATTTCCTGCTGAGGCTCCACAAGAGCCCAGACCTGGGTATGACTTGGGCCCCGGGTTAACCCAGGCTGCCACCTGCAGCCTTGGTGTGCTCAGCTGTGAAATGGGCACGACCACAGCATCGACCCGACAGGCTTGAGAAGGGCTCCTTGCGGCCGTGTGAGAGGCCTTGCCCGGCCTCCTGGCGGGAAGCTAGGTCTCCAAGGGGAGAAGGGCTGGTCTTTGCCGAAGGTGACACTGAGCTCATGACCTGGGGCTCAGGGACACCCACCCCGCTCCCATCACATTTCCTGGGGAGCAACGCATAGGCAGACGCACCTTCCAAGCCCCCGGCCCTCCGTGCCTCGACGGCCACGTCTGAACCTCTTGGTCACCCACAGTGGCAGCCCCTCCATGGCAGCCCACGTCAGGATGGACGGGACTGTCCCCTCCCATCTTTCTAGCCATTGCCTCTAGGACCTGACTCCACCAGTCTCTCATCGGCGCTGGGACCCACAGCGCCGCCCCATCACTTTCCTGTCTCCCTAGGAGGAGTCAGCAGGGGCTCGGGCACCAGCTCTCAGCTCCCCTCTTCCACCCACCCTGTTTCTCGGGAGGAGGGGGGCGGCGGTGTCCCTCCTTTTGCCCCTCCCCACTCCCCCATCACTCATTTCTCTAGAATCGGGCTGTGGCTCTTCTTACCTCTAAAACCCACTCCTATCCCACTGCAGCCGGCAGACCAGATCTCTCTCCTGCCCCTGGTGCGATCTATTTCTCTGCTCTCCGTCCCTCCTGAGCCGGCCGCATCACCCAGGTCCCCTCCCTGGAATGGCTGCTAACCCAGCTGCCCACGACCTCTGGGGGTTGCTCAACCCCATGGGCCGGTCTCAAGTCTCCCGTATGTGACCTCACACACAGCATCTGGCTCAGGCACTTGGCTTCGGGCCGCCTGTCTCTCCTCATCTCTCCGACACCTGAATGTGGGAGGGCCCAGGGCTCACCCTTGGGCCCCTCCAAACCGTCCACACTCATTCCCATGGTGATCCAGCTTCACGACCAAAACACACTGCCTGTGGAATCGTCCCCACCCGCATGTCTCCAGCAGGATGCTCTCTCTGATTTTCAGATCTGCCTGTCCAACCTAGCCACTTAGGTGTCTCATGTGCCTGACAGACCCTGACCCCTCTCGCCCTCCAGCTGCTCAGGACAAAATCTTTGGCTCATACCCCACGCTTAACTGCATCAGCAATCCTGCTAGCCTTACTTCCAAAGTATGTCCAGGGCCTCAGGGCCTTTGCACTGACTTCCTCCCTAGACACTTCCGCTAGGATTTCTACATGGCTCAGACCCTCATTTCTTCCAGGTCTTAACTCCTGCTGGCCTATCTAAAACTGTCCTTTTGACAATCCTACCTGTGTTGTATGTCCCCATGGCATTCGTCACTATCAAATATGGTGCTCCTTTTCCTTATTTATCTTCCCCATTAAAAAATAAGCTCCACCAAGGGAGAGACTTTTTTTGGTCTATTTTGTATTTCTAGATTCTGCTTGCTACAAGGCAGGCCATATATACATATATTTAATATACATATGTATTTTATATATATACAAATATGTATTTTTATATATATATTTAAAGTTTGAGAGAGAGAGCGCGCGCGCACACAAGCAGGGGACAGGAGCAGGAGAGGGAGAAGCAGACTCCCTGCTGAGCAGGGAGCTCGCTGCGGACGGCAAGATCATGACCTGAAAAGAAGGCAGACGCGCACCCTTATATATAATTTTTTTAAAGTAATATCTACATCCGACGTGGGGCTCGAACTCACAACCCCGAGACCAAGGGCCGCACGCTCTTCTGACAATATATTTTTGTTGTACGTATACAAAAACCCAAAGGATTAATTGTGAACCTGAAGGGTGAGAGGCAGGGCCCCTGTTATGGATGCTGGCAGCCAGGCGGGGGCAGCAAAGAGCCACCCAGCTCAGCTGAAAGCTCGGGGAGGCGCCCGCACAAGCTGTGTGACCTTTAGCAGGTTTCTTAACCTCTCTGAAACTCGCCTTCTTCCTGTAAGATTGGTTACTGGGGGAGACCCCGTGTGCTGCTACGGGAAGGCTTTGTGACTGGCCGGATCATGCGCACGATGTAGAGGTCAGGTGTCCACAGTCTGAGGAGCTGTGCGATGTCCCCGGCTGGGGGACGGCACAGCAGCTATGACGCAGCCCGACCAGGGAATGTCATCAGGTGCTTTAAAAAACATCAGAAAGTGGTTATGTTTCCAGCGCGTGTGTACGTAAATTTACAGAAAGAACAACAGCGAGATGTAAAGTTAATAAGCTTGGGAAAAATCCAGAAGAAATGTATCATCCTAAAAACAAACAGCCATCTGGGCACTTAGATTTCTGTATGGTCCAAACTTCCACCATGGACACATACTCTGCATATCCCTTCAGGTTTTTATGACCTCCTAGAATGTTCTGTGGTTGTTCCTACACCAGCCCCCTGGGCGGAGGGCCTCTCCTTCCTGGGTCATCGCTGCTGCTTCCCAGCATTACCCCAAAGAGCCTCTGCTGCTGTGCTGGTGTCCACGGCCGGGGGCCCCTCTGGGTCTGGCTCCAGGGTCACCCAGATCCCCTCCACAGCGAACACGCCCTCTGTGCTCTGTGGGGAATGGTGGCCTGTGGCTCCTGGTGCACATCTGTGCCTGGGAGCTCGATGCCGGGGGCTTTGCGGGACTCTGAGCGACAACTAGTGCTGTCTCCAGGCACCTGCCTCCCAGCCCCGCTGGCCCGGCCTCCCTGCTTTAACGCAGTTCAAGCCCACTGAGGCAGCCAGGAGCTCCAACAGTGTGGACCTCTCCTGTTCTCACTCGCGACGGCTCCTGAGCTCACGCCTGGGTCACCCGGGCCCACTGAAGGGCAGGACTGGAGTTCACGCTGGTATGAGCAGAGGGCCCGGCCCCACCTGCCCTCTGCAGCCCCAGGTCTCTCCACCAGGCCCCTCCAGCCAGCATGCCGACCCCCTAGGGATCTGTCAAGCCGCTGGCCCTCGGCTCCCCCCACCACCAGAGGCCCCAAATCTCACCCACTGTCCTCTGAGACTCAGTCCAAGTCCATCATTAGCCAGGCGTTTTGGCCAATACTCAGGAGAGGGGCTACCAGACACTGGGGGGGAACTGAGGCCCGGAAGGCAGATGTGATGTACCCAGTTGGGATAACACTAAAGGCCTCTGGTATCGTCTCTTTTGCCCCAGAACAAAGCTGGCTCAGAAACGGCCATACCCTTGCCCCACTCTGGCCCAGCCCACGACTCTAGGAAGCATCATGAATGCCCCAGGTCTAACGACCCATTTATCTTCAAAGCGTCATTTTCTTTAGAATTCACTTGTCTCGGAAGGTTCTTGTTAGGAAAGGCTTCTACGGGAACCTTTGCTAAATCACCTAGAAAATCTCAGAGCTAACCTTAACAGGCCTCCCCTTCCAGGAAAGCCTCCCCTTCCCAAGCCCCACAGCCCCGCACCTCTGCATCGCACCCCTAATCTGCCCCCTCCAACCCTGTCCCACCCATGGTCCAGGCCCTTCCCCAGTCACTGGTCTGCTCGCACTCAAACTTTCTGTAGTAGGAAGTTGCTACACGGGTGGGCTTCCTAGAAGGTTCCAGGCCCTGGGGGATCTCAACAGGGAGAAGCAAGGGGCATCTCTCCAACCTTCTGCATGGACAACTGTCCATGATGTCTTGTAGGCACCAACATGGACACATGACAGTCAAGACTTGGTGGCCCCGTGACCCTAACTCCTTGGCACTGTGAAGCCTTCATAAACCTGGACACTAGCCCAGGGAAAAGGGGAGGAAAACGGACTCAGATTCTCCTGCTATGCAATGCGGCCTTTCTGTAGAAATCTGGTTTAATTTTACATGTCTTGCACTTCTGAGTTTCCGGTTCCATATTTCTGGAAGAGGACGGAAGGAATAGGAAAGTGTCTTGACGGCCCCGCTGTGCCCAGGAAAAGGCCTGTGTCTTTGCCATGACACGCCACACCCTCCTGGCCACGCTGGTTTCAACGCTGCTCCTGCCCCAGCCACGGCCCCCGATGTCCCCTGTGTGCCTTCACTTGGGCTGGGCCCTGCGTCTGGACCACACACTGTTCTCCTCGTGTCCGAGGCCCGGCTCAATGCCACCTCCTCCAGGAAGCCTTCCTAAACCCCAGGAACAACCGTTGCCACCGCCCCCCCGGGCTGAGCACTTCCCGTCACTGCCAGCCCGCACCGAATGATGCACCAACGTCTCACTCAAGCGTCAGGATGAGGCCCCCAGGACAGCGGGGGGAAAACAGTCCTCCACAGCCCGCCGGTCACTTCCCACCACTTACCCAATTCCGATCACCTACGGAGGCAGGTACGCCTTTCCCCATCACAGAGAGGAGCAAGCAGAGGCTTGCGGATGTGAAATAAGGCGCCCAGAGTCACATGGGTAGTAAGGGGGGTGGGGCAGGAATTTGAACCCAGGTCTGAGCACCAGGCTGGGCTTTCCTACAGTCTACGTGGTCCACGTGCTGCCACCGACCCACAACCCATGCCTGCCATCCATATGCCCTTGGGCACCCGTGTCCGGTTCAGCCCACCTTCCTCCAGACTACGGCACCTGCCGACGTCCCACCTCCCCCAGACACCTGAGCTCCCTCTCTGGTTCACCTGGGGACCCCAGGAGCTGGCCTGTGTCAGGCTTCGGCGACTGTCTGCTGGAGGGCTTGGGGACAGGCTGTGACCTCTAGTGAGCTCTCGGAGGCCCCCGCGAGCCTGGACACCTTCCCCGCGCAGCGTGACATGTGGCATGAGTAAGATGTCCCGGCCCTACCCAGGGGCCACCCAGCCTGGGATGCCAATGCCTGGAAAGGCGCCAGCAGGTCCATCCCTGAGGGCTGGGCCAAGGGCTACTTTCCCATCTCCTCTTCCAGGCAGCCTGCCACCCTCGTCCACACCACATGGGCAGAAAAAGCATTTCCCAAGGCTCTCTCTGTGCACGGAGGAGCACAGGCCGAATGGTCTGGAGACGTCAGGAAGCTCCTCTAACTGCCAGTGGGCCACCGGGCTCCCTGGGCTGGAGGGGCTTGTCAGCGGGATGGCCCAGCCCTGTGGTCTGTGGGAAGGTCACCAGCGTAACTTCTGCCCCACAAAGCCTGACTTTACTCAACGGCTGCTGAGTTACGGACCACCACATCATGGGGCCTGCCTGCCTGGAGCCAGGCTTGGGACCCAACGGTCCCTTCACCAGAGGTGGGCATCTGGGCGAGTCACTGATGTTCCCTTGGCCTCCATTTCCTCCTCCGTATAAAGGTCACAGGGCAAAGCCTTGTAGCCCAGGTCAGGTGTCAGAACTGAATTCCTTTCCTGCTCGGCAAGCTCATTAATGATTGTGTCTGCCCTCCGCCCCAGGGTCCCTACACGCTCAGGCCCCCACAAGGACCCTGCCTTCTGGAAGGAGGGGCTGGGAGCACACAGACGCTCACTGCGTTTCTGCTCTCCCTCTGCAGGGATGGGGCCTGGGCCTGGGCAAGGCTGCAAGGCTTCCCGTCTCTCCATGCACAGGCTCTGGGGTCAAGAACTCAGCATAGGCAGCGTCAGCCCTGGAGACCTCGGGCAGCCCAGAGGGCTCCCGAGGCAGTCATGTTGCCCCCGCAGGGACAGGGACAGTCTCTGCTCATTCAGTGTTTTCTGGTCTTTTTTTTGGTAATCTCCATGTCCAATATGGGGTTTGAACTCACAATCCCAAGATCAAGGGTCACGTGCTCTACCGACGGAGCCGGCCAGTCGCCCCTCTCCTTCAGGCCTTGGGAGGGCCAGGACACAGCCCACGGAGGAAACGGAGGCGGCAGGGGCCTTGCAAGGCGGTCAGGAGAGACAGCTTGCCATCTGAGGCTGAGGAAGCACGCGCCCAAGTCTGGGGGTCCTTATGCAGAAACCTCTCCCTCTGCGATTACGAACCACCCAGCACCAAGCTCACCCACACACTGAGGTCAACCAGGTCCCTTCATCAGGAGCAGAGGGCACGGACCTGGCCCAGCCCCTCCCTCCTGAACCCTGGCCAGGTGAACACGTGAGTCACCGTGCCCCGCCGTCCCCCTTTTCTCGGCCCGAGGTTCCGCTGTGGCCTTCCTCCTCCCACCTGGGGCCGGTGCCCAGAGGAGGTGGGAGAAGAGAAGGGCAGGACCTGGCGTCCCACAGTAAGCCGGGGCTCCGGCCTCTGGCCCCCAGCACGGCGGCCGGCCTCCCACGCCAAGCGGCCCCCCCACAGCCAGTGCCTCTTACCAGGCTTTGGGATGAGTCCTTGAAAAGGCCTGGAAGAGAAACGGAGATGGGAGTATCAGGGAGGAACCGGGGAGCTCTGCAGAAAGGTCTGGGGCCCACACCACACGGGCTGTCTCAGGACGGCATTGTGACAAGCTGCCCGGGGACTCGTTGCTCAGCCGGGTACAGCGACAACGTGGCAGTGTGCTGTGCGGGAGGGGGACCGGGGCCTCCTGCTGGCTCCAGGACCCCAGGCAAATCACCTGTCTCCCTGTCCTCCCCTCTAAAGTGGGCTGACGGCCTCTCCCAGGGGCTGGAAGGGCAGTGAGCGGGAGCTGTAGGCAGGTCGGGTAGGAGGTGACGGGAAGGCCACCGCTCTGCTGTGGGGGCTGACGTGGGGTTCCCTGCACCCTGGCTGGCCTGCAGTCACCCTTCTGCACCCCCTCCCCCAACCCGGGACCCAGGATGGCACCGGAGAGCGAACAAGGCAGGACCAAACCACATGAGAGGCTCAGGGCCCCGCTCATAATGGTCTGGCCTCTTCACCCTTCCCCTGGGTACCTGGTGACCGTGAACTTGATCTTGTCAGCCACGGCGAGGATCCTCTCCAGGTTCTGGGAGCCAAAGGTGCAGGGCTTTCGAAACGGGATTCCCGGGGGGAGCCCCTCGATGATCACCGAGCCAGGGTTACTCTTGATCCGTTTGTAGGGGACCTGGACGGGGTACTTGATGCCCAGGGCTTCTCCTGTGGAAGAGGGACGGAGTGTGTGTCATCAGGAGCCAGAGCAGGGCTGGTGTGTGGACGTGGGGGTGCAAACGTGATGGGAAGGGGTGCGTGTGGGGTTGGGGGGGTAAGCGGCTTAGGACAGTTCCTTGGTCTCTCCGGGTGGAGGATGGGACCTGTGGGCGTGGCTGGCCCTTCCCTACAACGCCTGACCCTCCGTCAGCACCCCGGGGACCTGCCCCGCCTGAGGACAGACTGTGTTCGGGGTCCCTCCTGGTCAGAGGGAAGGGACTCCCTGCCATCCGTCCAAGGGGCTCACTGAGAGCGTCATCCCCCGCGTTGGCAGGGGGGATGACGTGTCTTCTTTATGAGGACATGATGCAGAAATCTCCACCTGTCTCAGCGTGAGGAGCTGAGCCTTCTCTGGGCAAGAAACTGGTTTTTATCTCAAGGACACCGGGACTGGTAACACCGGACTCATTTCCCTTTTTGCTCTGGCTCCCAGGAAACTCAGAGCCTCATCTGTCATCTGTATCCACCACATACAGAATCTCGGTGGTTTCCTAGGACCCCTGACTTCTGGCCATCATTCCAGCCTGGTTTTTTTTTTTTTCATTGAGATATAATTTCAATACCATAAAGCTGACCATTTTAAAGTGTATGATCCAGGCGGTTCCAGAGCACACACGAGGTTGTTCAAGTCTCACCACTAGCTAGTTCCAGGACACATTCATCACTCCGGGGAGAAACCCTGCGGCCATCAGCGGTCTCTCCCCGAGCCCTGGCAACTGTTCCTACTCCATCTTGATGGATTTGCAGCCCGTTTTTAATTCTTTATCCTGACTGTGCTGCTGACGAGGTCATATGCGATGGCTAAGAGATCCTTTTTGAGATGAAAAATAATTGGACATACAGGAAATTTTATACCCGTGATCCATCAACGGGAGCACCGCTGTCTCCACTTCTTACCTCTCTGCTGGCCCTTGCTACAATGACGGATGGCCTCCGTGTGGCCAAATCCAGTAGACACCCGCCCTTCTCTCGACATAGTTCGGCACAGATGACCACGCTCCCCTCCCTGAAACCCTCTCCTTGATGTCCATGGCCCCATACTTTCCAGATTTCCACTCTTTCCGGTCACTCTGCTCCGCCTGGACCTGACCTCTAAACACCAGGGCTCCTTGGCCTTGGTCCTCTTTTTGACTCCTCTGCCCCCCTGGCCTAAACAGTAGACTGGATCCCCACTTGCCTATGGGTCTTTGCAAGACATCCAAGATGGCACCCATCCTCTCCCCATCAACCTTCCCCCCCTTGGTGAGGGCACTGCCCCTTCTCTCTAGCTGACCGTTTGGGTGTCCACCTGTCAGGCCCATGCTCCATCCCTGCCTCTGTCCCTTGTCACAGCGATAGGTCGCGATCACCCAGTGAGCATGTGGTGTTTCCTTGCCACAGGGATTGGATGAGGAATGGACATGTGACTCAGTGGGGGCCAATGAGAAACAAGGGAGGGGCTCAAGGAATTCTAGGGAAAAAAAAAACCCTACTCTCTGGAGAAAGCCTGTGAGACAGCCAGCCCTCTCCTTCCTTCCTCAGGGTGTAGGTGGGATAGCACAACCTGCTGTGGCCATTTTGCCACCAAGAGGGAAGCCAGCCTGAGACTGATGTCCACCTGGTGGAAAGACACCAAGGAGATCTCGGAACTGCTGGATCAAGCTGATCCTGAAGGCGGATCTACTGCTGGAATTTCCAGGCTGTGAGCTCTGGCCGATGATACTGCTCAGAGACAGCTGCACCAACATTCCTCCCAACCCACAGGCTCCTTTTAGTGTCATCGACACTCCCCATGGAGAACTGGACCTATGTCCCCTCCTCTTGACCCTAGGCAGGACTTTGTAGTCACCTCCACCAACAGAGGACCATGGAGGCTCTCAAAGGTGACGGCTCCCACCTGGCTGGCAAATCCAGCCACCTTGGAGTTGCTGGGCTGGGGATGGGGAGTCCACATGGGGAGACGGCATGGAAACAGGGACAGAGGCCTGAGCAGCCCTGCTCTTCCCGTGCCAGCTCTTTCCCTGGTCCAGCGATCCCACGTGAGCGAGGAGCTGTCAAGGTGACCCCAGCTTCAGCCACCTTCCGACTACAACCCTAGGACAGACTCTGAAAGACAGCCACCCCGAACCGCTCCCAGAGACTCCTGACTCACGGACACCACAAGGAAGAATAATGGCCACTGTTCTTTAGGTGGCTGGGTTTGGCCTGGTCTGGTCTATGGTCCTAGGAGCTGAGCCAGGAGCCAACCAACACCCTTGGCTGGGGCAGCTGGAGTGTTTGTTTTTGTTACTTGAGGCCGTAAAGCACCTGAACCACACGAGCCTGTTTTCTTCAAGTCAGACTCAATGGGAGGCCTCGGCCCCCTTCACCGTCCTGCTCCCCACCAGCTGGGCACCTCCAAGTCGACCTCCGTAGCTTGCCTCCATTCCATCCACCATCCTCCGGCAGCCCTGCTGGGGCCCGGCCAGCCTGTCGTCACTCCGGCTCCAAGCCAGTCGCCCAGCCCTGCCCTCTTGCCCCTGTTCACCTTTCTCATGGGCAGCCAGGAAGACACTTAAAACTAGAGTGCCTTCCGTCGCTTGAGTCCTCCCAACAAAACACAAAAGCGAGACCAAGGTTCCTTTGAAGGGCCTAGGGGACGGGGTCTGTGTCCTGGCCGCCTCTACAGGGCCCTGCCCCTCCAGCCCCATGTCCCCACTTCAGCCTCCGGTCCCTTCCTAGGACAAGCCCCAGGGCCTTTGCACATGCTATTACCGTAGCAGGCCTGCCCTTCCTTCTCCGTGAGATGAACTCCTTACCCACCCTTCAGTTCTTTCTTTAAAGAGGCCTCCCTGGCTCCCTCCCTAATCCAAGTTAGTCTCTCCTGAGCAGCTTTGCTCTTTTGCTGTGAAATGGTGAAACAGGCCCTTGTCGTTATCAGATTCTGTGTGTGGTGACTGAAGGTCTGTCTCACCTCCCTGGCCTATGGGGCCCAAGAGGGCAGGGCCTCCGTTTCCTTCACTGCTGTTTCCCCAGTGGCTGGCACATAGTAGGTGCACAGGAAATGTCTGTGAGTGAGTCCCTGGTTTTCCCAGAAGTGACCACGGCTACGAG
Organism: Enhydra lutris kenyoni; assembly: GCF_002288905.1. Classification (NCBI taxonomy): domain Eukaryota; kingdom Metazoa; phylum Chordata; class Mammalia; order Carnivora; family Mustelidae; genus Enhydra; species Enhydra lutris. The sequence goes on from NW_019154097.1 coordinate 45,910,082, forward strand.
CAGGAAGTTCCCACCTCTCCTCCCATGGTGGGCACCTCCCCGCCACCCGGGCACCCCGGGGCTCACCGTATTTCTTATTGAACAGATCTTGGACTTGCTCCCTCAGTGTGTTGGCGATGTCGATGCGAGACAGTCGAGCGTCATAATTTTCTGCAAAGGGAGAAACGATTATGGGTCAGGGCTGTTAAATTAAAAGGCACTTGGGGACTTTTAAGGGAGGTGATTTTCTAAGGGTGGGGAGGTCCCTCTAGGGCAATTATCAGACCCTCGGAGTGGGCCCCTCAGAGTCCCTCAGAAGGACCGTCTAGACGGAGGAAGGACGCACACAGTTGTGCCAACAGCCGTGAGTGGGGAAATGAAGTTAACTGTCGGCATTTGAAAGCCACCAAAGCAGTGAATAAGCCTGGGAGATGAGAGGCCCCACGAGCGGGGAGCAGGTTCTGGGGCTTGGGGGGGCCAGTAGGGAGGGCCACCCCAGGTCACTCCCCCAGCCGGGGGCATTGTCTAAGGAGCCCACGTGCCAGCCATGCCATGGGGGCCCCAGAAGGGCCCCTGACCTCGAGAGACTGCAGCCCGGCACTGCCTGGGGAGTCAGAAAGGGGAGGGAAGGAGGGTCCCCAAGGCGGCTAGGGTGGGCGGGTGTGGTGAGGACCCCAGTCTGCTGTGAGGCTATGAGGAGCCGCGGGGGGGCTGGAAGCCAGGGGGTCCCTCATGGCAGCCACCTCCAGCTGCCCGGGGGGCAACAGAGAGAGCGACGGGGCAGGGAGCAGCCACCCCTCCGGGATCTGGGTACCATCTCTGGGCGCCCCGCTCTCTGGGCTGGCCCTTCCTGTCGCTGGTCTCGCTGACCTCTCTCCCCCTCCTCAGAGCCCCAGGGACCAGCCAGGGGCCACCTGGGGAACGACCTGGCCTCGGGGACGTGTGGCCACCCCCGGAGCTGTCCCCCCGGACACATGGACCTCCTGCTCTGTCTCTCCTGCCTGCCCACCGCCTGCACTGCTGCAAGCTTCTCCTACCTTCCACCCATCCTTCTCCCTGCCTCTCGGCCCTTCTTGGCCGGCGATGTTCTCCTCCACAGAGCCCCGCCCTGGGGGCCCTCGCCCGCTGTTGGCTTTGGCCATCCAGGAGATGCTGACGGCCCAATACGGAGCGGGCCGGACGGACAGTGGGCCAAGTCCTGTGCCCTGCCGCCCCCCCCACGCCCTCCTGGAGCCTCTTCCTCCTGCCCCACCTGCCAGCCGGCCTCATTCAGACCCCCAGGCCCCGACGTCGGGGGCCAGCCCCTCCCCCACCCCCAGTCTGGCCCTCCAAACCCAAGCCAGGTCGAGGTCACGGCGCTGGGACAGCTGACCCCATCCTGAGCTGCAACCTTACCTTGAAAACCCTGTCTCTTCAGGCTCTCGTCCACAAGAGGGTCCCCGGAATCCCTCTCTGGGGGCGGGGGGAGGGGGAGAGAAGCCAGGGTGAGCAGCCAGCTCTGGGACCCCCGGAGGGAGATGGTATCTGTGGGTGGGGAAACCCGACAGGGAGGGCGGCGGGGGGCGCCGGGAGGCGGGACTAGGCTAGAGGAAGGATGAGGGATGGGGGCAGAGCTGGGACCCCTCCCACAGCCGGCTGGCGCCTCGGCCCGTGACCCTGCCCAGGGTACCTTGGCTGTCCGTGATGGGCTCTTTGACTCCCTCGGTGAGCAGCTCGGGCCTGGAAAACACCACGAAGGGACAATCTCAGGTCCCTCTGGGCCTCCCTGTACAGGCCCTCCCAGTTCTGGGGTCCCCCCATCCCTTCCCCCCTCCACCTGAGCCCCCACACCTGTCCTGCAGACCCACGCCTGAGATTGGGGGGCTCTGAGGATCGAGCCCAGAGGGACGGCGGCCCGACCCAGACCAAGGGGACGCTGCCCACGGGGCCAGTGTGAAGCAGCTGGGGCTGACCATGTGGCAAGATCTCGGGGGGGCAGGCAAGGTCCGGGGTTTCTGGGGGACACCTCAGAGCTGCCGTGTCACTCGGGAGTCAGGGCCTTGGGGACCAACCCCCGCTTTCCACTCACATCTGTATCTCAAGACCGCACAAAGCCCTCCCCAGATTTCTGGTGCCCTCCTGACATGCTGGAGGCGTGAACTGTTTCCATCGCCGCATTTACCGGGTGAGGACACAGGCGTTGAGGAGGCAACCAAGGTGCCCAAGGCCATGCAGCAGGGAGGGGCAGGGGTCCCTCAAGGCCTGCTCTGCTCCTGACTCGTGCAGGGGACAGTGGGGATGCCGGTCTCCACTTTCTGGGCCTCAGTTTCCCCACAAGGAGAAGGGGGAGAGGGAGTGTGTGTGTGGAGGGTTCTACACGCAGTCTGAGGCCTTATCCAGCTCCTGAGGCTGTGCTCCAGGCCGGGGCTGTGCCTCCTCCCTCCTCCCTGGGGCCCTGTGAGCTCAGCTCTGGGCAGATACCCAGGTGCCAGGTGCCCGCTGCCAGGAGAGGCACCAAGTCCTCATCCACTGGCCCCCTCGCCTGGGGGAGGCATATGCCCTCAGAGTCCGGCCTTTGGTCTCCCTTTTAGGCCCGGTCTCCTCTGTGCCACTGCTCGGCTACCCCTGTGACGGGAAGCTCATTACCTGTCCAACAGCCTCACCCACAGACCCTAGTCCAGCACCCCTGTCCGGTGACACCCTTCAGGAGATCTGAAGGAGTGGTTCCACTACCTGTCCCACCCCATCGTCCCCTGTCCGCCTTCCTCTGGCCTGTGTGGCCCCCCCAATGCCCTCAGCCTGCCAGATTCCAGACCATGCCTCCCTCTCTTGGAGCGGACAGGTCTACCCTAGCTCGACAAGTCTGCAGGGAAAACAGGGCACTTAGAGTCAGTACTATATAGTACTATATATAATAAAGAGTTTCGTCCTTGTCCCTGCGTCCTGGGACATAAACTCTCACCTTTGGTATTTCTCGAGGGGGCAGGAATATCCGAGTTCTTATTCCTGGTGGGACCCTGGGATCACAGCTAAGTTTATGCTAATGAGGTGACTCGGGATTCTGGAACCCAGACCCTGCGATCAGAGGACGGGGGCTTTAGGTCACCCGATGTCCGCCCACCCTCCTGATTTCTGGGGTGGGGAGGGGGCCGCAGACGGAGCTCAGTCACATAGCCAATGACCCGAGCAAGCACGAATCCCAATAAAGACCGTGGGCACGGAAGCTTGGTGCTCAAGGGTGACGTGTCCTGATACCGTGGGGACCTTGACTTTCACGTGTCTGTCTGGCTTGTCTTGATTACAGAATCCTTGATATAAAACTGTAACAGTAATACAACGCTTTCCTGTGGAAGTGTTCTGTTCAGTTCTGTGAAGTGTTTTAGCTAATTACGGAGCCGCGGGAAGGATTCTGAGACCGCTGCTCAGAAGCGTGGGCAGCCCAGGGAACCCTGAACTTGCAGCCGGAGCCTGCTAACACCCGGTGGTCGTTATCAGAACGCGCGGCAGCACCGCACGAGCCAGAACCTTCCACCACGACTTCCCTGGGTAGCCGTCCCCTGTCCGTGTGAATCCACGCGTGATTTTCAACTTCCAAAGGGTTTCTTAACTTCGGAGAACTGAATGAAGGCAAGGGCCCCTCTCCCCAGGAGGCACAGGAGATGAGAACTTGGCATGCAGGTTCAAGGACTGGGGTAAAGAACGCTTTTCGACCGGAGGTTTAGAAGGTTTAAATTGACTTTGTGCCACCCGTAACTGGTCGTGGTTGTCTGGAATATTGTTTAGAAGGAGGCGGAACTCAGAAAGAGTGACAATCAGGGACGCCTGGGAGGCTCAGTGGGTTAAAGCCTCTGCCTTCAGCTCGGGTCATGATCCCAGGTCCTGGGACAGAGCCCCATATCAGGCTCTCTGCTCGTGGGGAGCCTGCTTCCTCCTCTCTCTCTCCCCCTGCCTCTCTGCCTGCTTGTGATCTCTCTCTGTCAAGTAAATAAAGAAAATATTTAAAAGAAAGAAAGAAAGAAAGAAAGTGACAATCAGGGAGTGATGTCTCCCATAGGAGTTTCTCACACACATAAACACGCAGCTGACCGTTCAACACGGGTCGGAACTGCGCGAGCCGATGTACAGGCACGGTTTCCTCGATACAGGACTGTAAATGCCTTTTCTCTTCTTTATAGTTTCTTTTCACATTTCCTTTTTCCTAGTTTACCTTATTGTAATAATACAGTACGTTACATATGTAACATATAAAAGACACGTCAATCGACTGTGTTATCGGTAAGGCTTTTGGGCAACAGTAGGTTATCAGGAGTTAAGAGGTTTTTTTCCTTCTTTGAAGACTGATTTATTTATTTTAGAGAGAAGGGAAGGGGCAGGGGGAGAAGGAATCTCAAACAGACCCACTATCAAGCATGTAGCCCGACACGGGGCTCGATCCCAGGACCCCGAGATCATGACCTGAGCCAAAGGCAGATGCTCAACCCACTGAGCCACCCAGGTGCCCCTAATCTGCTTACAGTGGACACAGAACGTTATGTTTGTTTCAGGTCTAAATAGCTAGGTTTGTGGGGAGTCAGAAGTTATATGTGAATTTTCAACTACAAAGGGGCATGGGGGGGCAGCACTCCTAACCCCCATATGGTTCCAGGGTGGATTTTAATTTATTTGTTTGACAGAGAGAGACACAGGCAGGGGGAGAGGGAGAGGGAGAAGCAGGCTTCCTGCTGAGCAGGGAGTCTGATGCGGGGCTCTGGGATCATGACCTGAGCCGAAGGCCGATGCTTAACGACTAAACCACCCAGGCACCCCGGGTTAATTCTCTATTTTTACAGGCTGAACTGTGTCTCCTCCAAATTTCATATGTCAAAGCCCTGACCGTCCAGGACCTCGGAATGTGCCTGTATCTGGAGATGGGGTCTTTAAACAGGTGGTTAAAATTCAATGAGGCCAACAGAGGGGCCCTCGTTCTGGGCCGGGTGCCCTTCTAAGAAGAGGAGATTAGGTCCTATGGAAAGAGACACCAGGGATGTGCGCACACGGAGAAAAGGCCACTTGGGAGGCACAGTGAAGGGGACCGGTGTCGGGAGAGGCCAAACCTGCCAGCACCTTGACCTTGGACTTCCAGCCCCCAGAACGGTAAGAAACACGTTTCCGTTGTGTAAGCCGCTCCCATCCGTGACGCCTTGTTACAGAAGCCCCGTCAGGCCAGTATGCACGTGCACACGTGTATCCAGGAGATCGATGCATATCCCTATTGAAATGGAACTCACGTGCCCCAACATTCAGTCTCAAAGTAAGCCCATCCCCGGTTTTCGGTACACTCAGGCAGTAGTGGACGCAGCTGTGCTTCTACCTGATCCCAGAACGCTTATGTCACCCCTGCCCAAAGGCACCCTTCTCTAGAGTAGGATCAGTGACAAGCAGCTCTTTGGTGCCAAATATCCGTTTAACAGTATTTTCTGCTGATTTTTATTTTATTTTTTTAATTAATTTTTTTTTTACGATTTTATTTATTTATTTGACAGACAGAGATCACAAGCAGGCAGAGAGGCAGGCAGAGGGTTTAACCCATTGAGCCACCCAGGTGCCCCACGGTTTTTATTTTTTAAATTCAATTTCATTTTTCTGCTGGACTTTAAAATGAGAAATAACAAAACACACGAAGGACCCAAATCTCTCAGAATCACCCAGCGAGACCACCCCCTTCCCCCACCAAACACCGCGCCCGGCAAAGCTCATGGCGTTCTCCTATGTGAGCCCTCGTCCTTGCCTAGCTTTCCGGAGGCTGGAGTCCGTGAAACTTACTCCTTAAAACGGATCTATTTTTTTTTTTTTTTTTAAGATTTTATTTATTTATTGGACAGACAGAGATCACAAGTAGGCAGAGAGGCAGGCAGAGAGCGGAGAAAGCAGGCTCCCTGCTGAGCAGAGAGCCCGATGTGGGGCTCGATCCCAGGACCCTGGGATCATAACCTGAGCCGAAGGCAGAGGCTTTAACCCACTGAGCCACCCAGGCGCCCCAAAACGGATCTATTTTTAAAGACACGAGATCCTCATCCAGGCAACCACACGAATGAATCTCAAAAGCTAAGTGAGAGAAGCCAACTCAAAAGGCAGCAGCCGAATCATGGCACCTGTAGAACGTTCTGGAAAAGGCAAAGCGACGGCAGAAGAGAGAGCGGCGGTCGCCAAGGGACACAAGGGAAGGTTTTGGGGAGGACAGGGCTGTCCCGTCTCTTTTCTTCTTTTTTAAGTTAAACTGAATTTTTATTGATTTATTTTTGATCATGCTACGTTAGTCACCATACAGTACGCCATGAGACCGGCCCGTATCTTCAGGGCGGTGGCGGTTATAGGACGCATGAGCTCGTCAACGTTCAAACGGGTACGTGTACACCTAAAATTGGGGAGTTTTACTGAATGTCATTAAATAAACCCGATGTTAGGGGAAAAAAAAAAAAGCCGTCTCGATGGGGTACTTCGAGCGCGCCAGGCCCTTCGCTGAGCCGTGACCCCCACTGTCACTCCGGGACATGCTACGGTGCTTCCTGGTTAACAGGCCCTGAGAGCAAGCTGCCCAAGGTCGCGGGGAAGAGCGGGAGGTCTGGACTCGGACCCAGGAGGCGGCCTCTCAAGTCCGCCGGAGAGTCACCGGGCTAACCCGCCTCCCTTTCTAAGCATAAAGTGGTGAAAAATGCTCGTGAGCACAGGAGCGGGAAGCTGCGTCTTCACTGAACAATGAGAGAAAGGTCAGCCCATGAGGCTCTGCGGGAGCCGGGCTCCTGCCGCCGGCCGCCCGAGTGCTCCTGATTCTTGGTTCAGAGGACAGATGAAGCAGGCGGCCCCCATGTGGCATGGCCCCCCTGAATCTGGATGTTCAGGACATTCCGCTCCCAACGTCCTGTCCCCGCCCCAGCCTCTCCCCTGAGCGGGGGTGGGGGGTGGTGAGTCCCATTATCCACCTGCCATCCCCTGCCGCCCCCGGAAGGCCCCAGGCCCCGCAGGCACAACAGACATCTGACCCCACTCCAGATCGCGGCCTTCTCCTGCACCCGCCATCTCAGAGAATGGCATCACTGCCGCCCCAGGTGCTCAGCCTCGACCCCGAGCCATTCAGAATCCCCTTTCTTGCACACCCCATATCCGATGTATCAGCGAATTCTGACAGCCCATCTTCAGAACACGGCCCGAAAGTGACTTCTCACCAAGCCGCCAGCTTATCCCCGGGGCCAGCGCAAATCCTCCTCCTTGGTCCTTGCTTCCGCACTGCCCACAACCCCAAGGTCCCCTTCTATCTCCCAGCAAGAGAAAAAAAAAAAAAAAAAAGACTAGATCATGTCATAGCCTCCTTGGAATCTTTCAGTGAGTTCTCATCAAATGTAAAATAAAATCCAAACTTTCAGCCAGGCCGAGGCCCTCCGTGATCCGAACCCTGCTCCCTCCTGGGCTTTACCACCCTTCCCTCACTCACTGTGCACAGCCATACCAGTGTATCATGGACCTTCAAACACGCAACTATGCCCTGCCCCAGGGCCTTTGCACCTGCTCTTCCCTCTGCCTAAATGCTCTCTCACCAGATATCAGCATGCCTTGCGACCTTAGGTTCCTCCTGCCCCTCTCTGCCCCCAGACCCCAAGTTCCAGCATTTATCTCTCCCTGACATTATATGATAGTCTTAGCCCACAAAACAGGCCAACTCAAGACATGTTTGCTGCAGGAAGGAACCCCAGGTGCATTATTTGAGTCTCTTGGAGCACCCTCGTCCCGTTTCTCCTGGTGCAAACCAGGGCCTCGGGGGACAGCACCCTGCCTGCCCCACGCCCCATCACCCGCCATGAAGGTATGCCACGAATCTCCCAATTTGGGGGGCCATCGCCATCAGCAGCACCCCGATGCCCCCGGCCCTGGATACCCACACACGCCCAGAGAACGTGCAGGACGGTCCAGGAGAGGTAGCTGGCGGGCAGATTCCCGTCCCACGTGGAGACAAACGGGCGGGTTGCTTTGGGTCCGGCAGGCCCAGGCAGGGTCCGGGCAACCTCCCGCTGGCCCAAGTGGGGCCAAACCCTACCTAACCCCCCGCTGTTCCAAAACACCAAAAAAGCCTGCCCCAACGTGAAGACAAAGCTGGCGCTCTGGCGCTCCTCCCCGGCACTGGACCCGCCCCCACCGCGGGCACGGCCGGGCCTCACCTCTTGATGACGAACTGGATGCTGTTGCTCGCCTCCAGGATCTTCCGGAGCTTGGCGACCCCGAAGCAGTTGGGCCTACGGAGGGAGATGCCTTCAGGCAGCCCCACCACAAACAGCTCCTCGGGGTGCATCAGGAACTTGGAGTAGGGCACCTTGACGGGCTCCGAGATGCCAATGGCCTTGGCTGCGGAGACACAGCTGCTGTAGGGCCATCCGGGACTACGGGGGCCACAAGCCCCGGCTCCAGCCGCCCGCGTCTGTGCGGGGGTGGGGGTGGGGAAGCAGGTGGCAGGGCTCCCTCGAGAGTCAGTGCTGAGTTGACCCCCCCCAACCCTGAGAGGTGGGTACCGTGACCCCAGCCTGTGGGTAAGAGACCGGGAGTTCAGAGGGGATGGGACAGGAGGACGCAGGAGTTTCGTGAGATGGAGAACGTGTGTGAAGCCTCCGGCCAGTGCCCAGCAAACCACTGGGGCCTAATAAAAGAACAGCCTCCCCCACCTGCCCCACCCCATCCTCTTTCCCGGACTCTCGAGTGGGAAAGGTCTTGCTGGCATGTGTCCTCCTGAGGACCCCGAAGGAGGGTGTCCATGAGGATGGAGGGGCAGCTACGGCAGTGGACAGAACAGGTTCTCCAACTCGAAGCCAAGGCCGACTGGGAGCGTGCAGGTAGCAAAGGCCAGGGGCCGCGTGGCAGGAGGAATGGTTTCCCTGGGTGTCCCCATCCCCTTCCCAGTGGGCTCTGGCTCCTCCGTCTCCTCCCCGCCTTGTCCCAGGACAGGGAGCAGGAGGGACCCGAAGTCCCTCGGCAAACAGGGCCGCTGCAGGGCGGGTGCGCTGCCCGGGGCCCCGGCCGGCTCCTGGCTCACCGTATCGCGTGTTGAAAAGCAGTTCCACCTGCTTCCGTAAGGGCCGGATCACGTCACCGTGGCTGTCTGGAAGGCAAAAGGCAGCCTGCTGGGCCTCCCCGGGGGCAGCAGGACCCCGCTTCGCAGCTCATGTCCCAGCTCTGCCGGCACCAAGAATGACCCTGCATTGGGACCTTGGAATGGGGGAAGGCAGGGGTCCTGGTGGCAGTAGGAAAGCTATTTCCTCAGAAATGGCACCCCCAGATGGGTCCACAATTTCTGAACTCAGATGTCTGCTTCTAAAATCAGGTCTAAGGTGTAAAGATTTGGAAGATTCTGCCGCCTAAGCAGAACCACAGATCTTTCGAAGCCTGTGTCATTCCAGACCGGCTCAGGAAGTGACTTAGCTAGTGGGTGAACGGCAAGCCGGTACACTGAGTATGCTGCCACCAGGTGGCGGTGGACTTTCAACCTCCCCCACACGGAGGTCAGGCTGGGTTTAGGGAAAAGACCCTTCTCTCCTCGCACACCCACTCCCATTCCGTTCCAGGGGCAGGTACTTCCAAGAGGAAAGAGACCCATCCCCACTTTGATCTCTCTTCCTGCTCAACTCTCACTGAGCAGGAAGGGAAGGAGCGCTGTTCCTGAGAATGAGCAGGGCTGTTGGACCCAAAGCCAATTTTGTGCTTTCCGGCCTCAATACAACTGGCTCGGACTCCAGACTTAAAACTTTTGTGAAGCGGGTGCGTGTCTAAAAATAAAGATGGAAAATGCTCTGTATTTCCCTTACCAGAAAGAGCTACGTGTGCCTCTGACCAGGTACCTCCTCGTTCTAGAACACGGGTCTATAAACCTCCTCCCACTTTAGGCAGCCCACAGGACTCCCACCTCCTAACGGGGGGCTGGGGAGTGATGATGTGGACAGAACCAGAAACACTGGGGAGAGGCAGAGCGGGGGAGGGGAGGAGAGATGGGGTGATGGGGTGGAAGAAGGTGGACGGCGGCTCACCCTCCACAGGCCTCTCCTCGGGCCGCGGGTCCTCGCTGGGGCCTTTCTCTGAAAGAGAACAGAGGATGCCAGGAAGCCACGGGCATTGTCTCCTGAGCCCTGTGCTGCAAAGGTCAGGCCGAACCGTGGGGCGCAGCAGGCTGACTCCGGGGCAGAGCACAGCAGCCCCCCGGATGGGGTCAGGGACCTTGATCCTGTACAAGCACCCCCACCCGTTTCCACACAAAGAGGCCAAGTTCAGAGCCATGTGTCTGAGCACGTTCGGTTCATACCCCCTGGAGACCAGACCCATGTCGGTTGGTCCTTCTTTCCGTGTGCAAGGTTCTGCCCTCGACACGAGGACATGCAGGGACAAGGCAAAGCCCTATTCTCCTGCTGTGACACCAGATCGAACACAGAAGGCCAGTCAGCAGGGATGCCGCGAAGAAAGATGGTTCGATAAGGGGAGAGCAAATGGGGGCAGGGGCATGAAGCTACCCCAGGTCAGGGGGTCCGCGGGGCTCTCTGATGCGATGGCACTGAGCTCAGAGCAACAGACCCATCTTTGTCCCCAGACAGCCAGGACGTAGCACGTCAACAAGGAAGGGGAGTACTGAAGCTGTATGGGGGTGGGGACCTCTGCTGGCCTGTTGTTGGGGGAGCCGAGGGAAGGCTTCCTGGAGGAGGGGAGCACCTGGGCTGGAGATGAGGGTCTAGGAAAAGCAGTGGGGGAGAGGGACGCAGGCAGGGAGGGAGGAGTAACGTGGGGGGGACTGTGGCAACAGCCACGCTACACGGCCTCCCTCCACAGCAGCCCTTCATGGCCAGGGCTGGGCCCAGGAAGGCCTCGAGGGCTGGTCAGCACTTGAAAGCACCAAGAGGAGGCTCTAACTGGGAAAGCTCGCTGTCACTGTGTCTAAGCGTCTCCAAGGGCCTGTTTCAGCCCAAGACGTGCAGCGGAGCTAGAGGGCGGCGGGACAGGTAGAGCCCAGGTCTGCCAGACTCCCCGCCGCCGGCCCGCGCCCATGTGCTCTCCTGCTACCTCCTGGAGGGCGCACGTGGGGACAAGGGAGACAAGGCACAGTCCCCTGTACCAGGCGGGGCTATGGGCGAGAAGGAAAGGCACTGATCCCAGGAGAGCTGCCAGGAGTCCAAATTCGCTCAGGACGGAGGGAAAAATGAGCCTGTACCTGGGATCCCCAGACAAGCCTGAGGCTTGGGGCTCAATGTAGAAGGCACTGGAAGGTTTTGGAGGGCAGGAGAGGACCCGCCCCTGCCATCCCCCCCAATCTAGGTATCCTCAGCCCCACGAAAGAGGGGCTTCTGTAGGGCTGAGGCCACTCCTGGGTGGGGGGCTGTGACCCATGTGCTTTGGGGTCCCAAATTCCAAACGTGGGGAACTTGCCAGATTTTTCACCCAGACGCGGGGGCTGGGTTATTCACCGGCTCGCCGCGCCCCCCATTTTCCACTGTAAGTGGCGACACCCTCCAGACACGATCGAGGGCACGCCAAGTATCCCTGTGCTCTAGAGATGTCCACGGCCTCTGGGAAGGGAGTGAGGGACAATGTGTGCACAATCATAGCCACATGCACCCGCACACGTGCAGAAGAAGGACATGGGAAGGACGAAGGACACGAAATGGGCAGCAGCTCCAGGAGGGGGCGGGGAGCACCTTCTGGCTGGGTCGTCGAGCCCTGCATCGTTTATTTTATAATGCACACATGTCAGCAGAAAAAGCACACGCATGGGCACACGGACACACACACACACACACACACACACACCCCGTTCTAATGCACGGACGGTGTTTCAGCATCGTTCAGCATCTTCCTACTCCGTCGGTTTTGAGTGTGGTGCTGGGAAAGGCACCTCACACGGGCAGTTAGCAAACCTGAGCTCCAGCCCAAGGCTGGGTGCCACTGGGGAGGTGGACTGGCCAGACGGGACCTCAGGCTCCCACTCTCTGTCACGCCAAAGAGGAGAAGCCATTCCTGTAGGTCCGCTGGTCCGCGGCCGCCCAGCCCCCTGCGGTCCGGACGGAGATGGACACGCGCGATCCTCTCTAAGGGGCACTGCGACCTGGGCGGCCAGGCCCCTCCGTCAGCTCATGCCGAGCCTCAGGTCACCTGAACGTCCCCCACCCCCACCCCACAGACTGTCGTCAAGTCCGGTCCCGTCCAGCCCAACGAGAACAGTCTTTCTTCACGACCACGGTATCAGAAGCCCATCCCGACCCACGGAGCAGACGAAGAGACACGCCCCTTTACCTCCCAGAGCAACCGTTCCAGCACTTTCTTCCCTCTTCCTATGCTTTCCACAGCTGCAAACAGAACAGCCCAGCGCCTTCACCGGCGCCCGCATCGCTGCCGATTTTAGGGGGCTGCTGGCAGTCCATCAGGGGGATGCCACCAACAGGTCCCCGTTCTTTGTTACCAGTGACATGGTCATGAACTCCTCTGTGCAGAAGACGCTGTCCGGGTCTCAGATCATTTCCAAGGACCGGACCCCGGGGACTCCCAGGGGTGCTCATTCTGACACCTCGTCACGTTGACCAATTTCTCGAAAAAACAACTCGGCACACTGCCTCCTCACCAGCACCAGAAGGGCATCCCTTTCCCAAACGCACAGCAGAGGTCCCGCCCGATTCAGGGGTGCAGAAGAGGTGTTCCCCTTTCCATTCCCGAGGCTGTGCGTCATCACGATGCCCGCTGTCTCTTCTGCGTGCCATTATCCATCTGTGTTGCAGCGAACACTGGGTTGCCCAACTCGGGTCCCCTTCTGGGGCGACTCCCATCCCACGACCGATCGAAGATATCCCAGGTCAACTCCGAACACCACCAAGGGCCCGTTCTGGCCGCAGACTTTCCATGCGGTCGGCAGAGGCTGTCCGTGGGGCCGGGTCATGCCTCTGCCTCCGTCTCGGCCCCCCAAGCACCCATCCCCTATTACGTAGATGCTGAGCCCAAGGGCAGCCCCTGGGAACCCTCCACCTCTTAAATGCCAGCTCCGAGTCTGTTCCCTGGGGAGCACTACCTATGTGACACATGTCCTCCGGCTGTGAATTTTTCCTGCGGGTTCCACACCAGCGTTCTGGTCTCTGAAGGCCACGGGAAACGTCATTCCTGGGTGTACCGCCTGTCCTCTCCCGAGGCACCTGCCAGTGCGGAATCTTGCTGCCTGAACTACCTCTCCCCGACTGACTAATCCATACAAGAGGAAGGACCGAGTCCCCTCCTGGGACACCGTGGGAAAGCCCCCCAGAGGAGGCTGGGGTCCCCGTGGCACCCCGCTTCTCCAGCTGGCCTGCCATTGGCCCCAGATCCTGGGGTCCCACGAGCCGACTAGGTCCCGATGAATGAGTCTCTTCTCGCGGCTTGGTTGTCCGTGTAGACACTGAATCCAGAACCGAACCCGGAATGGGCACGGGCTCTGCCTTCTGCACTTTGGACAAACCCTCCTCCGGAAGTCGGTTTTCCACGGTCGTCGGCTCAGACTCTGTCCCCGACCTCTCCGGTGCTGCAGGTGGGGGACCACAGCCCGCAGACCCCACACGTCGCCTCACTGGGTGGGACTCCCGGGTCCTCTTCCTGCTCTGTTTCCGGAACATTCCCCCAACAAAGACGGGAGCAGATGAGGAGCAGAGACGTTCTGCTTTTACTCCGCCGCCAGTGAACCCGGCGCCACTGGCCTGGGCCGGCAGAAAACCTTCCGTTTTTCCAGTCATGAGTCTATTTTTGGTGTGTGTGGGGGGGTATGGATTTCTCAAGTGCAGCAAAGCACGCAGAAGACTATGGTAATAAACACCCGGGAGCCCACCGGCCGGAAGGAGTGTGTTATCAGCGTCTGGTCATTTCTGCACCTGATTTCTTAATGAAACATGCAACAACACTCTTTTGATGTTTCCAAACTTCCGTCAATGCTGTCATTCCTGCCCTTCTGCAGGTGCGTTTCACGCTGAACGTCCTGTTTCTGAGACTCTTTGCCCTGTTTAATTTTACTGTTTTCAGGGTAATCTCTATGCTCACGTGGGGCTCGAACGCACGGCCCCGAGATCAGGAGTCCCACACTCCACGAACTGAGCCAGCCAGGCGCCCCTGCGCTGGTCATTTAAATGCCGCCTGCTGTATGCATCTGAATGCTATCCCCGGGCACCCCCGTCTTCCGCCCCCAATCGGGCCCATGCCGGGCGCACACGGGAAACAAACAGAAGCCAGTCCAGTCCCCTTCTTTGAGTGTCGTGGCCTGGCCCTGCCGACATCCCGTATTTACAAAGCTTTCCAGGTTTTAATTATTTGAGTACTAACGTCATTTTCTAGCCTCTCTGTGAACCTTGTGTCCCATACGTAACATACCATCCGTCTTCCGGATAACCAACTTCTAAGAAATATCATCTAGGGGCGCCCGAATGGTTCAGTCAATTGTGTGCCCAACTTTTGATTTTCGGTTCAGATCAGGAGCTCAGGGTCGTGGGATCGAGCCCCGCGTCGGGCTCCGCGCTCAGCATGGCATCTGCTCGAGATTCTCTCTCTCCCTCTCTCTCTCTCTCCCCCACATACTGGTTCACACTCTCTCTCAAATAATCTAATTTTTTTTTTTTTTTTAAGATTTTACTTATTTGTTTGATAGAGAGAGAGGGAACACAAGCAGAGGGAGTGGGAGAGGGAGAAGCAGGCTTCCTGCTGAGCAGGGAGCCCGACGTCGGGCTCAATCCCAGGATCCTGACTGAGCTACCAGGTGCTGCTCAAAGAAATAATCTTTAAAAAAAAAAAGACCTTTACCTATCGTTCTTTTATTACCCATGATAGATACAGAACATCTGTTGACAAAGGCTGGAGATGGGAGCTGGGTGCATGAAAGCTACTGGTTTCAATTTTGCATGTTTCTGAACATTTCCAAAATGAATTTAAAAACACAAGACCTAGAGAAGCCCACACCTCCCCTGCCGCCATCTACCTGCTGGGCCAGTCCTCTTGGCTAGGACACTGCAAAGTCTGTTCCTGTCTTTGTCCTCTGTCCCTTGCGGTTTTTCCTGAACCCCACGATCAGAGTAAACATGGTTAAAATGTCACTCATTAGCTCCAACCACCATCTACCCCATGAGGAGGCTTCTGTCTCCGCGGAGTCATGCCCCCATTCTTTCCTTTGACATACTTACCCTGCATAACCCACACCATCATCTACCTGCCTCCCCTGACCTCGCTCTCCCCTGACCTGCGCTAGCCACCCCGGCCACCTTGCTTCTCTTCGGACATGCCGGGCACAATCCACCACAGGGCCTTTGCACATGCTATTCCTGCCGCCTGCAAAGCTCTTTCCTGACATCCAATGGCTCCCACCACCTTCAGGTCTTTGCTCCAAAGTCACTTTCTCAGTGAGGTCCTCTCTGACCACCTAAGTCCTATAATAACAACTGTACCCCTGGCTCTCACACCTCCCCCTTCTGGCTTTGCGCCCCCCCACTGCACTTACCACCCTGACTTTCTCTTTCACCTCTTGATTTGCTTACTCTCTCTCCCTGCACTAGAAGCACATGGACCTTGGTTGTCTGGATACTGCTCTGGCCCCAGCACCTCGGACAGGACCTCCTGGGACACAGTAGGTGCTCAGCAAACAGTCACTGACTAATAGAACAAGTTAATTCACGTGGGGGATCCTGGGGAAGATGCAGAAGCCAGACTTCATATAAACCAAGGCCGACTTCAAGTTTCCAGAGAGGAACCCAGCCTGCGTGGGGAGTCAGGCACACACTGGGTTTTCCCTGGGGGTGTCCTGGCCCACCCCTCTCCCTGTGACGCCCCCGGGAGGTGGGCCCCCAGCCCATTTCTTACCAGTCAGCATCTCCATCCCATAACCAGAATCTTCTGAGGGCAGATGCCCAGGCATTGAGTCTGTCATCTCCTCAGAGGTGGGCGAAGGGTCTGGAGACAAAATAACACCAGCATCTTCTGCCTGTCCTGCCCCGTCATGGTCCCTTGGGGACCCCCAGCCCCACGTGCCCGCAGAGGGGGACCCTTCAGGAAGCCGTGCCCCCGGAACTCTGGGAGGACAGCTTTAGTGACCAGCTATGTCAGAGGCCTGGCGGGGGCCCCAGGGGTGTGGGACCCCATACTGAGCCTCCAGAGACCACGTACACCCTGTTTTTCACAGACGTGGACACTGAGGCTCCCGGGCCTTCAAGTCTGACCCTCCTATTCCCATACCTCTCCTCCTCCCTCCTGCCTTATAAATCCCAGGGGAGCCAGGCCCGAGAGAGCAGGCTGTGCGTGTAGGGGGCACCTTTAAGAAGGCTGGAGCCAAGAGACGGGACTGTCAGTGCAGAGGGGAGACCAAACTGCGGAGAGGGCATGCCGGACCCCACCGCTCTCGGGACTAACTAGAGACCCCTTCTTGGCCCCGGGGAGACAGAGGTGATAGCCCAGGAGGGGACTTGGTGGTTCCGGTCAGCCTGGGGGCGGGAGTTGGTTCCTGGGGGTCCCTGGAGGGCACCCTTCAGACACCTGTCCCTTACCTGGGACGGTGACCTGAATAATATCTAGATCCTCTGGCTCAATTTTAATGGGCCTCAGCCCACTCAGCTCCCCAGAAGTTCCTGCGAGGAGGGAATGACGGATCCAGTTAGGTGCAGGCATACGCTTGGCCGGGCAAAGCAAACCATTCTAGAACATTCTTCCACCCTCAACTTATTAGTAACACCCCAGGAAGTCATGCCGGCCCCGAGTTCCTGCCCAGCCCAGGAGTGGAGGCTCATCAGGCAGGCCCTGAGTCCCACAGAGGGAACCACACTGGCCCACAATGCCACCCACACCATGCCTGGCCCTCCAGCCCCCCGGTGAGCTCCCAGCATGCTCAGACGCCTGGGGCGTGGGGGGCAGGGATGGATAGTGTAACTCATCAGTACTGTGGCACATGGTCTGAGCTTGCCTCCCTCCTCCCCAAGGTTGCTGGGAGGGGAGACAGAGGGTGCTGGTGGACACCCTCTCACCCCAGGACACACACAGCGGGGTCCTGCTCCTCCTCACCTGGCCCACAGTCTTCAGAGACACCATTCTTGTCTGACCTGTGGGAAGGAAGGAGGCCAAGAAACGACCCAGCATCAGCCCTAGCCCCCTCCTCCAGGCAGTCGGGAGCCCACGGGGGCTGCCAGCTCCACAGCACCCCCCCGGACCATGTTCACCCCCCTGATCCCCACAGGACAGTCCTCCCTACGGGTAAGATGCCCAGGGTGGGGGTCTCCCAGGCCAGCAGTCATCCGCTGCCCCAGCCGGGATGCTCCGTATCCTGGGGTATATGGTCTGGGTATCCACCTTCCCCACCAGCTGGAAGTGCCTGAGTCCTGGCTTGGGCCAGAGTGGGACCCCCACAGCTGAGCACAGTGCGGTGCGATCGGTGCTTGCTGGGGGCGGATTGAGAGCAGAGGGGGTACAGCCTGGAGGGGCTACAGAAGCCTGGGAGGAGGGGTGGGGAGCAAAGGGGGGCAGGGTCCCCGGACAAATGATCCAATGAATTCACAGAGCACTGTTGGGGAGGCCCAGGCTGAGCTTGGTGCTTCTGGAATAAATGGGCCGTCCCCAGCCCCCAGGAGCCCAGAGCCTGGGTGGGGGGCACTGGCGAACAGTGGTGACCAGGCCACGAGCGGAGTGCAAAGCCTTGTCAACTCACAGGGCAGACACCCGACCTAGTCCGGGGGCCAGAGAAGGCCTCCGAGACACGAGGCAACATCTGGCGAGATCCTGACGGGGGACAGATCTCTCCAGGTGGAAAAAAAGTCAGCAGAGACTCTGTTCTCCTGTCCCTTTGGGTTCTCCTTGGCCCGCAGCGGGTGAGGACACAAGGGTGTGTATGTCGGGGAGGGGGTGTGTGTCTGTGCGGAATGACCCTGTGCTTACACACGGTGAGTGGGTGTCAGGAGCTGCCGGGCATGGCATCCTCTAGCCAGCCCCAGGCCTTGCTCCTCCCGCAGGTCACACCACCAGCCCCGAGTGGCAGAGGCAGTAGGCCAGGGGCTGGGGCGGGGGGCCTCACCGAGCAGTCCCGGGCAGCTCGAGGACAGCAGCACGCGAGATCTCTGCAGAGGTATCCTCTGGGGGGCTGGCTGGCTCCAGCTTCGTGGGGTCTTTGGTAAACTTGTTCCCTGGGTGGAGATGCGGGGGAGGGGAAAGTCAGGGCCAAGGGCTTCCAGCCTCCGTCCGCCTTCAGGGCACCTGGACAGGGGCCTGTGGGAGGCTCTTGGGGTATAGTCTGGGCTCTGCCAAGCCAGGAATGGGTCCTGGGCAGAGAAGGAATGCAGGCCCCTGTGCCAGAGGAGGCCAGGGATCTGGGAGGACTGAAGGACAAAGCAGCAGCCAGAAATGACTGTCCTGACCTCATGTTCACTAGGAATGCTGAGGGCGCCCTTGGAAAAGAGGCCAAGTTGCCCCTGAAGACTGAACTACGAAGCCGTCCTCTCACGTAATCATCCCAGGAACTCGGAGGAAAATGCGTCTTATGACCATCCCCATTTCACAGATGCGGAAACTGAGGCCTGGAGGACCCTGGCCAATGCCACAAAGCTGGGGGGATGGAGGGCCGGAACCGCGACCCAGTCACACCCCAAGATCTGTGCTCCCTTTGCTGCATCAGGCAGAGCCCGACTCTTCCTCCTGGTGGGGGTGTGCTGCCCACTGGTGGGGGCCCCCGAGCCCTGGGTGTGCGGCCAGGCCTCACCCCGGACTAGCTGGGCTTCAGGGAAAAGAGCAGAAGCCACTTCACAGTACAGCACATGTTAGCTTCGTTATTCCCAAGGGGCTGTCTCCACCAGGAAGCTGGGGGCTGCGTCCCCCCAGAGGCGAAAGCCACACCCAGGTGCCCTCCCCGCCCCAGGCTCCCGTCTGATAGTACGACTTACTCGGCCACTTCAGAATGGACTGGCTGCTCCCCACATACCTGTGAAAATTCGCTCATCAAACATCCTGGGGAGAGAGGAGAAACTGGCGTGAGGGCAATGCAGGCCTGGGGGCCCCCCAAGCTCGGGAACAGGCCTCCACACCCCTCGGGGATGCTCACTTGAGTCCCACACACACGAGTACCGCTACAGAGCTGGGTCCCGGGCTGGTCACACACGGGGGCAGGAGACGGCATGTTCCAGAACAGCCGGGCACCCCAAACCACTTCTCTGTAGTCCCCAGCTGGTCCTGGAGGCTCCAACCTGTTCATCATGGGGCCCTGGGGGCTCTCTGTGGCCCACCCTGAGCTCTCTGTGACCACCGCTGGAAGATGGTCCAGGGGCCGACCTCGCTCCCAAGAAGCTCTCTGTTATCTGTGCAAGCCAGGCCTGTCACCAGATCACAGCCACTGGGTGGTAATCCATGGGACCCCTCACATGTGTCTTGGGAGCCAATGGAGCCCAGGCAGGGAGGCCGTCGGGCAAGTGGGCAACAGGGGAGCCCCCGAGGGCCATGCCATCAGCACGCAGACTGTAGACTGGAGGGACGGCTGGGGGCCTGTGGCCATTTGGGACCCCTGCATCGCCCTGCCAAGATGCCTGGAAGTCTGGGCCAGGAACGGGGGTGGCAGAGGGAAGGTTGGCGTGGAAGCTGGGGTCAACCACCCCTCCACCTCCAGGGGCGGTTCTGCGGCAGGCCCCCCCAGACCGGCCTGGACTCAAGAACCAAATGGTCCCCAAGGCGGGCCCAGTGGGAAATGTAAAGAGGGGCCACAGAGTCAGCATGGGAGGCAGAGGTGGGGTCCCCTGCTGCTCCTGGGGGCCCCCGTTTATCCGGGCCCCCGAGGCTGAACAGCAGTCACGGGACCAACTCTAGGGAAAACTGACTTTCTCTATGAGGCCCGCTTCCCCTGCGGGGGACGAGGAACTGCCGGCCTCGACTCTGGTTTTACACTCAAGTCACCTATGTATCGCCGAGCCCGAGGGCCAGGGGCTCGAGACAGCACGTGGTCTGCCTGGTTTCCTGGGGGACAGGGAGGTCTGACGCGGCTCCAGGCCTGTGACAGACGCCCTCACGGGTTGCCTGGCCCGGAAGGCCCATTTGACGGGCGCAGACGGGGGTTTGCTGTCCCTCTCCCAAACCCACCCCAGGCTTCTAGAATCCCCTCCGGACACTTGTGCCCCTTAAGTCCTGCCTTAGCTAGAAGCTGCGTGTCCGCTCCTCGTAGAAGTAGAAAGTAGAAGTAGAAAGTAGAAGTAGCAACTTGGATCCTCTCGCCGGGGGCTGGTGTCCTGGCAGGAACTGGGGTTTTGGGGGCCGGGCAGCTCGCCGGCCACTGCTGACACCCTCAGGCCTCATCAAGTGGCTTCTCCCCTTGACCTACCCCCACCCCCCAGACACGTGGGTCAGGGCAGAGACTCCACCCGCTGGCTGCTCCTAAGCCCTTCCTCCCGACTCATTTCTGCCCGGACCACCTCACAGGCTCGGCTGACCGGCCGGCCCGAGTAACAGCCGAAAACGTCTGGAGGGCCCGGGACGGAGCAGCCGCTGTTCTGTGTGCGTCAGTCACGTCCAGTCCTCTGGTCTCCCGTCAGCGGTGTGAGGCGTGGGCAACCAGGAGCCCCGTTTCACGGAGGCAGAAAGGGAGGCACAGAATAGTTGAGTAACTTGCCTGAGGACACACAGCTGGGAGAGGGAGGGCCAGGACTTGAACTCGGGCTGTCAGCACTTTACCGGTCTTTTATCCACGAGGGGGAGGAGGTCAAGGGAAAGGACTCAGGTTTCCTGAGCATGAGGCGTGTTACATCTGCTTCATTTTATGTCGAGAAAAACTGGGGGGGGGGGGGGGCATGGGCGTGAATACATCATTGTCCTTATTTTTACAAATGAGGGCACAGGCTCAGAAGAGAGGGGCTATTCAAGGTTATCATGCTGCGAGTGACTTTAGGCCCAATCTGCCTGATGCCAATGCCGCCTCCTCCAGGAAGCCCCAGAGGCTTGCTGCTCAGATGCCTACTGACTCGACAACCAGAAATCTGCTGTCCTCTCATGCCCTGGACTCATCACAGGAGTGAAACCCTCGCCCCTCCCCCCCACCAGTGACTGGTAGTGGCCTCTGGGGACCGGTGGGGACTCTGCCCGCTGATTGTGAGGTCCTCAGGGGAGCCCAGTGAAGGGCGGGGCCTGTAGGAGCCACATGGCAAATACTAGTGAAGAATCGAATACGGTTCGGTTTAGACTGAGGGCGGTCAAGGTCAGCCATGGTGAGGACCCAAATACCACGGGCAGGCACATACAGGGACACCGAGGTGTCCCTGCAACTTTCTTCTCACCTAGGCCCCCGTCCCCCTCCCAAGAGTCAACTGAAGGAAACACACTTAGGCAGCAGCAGAGAGAGTTAAGCTAGACAACAGCGCGCCGCCTGACTACTGACTTCAGCTCGCTCCAGAATGATCTGTCAAGTGGGACCCCACAGTCGGGGTCGTGAGGTCACAGGAGACGGCGCAGAGGCGGTCCCACTGCCACAAGGGAGCAGGCGAGAAGCTCCTCCTCCTGTCAGTGGGGACCCCCTTTCCCACTGCTGTGTCCTCCCTGGTGAGCCCTTCCCGGCCCAGGCTGACAACGCTCAGATCCCATCTCTGGAGCATCTCCAAGTCAGCACACCTCGCACGGACTTCTCACCGCACCCCTGCTTCCCCCGATCGTACGCTCAGACACATGGGGTGATCCCGGCCTCCATGCTCCCCTCCACGCTCCCACATTTAGCCGGCAAACCCGGCTCAGCTCAGATTCCAGCCCAAATGCAGCCACCTCGTTCCCTCCGCCCACCACGCCAGCCCCCACCCATGCCAGTCCTCCTCCTGAGTCTCCCCACCCCTGGGGCTTGCTGCTCACCCCCAACCTCCACAACCCCGCTCTGGCCTCCAGCAACCCCACAGAGGTCCTTCCCATGGCTGGAGAACAGCGCTGTGCTCTCCGAGCAGATCCCTAGCCCCCGCCCGGCCTCCTTGCATTCGCCCCGAAAGCACACACTGGGCATCTACGGTATCCCGGGGGCCGTTCTGGGCACTGGGGATTCAGCGATGAGACCAACACAGTCCTTGCCCTCAGTTCCGGCCATTAGTCTAACGAGCACACACGTGAGCACACGCACACGCCGGGAGCGCCCTCACGGAGCTCCGGACACATGCCTGTGAGGGGCTGGGGTGGCGCTGCCCGGAGGCAGGGGGCTGGCCACCCCCCGTCTCTAAGCAATTAGGAGGAAGCGTCCCGGGCAGTCTGGGCATTGCCCGGAGACCCTGATGCTTCCTGGATGGTGGGTCCACCCAGTAAACTCTCCAGTCAGAGTCGGGAGCAGAGGCTGGGGGATGGGCAGTAGTGGCCTCCCCCCCACTCCCCCCCCCACCCCCCACCCCTGCCACCAAACTCAGCCACCCTGGGGGGCTGCTGCTCCGGAGAGCATCCTGTCTGCCCTCTCCCACCCACCCACCCCTGCGTCAGGGGAGCCGGCTGCCTGGGAGGGCGGAGAGGGCGTCCAGCCACCAGCAGGTAGGGCAGCCCCATGTGGGTGTGAAGGGGAGAAGCCGACCTGCCCCACCTGAGCTCAGGAGAGCTCCTTTCCAATGGCACTAAGTTCAAAGGCCTCAGGTCTTCATTAGGGAGAGGAAAACACCTCTTACAAAGAACCGATGGGGAGCCTGCTTGGGCCAGGCTCTGTGCCTCTGTTTCCCGTTCAGGCCTCAGAAGGGGCCAGGAAGTGGAGGGGCCCTGCACAGCTGCCAGGTTAAGGAGCCGGAAACCCCTCCCAGACCCGCCTGTTCTGTTGGCTGGGTCCGAACCCCTTCACTCCAGCCCTGCGCAGCCATCGCCTCCTGGGAGCCCCTGCCCCCTCCTCACCCCTGTCGTCCCCCCCACCCAGACACCCTGGCACCCCAAGCTCGGGCCCTGCCCCCCACCCCGTACCTCTTAATGACGAAGTGGATGCTGTGTCGCTCCTCCAGGATCCGCTTCAGCTTGGGGACCCCGTAGGTGCAGGGGCGCTTGAAGGGGATCTTGTCCGGGATCCCCACGATCTCCACAGCCTCCGGGTCGCAAGCGATCTTCCTGTAGGGGACGGGGACCATGTGGTCCAGGCCCAGGGCTTCCGCTGGAAGGGCAACGGCAAGGCTGAGCACAGGACAGAAGCGGCGGGACATGCGGGGCCCCAGGGCCGCGGGCACCGTGACCTTCCCCCGTCCCCTTCTTTGTACCAAGCGGGCCATGCAGCAGCATGTCGCTTCCTCTTGGAAACTACCCACAGGCTCCCATCCCCCTCAGCGACAGCCAGAGTCCCACCTGGGCTTATGAGGCCCCATGTGACCGGGACACCATCACCTCTGATCTGAGGTCCCTCCTTTCACCTCTCAGCTCACCCTGCTCTCTCCAGCCTCCTTGCTGCTTCCCTAACAGGCCAGACACACACCTGTCCCAGGGCCTTTGCACATGCTTTTCTGGCTACTGAGACACTCTTCTCCCAGATCACTATTCACTTCTCTTCCTCCCTTTCCCCATTCAAGCGTCCCCTCCAATGTCCCCTCATCAGCCGACAACAGCCCTTCCATCTCTCTGCCATACCCTGCTCTGTTTTCTATCCCCCATTTACTGTGACCCGACACCATAAACATATTCATCTGTACACTTGTCCACTGTCCGGAACGTCAGCTCCACGGGAACAGGGGGTGGTTGCTGCTCCACGCCTGCGATCCAGATAGGATGGGACACAGGCTAGCTGCTCCCTGTACCCCATGAGTGAAAAAAAGGCTGAAAGAACCTTCTCAGCAGGACCCCTCCAGCCCCCCAGATATGCTCTTCCCTCCAGGGAGGCGTCTGGCTTTCCTCTCACTCATCACGGACAGAAATGAGACACTGACAACTTTGCCAACGGCAGTGTAGACAGAATCCGGGCTTAGGAAGTGGTGACTCGTTCCTTTCTTCCTTCCAGACCTGGCCAGGCTCCCCCCTCGCCTCGTCCCTCCCGATTCCCGCAAGGGTCCTGCGTCCCCGGGGCCCTTCCTCGGGCCCCTCGCCATCCTGGCCTCGCTCCTCCGTCCACACGACGCTTTGCCTGTGTCCCGGCAAGTGCCAGCCCCGAGCTGGCCTCCCGCGCGGCCACACCCTGGCCGGGACCGGGCAGAGCTGCCCAGGGCCCTCCCTGGCGCGTCGTCAAGACTTTTCCTGTTGATGCAGCCAGGTCTGCGTCCGCAGCTTTGGCAGCCAGACCCTACTGTGAAGCCACACTTAGCTCGTTGTCACATTAAACCCTCGAAGTCTCAACAGCTGTCAAACCACTTCTCCCCCACCCCCCAGCCCCAGCCCCAGCCCCAGCCCCGGGCGACGGCTCCGGTGAGTGTGCGTGTGCGTGCACTCGTCTCCACTCGGGCTCGTGTCACTTGCTGGGCCTGTCTCTTGCACGGCAAGGACGCCTGGCGGACAGAAGGTGACCCCGCCTGACCCCCAGCCTCTGCTCCCTGGGAAGGTGAAGTCGCAGCCAGGCAGGAGCCTCTGTCCCTCATAGTCTCAACCTCCTCCCAGGTGACAGTGTTCCGGAGGCCTCCTAAAGGCGGCGGATCCCCCGTTTCTTCCCTGTTTCATCCCCCACCCCCGCTGCACCCCCAGCCCCATTGCTGGCCCCTTCGCCCAAAGCTGGTGACCAGAAGGGCAGACCCGGGAGCAGGATCCATTAGTCTAGGGTGTGCGGGATGCCGCTGGCCGCCACTCGAGGTCCTCACCCCCGGGGACGTCCCCAGGCCTCCGGGGAACTTCCTTCTCCCCAGCGCAGCTGCAGGGGAAGCTCTGGCCTGAGAAGGGGCAAGGCCTCAGCCACTCCGAGTCCAGTGCTCCTCCCTGGATTTGGACGGGGCGAGGCCAGGGCTGGCGTGGCGAAAGGCTCAGCGTTCTGGACACGTCCCGAGTACACAATAGGCAGGAAGACGGGCGGCTGCTTTGCCAATTTGGCTGGGACAGAACGCTCCCAAGGCAGCCGCAGCCAGCCCTCCCCAGATTCCCATCCAGCTGCACCTGCCTAGACGAGAGGGGGAGGGGAGGAGTGGGTCCCTGCAGAGACCACATCAAAGGTAATCCAAGGTGCTCAGCCCATCCCAGACTCCTCACGAGGCCTCCCTCGGGAGCCTACCTCCTGCTCAGCCCCACTCCAACCCAGAAGGCGCAGCTTGCCAAAGCCCCACGGCGGATCAAAGGGCACCTCCTCCAGGAAGGCATCCCTGACTCCTCAAGTCTGGGGAGACCTCGCTTTCTTTTGAGCTGCCCTGTCTTTCCGAGGGCCCCCACCCCTGCGTATTACTGTACACTACTCCGTCCCACTGCACGCGGCTGCACACACCCATAGACACCCCTCCTGACCCCTGCCAAGCACCTTGAGATCAGCGGCGGCCTCCGGGCCTGGCACAAGGTAGGGAGCGGGACGCTTAAAATTTGTGACTGATAAGTGAGCAAACCAGTAGATGCGTGAGAAGAGAAAAGAGGGGAGGGGGCAAGGGTGACAGGTGACCTAAGAAGTCGCATGGTCTTCAGTATTTCCTTGAGTGATACGGCTGAGGAGAGAGTCCTGTTTTTCCCAATAAGCCCCTTTCAGCCCAGCAGAATTTATGATAAGGAGGGGCGGGCCCCCAGCGCCCTCAGGATGGGGACCAGTTGTCAGGGCAACCAACCACCTGATGGGAGGGTGGGCACTTCCGGCCTCATCCCTACCTCCTGGGAGGGGCGAAGACTGAGCTAATCATGGAGGGGGGGCATTTTAATCAATCCTGCCGATTTCACGGGACCGCTGTAAAACCCTAAACGAGGGGCTTCAGAGAGCTTCTGGGTTGGTCTGCCCCTGTGCCAGGAGGGTGCACCCCAAACCCCACCAGGACAGAAGCTCCGGTGCTTGAGACCCTTCTGGACCTCACCCTATGTGTCCCGTCATCTCCCTGCTCATCTGTATCCTATATAATAAACTGCTAAAGACAGATAAAGCGTGTCCAGGTTCTAGGTGCTGTCCCAGCAGACCGTCCGAACCTGGGGCGGGGGGTTGTCGTGGGAACCGTGGATGTGGAGCCAAGTGGGACAGCAGTGCAAATGCCCTGGGGTCACTTGTGGGACTGAGTCCTTAACCCGCAGGCTCTGCGTCACTCCGGGAGGTCAGTGTCGTGACTGAACTGTAGAGGCCACCCAGACAGAGCACTGCTTGCCGTGGAAAATCCCCTTTGGGTGTCAGAAGCATTAGAGAGAGGGTTTTCCTTTAGCAAGGCAGGAGGGGAGGGAGGAAGAGGAGGAGAGGAGAGAAGGACGGAAGGAGAGAGAAGGAAGGGAAGAGGCAAAAGCCCCACCCTGTCCTTTCTGCTTAAGGCGAGAAGGCCAAGGCTAGAGAGGGAGGCAGCCCACTCCTCTTGGTCACCGGGGCAAGCGGCTGTGGACTCCCAGCATAGTGCTCCTCCCAGACCATGTGTGTTCAGGGAGCTCCCAGGGTCCCTGCCCCTCCTCTCCGTTGGCAGGCCTGGGTGGCATCCGTCCCTGCCCTCCCTTTGCCCCATGGGCTGAGAGGGCTGACATGCGCTCTGAGCCTGGCGCTGTCCTGGGTGCTGGGGACACACGGAGGGGCCGGCGCGGACACAGGAAGACACAGACAAGGCACGTCAAACGCGGGACGCGTACAGGGAAGGGCCCATCGGGGCTCTGGGAGCCCCATGGCCTGGGCTGAGCCTCGAGGAACCAGTGGCAGTCTGCTCCCCAAACACACAAAGGGCACGCCAGGCAAGGGGGGCCTGGCACAAAGGCAAGGGGGGCAGGGAACGGCGAAGTCTGTGGGGGACTTGCGAGCATGAGGCCGCGGCCACTCTCCTGGGTCTCCTCTGCAGGGTGTCATCCCCCCAGCCCCCCCAACCCGCGACCTGCAGGTGAGTCCAGCTTGGGACTCTGCCATCGGTCCCGCCCCCTGGAAAAGTCTGGAAGGGAAATATTGACACAACCACCCCCTCCCCAGACGCCGGTACCAGCATATGGCTCCCGCTGTCATGTTAGGGAACACGAGTGATTGCCACGTAATGAGATGCTCAACACGCTGCTGGGGGCCACACGGCGGGCCGCGCCGCCCACTCACCATATCTGCTGTTGAACAGGATCTGCACGCACTCCCGGAGCGTGTTGATGTCCTCGGTTTCCTTTATGAAGGCGTCCCACTTCTCTATCAAAACACAGGAGGTACGAGGGAGGGTGGGTCCGGGCAGGGACGGCACGGCCCCACCGCCTCCCCCTCCCCTCCTCCACAGGATCCTCCTAGCAGGGGTTGGGCCCCGGAGACGGCCACACTGGAGGCCCCCAGAGTCCCACAGAGGGGCTGAGCTCTTCTGTTCACTGCCACCTCAGACACCCAGCCTCCTCCGGCAGGTGACCCTGCCCAGATCCAGGGTGCTCGGAGGGCCTCCCCCAGCCCCCTGGCTCTCTTCTCTTGCCTCTGTCGGGCCCCGGGGTTGGTGCGTACGATGTGGGCTCAGCCTGTCCCTCCTGGGTGTCTCCTGCCCCACACAGGCAGGGGGCCTGAGGGGGTGCTCCCTGAGAGGAGTCGCCGAGTCCTGCTCTCGAAGGCACTAACCCTCAGGCTTTGCACTTCCTGGGTCTTCCCCGGCCTTGGCCCCGTGGCCTCCCTCAAACCCTCAGCTCTGCTGGTCTCTTGCCTGGAAACAAAGCCTCTGCCTCCACTTACTATTAATAACTAGAGCTATCATTTGGTTCATTGTAACACCACTATAAATGCCACCTTTAATTTATTTATTATTTTTGCTTTTTAAGAGATTTCATTTATTTATCTGTCAGAGAAAGAGAGAGCGAGCACAAACAAGGGGAGTAGCAGGCAGAGGGGGAAGCAGGCTCCCCGCTGAGCAGAGAGCCCAATGCGGGGCTCGATCCTAGGACCCTGGGATCATGACCTGAGCTGAAGGCAGATGTTTCACTGACTAAGCCACCTAGGCGTTCCCCATCTTTAATTTATTAAGGGCTTATCTGTGTTGAATACTTTATATACTACTTCCCAGTTCGTCCCTCATGACAGCTTTGTAGCACAGACAATATTCCCATTTCTCAGGCCGGAAAACCAGGCTCAGAGAGGCTGAGCATTCTGCCTGAGGTCGCCCAGCGAGCACCCAGTGCGCGGCTGGTACCCCTTGCCCACCACGGCCTCCCGTGATGCTACTGCACCAGGGATGGACCCCGAGTGGGGCCGCGGGGGTCTCCATTCTGATCTCAGGGGGTGACATCTTCTCAAAGAGCCTCTCACGGAGGTGAGACCGATATCCCCATCATGTGTCACTGCCAGGCAACCTCGCTTCGTCCCCATCCACGAATCCCAAATAACGGGGTGGTACTTGTAAAACCCATCCACGTAGTTCTGTGGCCCTCCCGTCTTCAGGAGGTGGAGTTCAGATGGCCTTCAGCAGCCACTGCCGGCACCCCGGGTCCAACCTTGTGACACAGAAATCCTGAGCCAGAAGCACCCAGCTAAGCTGTTTCCGAATTCCAGACCCGCCCAAACGACAACGTGTAAACGCTTGACGGTGTAAGCTAAGTCCTGGGGCAGTTTGTTACACAGCAACACCTAACTGTTACACCCTGGTTTCACTCCCAAGCCCCTGGTGCAGAGCCGTCCCTCCCTTCTCTCCCTTCTCTCGCAAAGGCCCAGCAGACACATCTCCATTTCGGGAAGCAGCACCCTCAGCCCCGGACCCCGACTCTGGTCACGGCGCTGCTGTGGGCACCATCCTACCTGACTTGTCGTGGACGATGGAGAAGAGGATGCGCTTCGAGGCATGGACGTTCTGGATGAGAGGACCCCCAGGCCCGGGGGGCTTCTGTCCTGGACAAGGGAGAGAAAAGGCGCACGTTCGAGGGGGGCCCCCTGCCCCGATCTGGCCTGGATGCAAAGATGCTGGCTCTGGGGTAACAGTCTCATCCATCAAGGAGAACTCAGAGCTCTGACCTAGGGTCGTAAGCTCAGGGCAAGTTCCCTGCCCGGAGGCCTGAGACATTGTTTAGCAGAGTTTGCTGTCCGAATGGCAGATCAGGGAGGCCAGAGTCAGGATGCCCGACGATAGGTGGGGACCCCAGTTTAGGCATGTAAGTCCCATCACGCTGCTCAACACACCGTTTGGCCGGGGGTGGGGAGGAGGGGAGGGAAGTCCTTTTTTCTCCTTCTCCTAACAGTAAGTGCAACTTATAAGCACCTACTGTGTACCAAGCACTGGGCTGTGCCTTAACACAGCAGCTGTCAAGTCCGAGCACCCGTCGGAGCCACTTGGCAGATGTAAATACACAGACGCTTGGGCCCCCAGCTGCCCCCAAAGCTTCAGATCTAGCAGGATGGCAGCAGGGCCTGGGAACATGCATTTCTCACTTGCCCTGTCATTTGACCACGACAATAACCTTCGGAGGGTCCTGCTGGCATCTCGACTTTAAGGCCGAGGAAACAGAGGCTCAGGGAGGTAGAGATTTGCTGTGGGGCACAGCCACTAAGCAGCGGAGCCAGGATAGAAATCTTCCTCACACCCAGCTGTCCCTTCTCTTATGCTTTCGAGACGCCTAATCCAGGCCAGGTCTGTCCCAGGTGCTCGTTAAACGCTTGTGACCGGTTTGCCTGTTTACTCCCTCCATAGGCTTCTCTGTAGGGGCTCCTCAAACATCTCCTGGTCTCAGCCCCTTGTCCCGACATGTCTCCTTCCTCCTGGGGTGGGCCTGAGCACCCCCATCTGCCCAGGGAGGGATCCACTCCCCCGCAGGAGTGACCCCTGTCCCACCCGCCGGACACAGGGTCTCAGCAGCAGCTTACCACAGCAGTCGGGGAAGTCCTGGGCCCCAGAGGCCTTGGGCTCAGGCCCAGTCCGGCCAAGGCCCAGGTCGCTGGGGGCAAGTGGGCAGGCGGGCGCCTCCTGCTTGAGCTCTCTGGTGGTGTGGTTAGGGAGTGCGGGGCTGTACAGGAAGCTGGCCACAGAGGAGGTGGCGGTGGGGGGAAGGTCCTGGGGTGGCCCCTTGGGGGCTTGGCCGTGCAGGCCACAGTCCCGAGAGCCCTTGGCTATCAGGGAGACACCGTTCAGCTCCACGAGGGCCTTCGAGTCCCGTCCGCCATCCTCGAGCGGCCTGGGGGATGGAGAGGACACGGGTCAGCTTCCCACGCCTGGCCCTCTGAACAACAGGACGGCCTACGAGGTACACCGCGGGGAGCCGGTCCCCATTCTACAGGCAGGGTGCGGACCCGGGGCAGGGATGTGATGTGGCCAGGGGCACAAGGCTGGGCCGCTGGAGGCGCTGGGCCCTGCCCCTCGTCCCCTACCTCCCTCATACCCCCCAACCCGGCAGGCACGCCTCACCTCCAACACCAGATTGGGAGCTCGCCAACCGGGGTCCCTCACGGGTGTCTGAAGTCCCCTCCCATGACGGGGTAAGTGGCCTCAGGTGGCTAAGCCAGCACGGAAGCAGGTCAACCCCCCACCCCACCGCCCGCGCTGGCCCGCCCTGGCCTGGCCCTCACGGTCCAGCAACCAGGCTCTGGGCCCACTCCCAGGCTGACCACTCACTTACCTCTTGAGCTTGAAGCGGATCCGGTGGCTGTGCTCCAGGATGGCCATGAGGGCCTTGGGGTCGTAGTCGGCTGGCCTCCGGAAGGCCAGGCCCTCGGGCAGCCCCTGCACGGCCAGCAGCCCCGGCTCCCTGAGCAGCCTCTCATAGGGCAGGGGTACCACGCTGGCCCTTCCCAGGGCCTCGCCTGTGGGGGAGGGGGTCGAGGAGAGGGTCTAGTATGAGAGGGAAGCCAGGCTGGCGCGGGGGCCAGGCGTGCCCCGGAGCTGGGGCCATGTGGAGTCCCTCCCTGCGGCGCCGGGTTCCTGGGAAATTGGACCCCACGGGCCCCTTCCCTACGGACTTCACACAGAACAAGGAAGGCTCTGCAGGCCAAGTGGGGAAGGTGGGTGCTGGGGATGGGCCCCTCTGTGTGCCCTGAGGCCGGGGCTCCCCCCACCATGGCCGGGGTTCCTGGCTTCTCTCGCCATTCTGTCCTCTCTGGGCACCCGGGTGGAGGGGAGAGCGGGGCTCAGGGCTGCGGGCGGGAGCTCAGGAGGAAACCCGGTAGAGAGAAAGGAGGGGAGCGCAGAGATCTCAGGGGAGAAAGCCACAGGGAGGAAAGGAGGAGGAGAGAAAACCGGAGAAAGAGGGGAAGCGGACAGGTAGGGATGAGGAAGGGCTGAGTGGAGGGGAGACTCCCTGGGGACTGAGTGGAAGTGGGGGGACACAGCCAAGGGGCCTGGGCTCAGGAACACCTGCCGTCACTTCCACACTGCAGCCCTCCCAGAGCCAGAAAGAGGCCATTCACCTGAGATGCCGCCCGAGGTGGGCAACTGGGGGGCAGGGGCAGGGCAGAGCGGGCAGGGGTGTGTGTGTGGGGGAGGGTTGAGGGCGCGAACCCTGTAGCTGGCAAAGCCAACCACATGTGACAAGTCCTCCCATCCCGGGGTGGCCGGCGTGCCCGCCCAGGGCCTCTGGGCCTCCCATCCCACCTGGGCCTCCCCTTCCTCCTGACAGCAGGAGATCGCTCAGACCTGTGCTCCACACAGAGCTGGGACCCTCAGGGACCAAAGGGACCTGCCCAAGGTCACTGGGAGGCTGTGACAGCTACCACTGGGCCAGAGAGAGGCCAGGCCTGCCCACCTCCCCCAAGCCCCAGAGGAAGGACTTGGCTAATGAGTTAAGTTAGCGCTCAGTCAGTCATTCAACAAACACCCTGTGGGCCTTAGCCCATCGCCTGAGCTGTGGAGGGGGCAGGCACAGACCCCAGCCCCAGAGGGCACTGGGCTGGTGAGAGGTCAGAACATACTGGGTCCCCAAAGGGGGCGCGAAGCCAGCAGCAGGGGCTTCCCAGATCTGAGCCTTAGAGAACAAGGCGGGGTCCGCCGGACAGAGGGGAAGGCAGTCCCGAGTGGCACAGCGGCGCGGAGGTGAGGTGTGAGATGGAGCCGGAGTGGGCTAGGGAAGGGGAAGTGGCTTCGCGAGGCCGGGCAGCAGGGCAGCAGGGCTGGGGTCGGGGCAGAGCCCAGCTGCGGCAGGGAGGGTGACGGGGAGCCCCCGGGGCCATGGTCAGAAGATGCCCTTGGTCACAGGACAGGTGGGCACAGCAGGGACCTGGCAAGAGCAGGCCAGGGCGGGCCCGGGGAGGTGTGGATGTCAGAGGGCTGGGAGGGGCCTGCTCTGTGGGATGGGGACTGGGGCTCCCACCCACCTGGGGGCCCCAAATGGAATGAGGAAGGATCTTACTATAAAGAACATCAAACACCTCCTCTACCATCTTGCGCAGAAGGTACACGTCCGAGCCGTGCTCCAGGGAAGCCCGAGGGATGCTCCGGCCGCCACCCTCGCCCCGCGACACCTTCTTGGGCTGCTCTGCCTCCGGCTCCTTCCAGGGGGCCCCGCCTGTGGGACACAGAGCAGCCAGGCCAGGATGAGCACCTGTCTTTCCCCCCTGCCCGGCAAGCTGAGGTGTCCCTGCCCCACGCGGAACCCTGTGGCGGACACTCAACGTGGAGTGGAAATGAAGGAAGGAAGGAAGGAAGGAAGGAAGGAATGAATGAGGGACGAGGGAGAGGGCCTGGCCCCAACCCCCTGCCCAGGGCCGAGGCTGCTCATCTGGGAGTTCCTGGAGCCTAACACGGGGATTGGGTCTCAGCCTGGTCACCTCCAACTCACTGTGTGACCTTGGGCAAGTCCCTTGCCTCTCTGGGCCTCAGGGTGTCAGCTCTCACAGAAGACCAGCTGGCCCGGCTCAGAACTGGGGTTCAAACACTGCCGGTTCCACACACCCCTCTCTGTCCTCGGACACTGACGCCGCCTTAAATAGTCAAGGCCCCCCCGGTCTGCTGCTCTGCCCCGTGAGGAGATGATGGGGACCCCACCAGGAGGCCAAGGGGGCTACAAAGAGGCAGGTTCGTGCCAGGCTGAGCCAGGGAGTGTCCGTGGACCCCTGCATAGGGAGATGCTGGAAACTTCATGGGAAAGCGGACGAGATGGGGGCCTGGAGGCCCCCTCGCAGTCGGGAGCCTGATTCCCTCCCGGGATCTGCGGAGCCTGAAATAAACCAGCCGAGCTCCCGGGGCTAAAAACAGTAGCTCTGCCGGGCTTGGGAAGCCAGGTGCACCTTCCCCGGCCCCCGCCTGGCAAACTGGGGGCCACAGAACCCTGCCACTGTCTATTCTACCCTGGGCCAGTCCCCTCCCACCCGTGGAGAGGGGACAGGCTCTGAGAGCTGAGTGGGGGTGGGGCTAGGGCGGCTGGGGAAGCCTCTGGACCCCAGTGATGACCTGCCTGGTGCTGGGGGGCCAGCCTTCCCCGAAACGCCTGATCTAGGCTCCAGACCCCAGGGGGCCCTCCCCTTTCACAGACAAGGAGGTTGAGACCCAGTAGCTGGCAGGTGGCAGGAGCCAGGACAGAGCCCGGGGGACAGCCCCAAACCCTGTAGGACCTAACCCACCAAAAACATGAAGCTAACGCGCTCACCAGGGGCACAGATGGAAATTCAGGGCACGAGAAGCTGGCACAGCGTGGGGAGTAACCACAGGGGCTGGGCCGGTCCGGGGAGAGGGTTGGCGTCTAGGGGTGGGGGGTGCAGATAGGGCCCCAGGAGGGAGGAACGTGGACACGGAGGCTGGGGAGACGTCTGCCGGCCGAGGAAAGGAGGGAGGGCCTCCCGGGTCGGGGGACAGCGGGCACAGAGGCAGAGGGGAGAACATGTAGAGAGCCGGTGAGCTAGCACTCAGGCCGGTGCCGCCTGCGGTCAGGGTGAGGGGTGCCGGAGGGGTGACACAGACGGAGGGGCTGGGTTAGGTGGGTCTACAGGCCCCAGCAGAGTGTTGAGGAGTCGGGGGCTTCGGAACGACCCCCCTGCTTCGGGGCTCCCGGCTCCCAGCTCTGAGTGCTGCTCTCCTTTTCAAGTGACCAGGACCCCCCCCCAGCCCATCCCCGGCAGGGCTCCCAGCAGGTGGGGGGCGGGGGCAGGAAGGATCCCGCTGCACCCGGCCCCACCCCCACCCCGGATTCTGAAGGAGTGCGGCAGGAAGAGCACGGGTTTCAGAACAGAAGCCTGGCCTCCGTCACCTGGGGGCTCTGCCTCCCTGGGCACGTGGCTTATGCTCACTGTGCCTCAGTTTCTCCCTCGTACACTAGTGCAGTTTCCGGAACCTGCTGGGGAAGCGAACAGAGCAAGCGGCCTCGCCCAAAGCACTACTGATCACCACTAACCGCTCGTTCTGCCGGTGTCCTCAGTCCCTTCGTCCCCAAGAGCCACCACGGGCCGCACACAGCCCGGGCTCAGCAAGTGTCAGTTGAACAAGGACACCTGGGCACTGCGTCAAAGACGCACGGGAACTGGGCAACACTGGACCTCGGGGTCCCCTTCTGTCAACGAGCAGATGGATGTGCCTGGGTCTGGCCCGCCCCGCGGTGGAGTCACCCGGTCTCTGGGGACCGAGGGGCTGCTGGAAGAGTCATGCCCCAATGGTGCCCTGTTGGGAAGCCTGCACAGCCCCGGACACAGGGCACCCTGGCATTGCTCTGGGGACCCAGAGACACGCCGGAGCTCCTGTCCTCGGGGACCGCAGACCCACTGCCGTGAGTACCCACTGGAGCCCCGGGGTACTCACGGCAGAACCTGAGGAAATCGGACTGCAGCTCCTTCCGTGCGTTCAGGAACATTCTCCCCTTCTCGGTGCCCACCACGAAGGCACTCTCATCGTGCACGGCGACACAGGCCACCTCTGCATTCAGCTTGGACAGCGCTGAGCACTGCGGGAGGGAGCAGGGTGTGTGAGCCTGGGGGAGATCCCCCCGCCACGGTTCTCAGTCGGAGCCTGCAGGAGGAAGGACTGAATGCCTCCCACCCCCCAAAGCTTGGCCAAGGTCAAGGGAGAAGCCACGTCAGGGAGCCCCGAGAGGAACAAAGACACAGGACCTCTGCTCTTCCCTCCTTCCTGGTCCTCCTAGCTCTAATGGGGCTTCCTGCTTGGGACTGGGCCCCAGCCCCAGGCACAATCCTGTCTTTGGTTTTTATAAAGTCCTAAATGAGAAGAGGTTGGGGGGGTGGGGGCAGGAGAACCAAGGCTCGGACAGATACAGGTTTCAATCCCCCATGAGCGGCTTCTTGCTGTGGGACTGACCCACGCCCGTCCCCTTCTGGGCCCGATCTGCAGAACGGGGACCAGCAGTGCAGTTCCCTTTCAGTGGGCTTGGTTGTGGGGACTCAGCGAGGCCCGGCAGGCAGGAAGGATCTCTAACCCGGGGTATCGCATGTGGGTCCACAAACAGAGAGGTCATTCCAGCAGCCCGAGTTGAGGGGTTGGCAGGCCTGCTGCACGGGAAGCCCGAACACGGGGGCCTTGCAACCAAGACCACCAGCATTTCAGCCCTCCAGACCTGTCGGCGGAAGCTCTCTGCCTGCCAAGCTCCCAGCATGTACTCAGCGCCCCATAAATGCTGGGTTTCATGTGAGTTTAGTAGTGCTCGGCTGGCAGGCATGAAGTCTGGTTTCTCATCCTAGTTTTGCTGCTGTGTGACCTAGGACAGGTTCCTCAACCTCTCTGGGCCATAATCATGCTCCCTGGCTCCAGCCCAGAGTCCCTGTGCCGCTGGGGACATCGTAGAGCTGACCGGCCTGTCCCCTGGGATCTCCTACAGTGAGGGGTGTGTGCTGATTTCCCGCTAAGATTAAAATAAAACCTGCCGCTCGCTTCCCCCATGGCAGTGCCACAGAACGTCACAAGCAAAGGAGACAAAGAGTCACTCGCTCCCCACACGGGAGGGCCCATCGGAGCTGGAGGGCCCCCCCCTAGATGGAGAGCCTGCTTCTCCCTCTGCCCTCTGCCCCTCCCCCACTGCTCGTGCCCTCTGTCTCTCCTTCTTTTTCTCTTAAAAAACAAAACAAAACAAAAAACTGGTCATGCTGTGTGACTCCAGGCAAGGTGCTGCCCTCTCTGAACTCAACTTCACCATCCTAACAGGCAGGGAGGGGTGCAGCTAGTGGACGCCATACAGCTTCCAACACCCGCCTACTCACTGTCCCAGAACCTTCCCCCAGGGAAAGGCTACAGTAAAAATGACATTATCATTTCCTCATCCGGGAGAAACCACTACCAGCTTCGGTACGTAGGCAACGGTGCCAAAGGGATTACGAGGCCCCATTCCTCTCTCCTGGCCCTGAGATGCTGTAACATCGGGGGTGACAGCTTCCTCATGAGTCACTGACCACACAGATCCTGTCCTCGCGGGGCCCTGCTGGGGGTCGGAGACCTGGGACCTTCCCAGCGATGGGACCGGAATGGCAAAAGGTGATGAAATGAGGACAAGGGGTCAGGGGACCAGGGACCAGGGACCAGGGACCAGGGACCAGGGCCCGCGTTGGTTTCCAGGGCTACATTTTCACATCCTTGGCTGAGCCCAAGCCTCTCGCTCCCCCACCCCGCCCCCGATGTTGGCAGATGGGGACAGTGAAGGCCCCCCGAGGTGGCAGAGGTGGGACTCGAGCTCCCGCGTCTGCTGGCAAAGGCTGGGACTCCCGCCAGGCCGGGGCAGACCAGCGCACTCACCATGGAATCTAACGCGGACACGAGGCTGGTGATGATCTCGTCCTTGCGGGTAAAGGCCGAGCTCCAGCGGTCGGGCCCGCAGCCGTTGGTGGGAATGTCGCAGCGCTTCCCCAACAAGGCCATGGTCACCTGGATGGAAGGAGGAAGTGGAGGTGGGCGAGTGCTCCCCCCAACCCCGCCAGGGCCCCAGACCCCTAGGGCCGCCTCTACTTCCCAGGTGGGACGAATCAGGGGCCGGCCCCCCCTTTCCCCGAGGGCTCATGCTCATGAAGGCGTTAGACCCCCGGCAGGCCTAGACCGGGAGAAGACTGCACACAGCTCCAGACAAGCACGGGCGCACACGGCAGGCAGCCGGGGAGT
Organism: Enhydra lutris kenyoni; assembly: GCF_002288905.1. Classification (NCBI taxonomy): domain Eukaryota; kingdom Metazoa; phylum Chordata; class Mammalia; order Carnivora; family Mustelidae; genus Enhydra; species Enhydra lutris. Next base: position 45,946,990 of record NW_019154097.1, read on the forward strand.
GTGGTCCATGGCGTGTCCCCCAGATCTGCAACTCCACGGCTGAGTCCAGTACCATGGCCAGTCTGCCTGGCCTACCTCGACCGCCAACTCTCCCCAGCACGTCGCTCTGGCCACGGCTCTCCCTCCCCCTTGCTCACACACCTTCCATGGCTCCCTACTCCCCAGGTGAGCTCTGGACTCCTGTCCCCTGTCTAACTCCCCCTTCGCGGCCCACACTCCGGATCCCCCAAGCATACCCACGTCCTTCACAGCCCCCAGCTGTAGCAGGTTCCACCCTCCCTGATCCGAGTGGCCTGCTGGCCCCTCTGTCGTGTGCCGACCGCCCACTCAGCTTTTAAGGATCACCTCTGCTAGGAGGGTGCCCTCAAAGGCCCCACCTCTTCCTGCCCCTTCCCGCCCTGCCTGGGCCAAGGGTCCTGGCTGGCCTCCCACCTGTCGCCAGGCTCCCCGGTCACAGCTTTCAAACAGGCTATGGTGGGCAAGGCCACTGCCCTGAGGCCCAGGAGCCCATCTCAGAGGTTCAGAAAGACAATGGAGGCCACTTCATCTCAGGACAGGGTTTCCCCAAGACAGGACTTTGTCCCCTTGTCACGAGGCTCCCGGAGGACAGAGGTGCGCCCTCCCCTTGCTGGAATGCCCGCAGACTGGGGCCCAACGTCAGGGCTCCCCCAGGCAGGGGACAGGCCTACTGCTCGTGCACCACCTAGCCCAGGCCGTGCACCCATGAGATGAGACACAAAGGTCACCCTCCCCCTCTTCCAGTTCCATCCTGCCCCTCCCCAGCAGAACCCCAGGAGTCAGGTCCAGGGGCTGCCCCAGTGCCAGAGCTTTCCCCTTGCCAATCCCAAGCAAAGGAGAGGGCAGAGGGCAGAGGCAGGGACCCTCAGTTTTCCTCTCGGGGTTTGGCTCCCCTAATGCTCTGTGTATGGACCCCAGGCCAGGTCAGAGGCACAAGCAGGGAACAGGGCTGCAGGGCCTCAGAGGGAGCCTGGGGGTCCTGGCCTCCCGGCTTCCTGCAGACGGGGTCACCGGGCAGGTTGACAGTGCCAAAGCTGGAGCGTCTTCTGCCATCACAGCTGCCCGCACCCCCCAGCCTGGACCATAAGCTCTCTGAGGGCAGAGACCAGGTTGCCTGTCACCCCTGGGTCCTGTTCAGGGCCCGCCGCGCACGACCACCCGTGAGTCATGAAACCGGCCGTACGGAATGAGTGTCAGAGAGCATCACACACAACAAGGTAAGGAATGTCCCAGCTACAGCTGTGGGAACGTGCGGAGGCATTAGGAACGCAGTCGGGCCTGGTTCCCGCCTCCCGTCTGGCCCGAGTCTACTATTTGGCTGGGAATAAATATGGATTTTAACAGCTGGTTGGCCAGCCATCGGCCAGCATGGGAATTGGGTTCACTCCGAAATGTTACAAAATGTATTTCTTCAACCGGGCTGTGACTTTATAATGTCTGAAGTCCACGGTATTAGGGGACGCGGAGAGCAAGACAGGCCACGTCGGAGACACCCTCATGGGAGCCGCAGGCAGCCGCTGGCCAGAGCCTGAGGCCTTGTGCGGTTGGAAGCCCACTGGAGGGTCCGACGTGCGACCTGCTGCGAGGTTTGCCCGCCCGGGGCAAGGGAAGGCTCCTCCCCCCTCGAGCCATTCCCAGAAAGACCTCAGCCCGCCAGCCTCCCAGCCCAAATCGAATCAGGGCAAAGCTGCAGGCACCAGACAGCCCTGGCCTCCGGGTCGCCCCAGACAGCTGGTGGCTCCTTCCTGCAGAGTCCTAATCCACTTAGGAAGGAACGAGGATGCAGGCAGGGAAGGACGGAGGGAGGGAGGGAAGGCGGGCTCTGTGTCCGGGGGAAGGTGGGTGCACTTTGGGGGACGGGAAGGAGCAAACCCTCCTGCGAATGCCCTGGGCCTCTGGGAGAGGGACAGGCCTCATGTGGCCAGAGGCACGAGAGCACAGAGAGAAAACCACACGATAAAGCCAACAAACGATTCAGAATAGAGAACGAGAAGACGAGAGCAGTAAACCAGGAGGCGAGGGGACAGCACTAACAGGACAGCGTCCCGGGGGGCCGGTGGGGGTGGGGGTGCAGGGGGAGGGCAGTGAGGACAGGAGCCACAGCTGAAGCCCCCGTGCACCGCAGCCCAGAGGCCAGGGCTGGGCAAGGCCGGAGGCACCCAAGCCCTGCTCTGGGGCCCCCAGGGGAGGACACCAGAAGCGTCACGTCAGGGGACAGGCAGCTGGCTCCCGAAGCAGGGGACAGGTCGGGAGGGACTGCCAGCTGCCCTCAGGCTCCTAGGTGGACAGGCCTGCAAGGGTCAGGAGGCAAGTAGCACGCAGCCTCTCTTCCCTGACACATGCTTCTCCGGAGGCTGCCAGGGGGCCGCCCATCTGGTTTACCTCCCACCTCCCGGCCACTCGCCCTGCTGGCACTGACCGCCAACCCTACCGCCAGCGCTGACCACCAACCCAACCACCGGCACTGATCGCCAACCCGACCGCCGGCACTGACCTCTCATCCAATCACCGGCACTGATCGCCAACCCCGCCGCCAGCACTGAACGCCAACCCGACCGCCGGCAGGCTGCGGTTCCATCCCGGCCCCTCCTCTTCCCCGTCCAATTCTTGGCTTAACGTCACCTGGAGGCTGGTCACTCTAGGTCTCTCTCTCTCCCCGTCCTTGACCACCACCTCCTCCTCTTCAACGTCTAAGAGGCCACTCGACCAGAGCAGGACCCCCTATTTCCCGCTCAGGCCGGCTCCTCCCCGGCCAGCCACTTGGGTGCTCGGGCTCCATCCGGGGCCTCATCCCCGGCTCCCTTCTCCCTTGCTTCTAGAACAATGTGGGGAGATCGCCGCTCGTGCGGCTCCAGAAAGCAGCCAGATCTGCCCACCTCTCGTCACCACCAGGGCCACCTTCCCATCCAGGCCACCATCCTTGCTCGCTCACGCCATGGCCGGGCCTCCCTGCCCTTCTCTTGTCGCCACAGTCCCCTCCTGCCAAGAGCAGCCACATCAGTCTCATGCCCCTCACCTGGAAGAGTCCAGACAACAGCTCCCCGAGCATAGGTGCTGTGTGAGCCGGGCCCACTGGCCTTCTCTGGTCCATCGGCCTCCCCTACGCACCGGGCTCTGGCTCCATTCCCCTCTTATCCCTCATGTGCCACCTAGGCTCCCCTCTCTGGGCACTATGACTGCAGTACCCCGTGCAGCGGGCTCTCCCAGGCCTGCCCCTCCTGCCGCCGCCATCCCCGCCGTCCCAGCCCCCATCACCGGCTCCCCGGCACCCCACCCCTGACCGCATGGCAGGCCCACCCGCACGCCAGCTTCCCATCTCTTCCGCACAGAACCTGCTGCCATTCGAAGGGACCTGTTCATGGGCTTCTTGCCCGACTTCCCCAGCAGGAATGGGAGCCCTGGGGGTCGTCCAGGGCTGTGCTGCCTGCCAGGGTCACGGGACACCCGCTGCGTTGAACACCTGCTTGGGTTTTCACGGGCGCGCGACAAATATTCGGGGAACCAGCCAGTGCAATGGGCGGCAGGAACTGGGACGGTCACAAGCTATATGCAGAGCGACAAGTTGGGCTTGGAAGGCTCTCAAAAAATAAAAATTTTTTTAAAAAAGAGAGAGGCAATGTGTGACATGGCAAGTGTGGCTGCTGTTGGATCTCGGAGGAACAGTCCAGGAACTGAAAGCAACGGAGGCTGCTGGGTCAGGGGTCCTGGACGGGCGCCCCTCTGCACGGCCCAGGACCCCCGCACCAGAGCCCGCGGACACCTGTCTGGGGAGGGGGGTCACCAGCGTGTGAGATGGGCTGGTTGGCTCCCGGGGGAGGGGACAGGACTTCCTTCTCCACAGAGATCTCAAGGCAGCGGGGGGACGCTGCTCTCTTGACCTGTCTGGAGACCAGATGTGGGCCAGGGTCCTGTCTCATGAAGCACTAAAAGGCAGAGCTGGGGCAGGTGAAGACGCCGGGTCCCCGGTCTGCGGGAGCCCTCCTGTGTGACGTCGGCCCCGTCCCTCTGTACCTAGGAGCAAGAAGGCAGGTACCCCTGCTGGTTGCCGAAACCAGCCTCCAACTCCCAGCTTCCCGGGCCCTGCCCCCTAGAAGCCCGGAGGTGACAGGTCAGCGGCAGGGCCAAGGACACTGTATCTCCAAGTTCCCGGGGGGAGCCTGACACACAGCCAGACACAGCCGGGAGGATCTCTGGGCACGGGTCCAGCCCCAGCACCCCGACTCCCATTTCCGAGCAGCTCTGCTCTGCTCTTCCTGCCCGCGGCCCACCTCCCCACACCTGGCTGGGGACTCCTTGCCCAGACAGCGGCAGCCTCGCTGGCCACCGCGAGTTGGGAGGCCAGCCCGGTATCTGAGCCAAAGATTAGCCAAGTGCTTGTGTGCCCGTCTGAGTCACTAGGGCTCCGACCCAGGACAGACCTGTCCCCAGTGGGAAGGCACCCCTGGGGGCCAGGCACAGAAAGCCCACTCTCCAGCGACCCTGGGGCCAGCCCACCAGCAGACAGCACCTCAGCGGGGTTCTGGAATCCCAAACGCCGTACACTGGGCACTCTGGGCCAGCTGGGAGGCTCAGCGGGGGGTGTCCCTGTTCCTGTCCTCTCTGCCACCCGTGGGCTGCATGCCTGGGGAGACACCTTGCTGGCCCTGGCGGGTACTTGATCCCTAGCAGTGACGTGTGGCCGAGCAGGACAAGGGAACGGGGCTGATGGGATCAGAGGTGGGAGACGGGTGTGCAAACAAAAAAGTCGGGGCTGCAGAGGAACCTCTCGGCCCAGACCATCTGAGACTCCCCTTCTCTGCCAGCATCCGGTTGGTGCGTCATCCAAGGGTTCCACCTCCTCTCTCCTCCTCCTCCCCTCCTTGCCCTGCTTCTACGGGCAGCTCCTTCCTCCTCTCCCAGGCTGAAGAGCATGCCTCATGGCCACCAACCACGGCTGTCCACTGGGGTCCCCTTGGACACTACTGTCCCATTCACGAGCACCCTGACGTCTGGGACCTCTGTCCAGGGAACGGGCAGGATGGAGGGGACTTCGCCCATTTCAAGGGTGAAGAGACCAAGACCCACAGGACCTTCCTGCTCAAAGGGAGTGACAAAGGCAGGATGACCTGTGGGACATCTGATACAACCAGGCCTTTTTGCTCCTACTTGGGGCAAGACTCCTCGCTCTGAGGCACGGGGCTCATGGCCAAAGGCCGGGCGTGGTGAGACCCCCGGAGGCCTTCAGAGAGAGACTGAGGCAGAGCCTGGACATTCGATGACAGGAGTCCAGGAGCCAGTCCTCCACACCGTGGGCCCCGGGGCTCAGGGTGACATGGAAACCCACAAGGGCCCAGGCCTCAAACAGCAAGTGTCAAGGAGGTGGGCTCAGGCAGCCTTCCAGGGCCTGGCTGCCCCTCTCCCTGCCAGGGGCTCAGCGGAGGGGAGTGAAGGAGGGAGCAACATGGCCGTTTCCCAAGGACCCAGGCCTGGTGAATCCCGATGTCTGGCGAATTCCCCCAACCACCCTCACTTTCCAGAGCAGGACTTCAAGCCTCGAGCACCTTAACCGTAAACCCTAGAACCAGCGTGTGGAAAAGGTGGGATCTTGGCCCAGATCACCCCGACGGAACCGGGGTCCCTCCTGATGTGGCTTTACGTTCCTCTGGGATGCCAACTGATCGGCAGGCTTGGCCTGGCCGGCAGGGAAAGGGAAGCCCACCCAGCACTCGGCTTCCTTGCCCATGGGGCCCAGGCGGGTGCAGGTAAGGAGACCCCAGGAGGCCCTGTAGCAGTGGGCCTGTCCCCCAAGCCTGGGGCCACTGCTGACAGGTGCCTTTCTTGGCCAGGGGCCTCCCTGGGAATCCAGGGCCCACCCCTCCTTTTCCCTGCACGTCTACTAAAGCCTGACACGTACGTGCTTAAGGAGGCGGGCGTGTCAGGGCATCTGTGCGTGTGTCCACTGAGTGTGCAGATGTGACCGTACGTGCATCTGAGACGGCAAGCACCGTGGTAGAAGGCAAGGGGATGGGTAAGAAATGGGAGAGTGTGTGCACGACCCACAAAGAACAAGAGCAGCCCCCCTCCCCGCCACAGTGACAGCGCGTGGCCTGGCCCACCAGGCTGGGGAGGGTCCCTTGTCTTCATGGCTTTGGGACTGAACCATGAACCCAAGGCTTCCAGCTCTCCTAGGACCAGCATGCTAGGGAAGGGCGAGCTGGGGGCCACCCATGAGCTAGGTCTGCTCTGCCCCCTCCGTAGCAGGGGCGGGGACACCCCTCCCTCCCTCCTTCCTTCCCCACACTTGTTGATCCCCAAGGGCTACACTGGGTGTTCATCGGCCACCCAGGTGGGCTGCGCTGGAAGACAGCAGACCTCCACCTGGCCATCGGCTGGGTCCCGGTCCCCAGGCAGGGAGCTCCGCAGAAGCGGAGGCTGGGGTACTTCTCAGGTCTCAGGCAGGAGGCTTCCCAGGCCTCCCTTCACCCCAACCTGTGTATCCAATCCTCCTGGGGAGCCTGTCCCGGGCCAGGCAGACTTGGAAAGGACTCAGATGACCCCGCCAGTCCACAGAGAATGATTGGACCGTGAAATGAGGATAAGCGGGGAAGCGTGCCCGAGTTACAGAGCCTGACACCAGGGCAAGGGGTTCCTCGCATCTTCTGTTTCTTTAGCTCTGGGGGAGCAGGGGTCTCCAAACCAGGTTTCCTGGAGTTGATGGATATGGAGATGGGCTCTGAAGGGTGAAGAGGAGTTCTCTGGGGGGCACACATGGAAAGGTGGCTTCTGGGGGACAGCGGAGACGCTTGGCTTGCAGATACACAACCTTCACTCTGTAAGCAAAGAGAAGTGCTTGGTGGAACTCACCCAGTGTTCACTCTGGAGTGTCAGTCCTAGAGTTAGAATGGATGCTTGGTGGCCTCTGAGGAATGAAGCAAGGGACAGAGGTAGGGGAGGGTAGTACCTGATAAGCCCTATCTCTGACCCAGAGATGAGTGTGAGCATTAGGAATGCAAACACGCTTACACGTTTACACACATGCACAGGTGTACACACAACAGTGGTCTGTGCAAGTCTTCCCGAGGCCAGTCCCCAGGCACGGTCACTCATGAGTGTGAGGGGACCCTCACAGAGACTTCTCACGGAGAAGATGCCAGCCCAAGCCCAGCCAGGACAACCTGCTGGCACACAGATGAACAGGAAACACGCCACAGTCCTGTCCGGCTGACCTGCCTGTGCTGCTGGCTCCCTCCAGGGCCCCCCACCCCAGCCTGCAGGGCTCTGGACACGCCTGTCCTCGGGCTTCTGAAAGCCGGCACCTCCACGTCCACTGTAAGCGACATCCTCCCCTTTCCCGGCTTGCTCTTAGCGTCAACGCGTCAGGCACGTTGGTGCCTCTGATCCCGACCCCCTGGCCAGCCCGCTGCCCCCTGGCTAGACACCCACAGCTCCTTCCTCCTGCCCTGTGACTCTCCCTCTGCCAGGACGCAGAGGCATCTGGGCCCTCATGAAAGTACCAGCTCTTGTGCGCCCCCCAGACCTGCCAAGAACCAGCCTGGTACACAGAGCCGGGCCAGCAAAGTGTTCGGTGAGGAGAGGCCGCTTACGCAGGTTTGAAGGAATCGGGAGGCAAGAAGAAAGTAGGTGGGGGAGGTGGAGGGGGTATTCTGGACAGGGAGCAGCACTAGCAAAGGCCCTGAGGCACCAGCCAGCAGGGAGTGGTATGGGGTCCTCGTGGAGGCTAGAAGGGGAGCTGGGGCAGATCCCTGAGTCCTGACAACAGAGACCGAGGTCAGATTCTGAGACCGTTCGTGCTCCATCCCACCCTCAGCCCCGGAGCCTGGGCCTGCACTTCAAGGGGCCCCGTTCCAGCCCCCCTCCAAGGGACAGCAGTTTGCAGGCCCACGAGGACACACTCCACTCAGAGCATGAATCTGCCCCCAGAATACCTCCTGGGTGCTCAGGGCCCTGGGGTCCACTGGGCAAAGAAATCCCCGTTCTGGGCCCCCAGGGTCCCTTTCTCTGGTGTGTCCTCCCCTGTGGCTCTCAGTATGACAACAAATTACTGGACACATCTCCCCACAAGTGGAGGCATCCAGTTGCCCTCCTCTTGAACATGGGACTTCATAACCCACTTCTAACCCACACACAGCGCTGGCATCGCCACCACATGACCTCCGAGGCCTGGTCCCCAAAAAGGCACTGGGCTCCTCCCGGCCTCTCATTCCCTCCCCGAGACACTTGGCATGGGAGCTCTGAGCTGACACGTCAGCAGTCCAGCTATCCCGAAGCTGCAGTGATAGACGGGGCAAGGGGCAGGGATCTAGTGATGCCCGGGGAGCCCCAGCTCTTTCCTGGGCCAGCAGCCAGCAAGGAAGAAGTCTCTGAGACAGCCCCAACCCCAGCCATCTTCTGACTGCCCGTGCAAGAGATCCTGAGCAGGAATCATCAGGCTGAGGCCAGCCAAGCCCCAGACTGAGAGATTAAAGCAGGAAATGACTGCTGTTGCATAGTTCCGAGTCTGGAGCTACTTGTTACACAGCAATCGGTGACCGATACACCCCCGGGGCAGATCGTGCAGAGCAGGTGCACCTCCAATGGGCACCTGTTTAGGAGGGGGGCTAGAGCCTGGAAAGATGTTTGGGGTGTCCCATCCATGCACTCGAGGGCCCCCCAGTGCAGACACAGCTGGGTCAGGCAGAGGAGAGAAACCCCCATGCACCTGCCTCTTCCTAGACAGCACGTACTATACGAGCCGGTGTCTGAGAACAACTGCTCTAATTGCCCTTAGAGACTCATGGGAGGCCCCAACGTGGCCCCCGGAAGACACTCCTGCCCCAGCCGCTGCAGCCTGTAAACGTCACCTTATACGGGAAAGAATCCCTTTCACAGAGGCAGCAACTGAATGAATGACCATGAGATGGAGAGATTATCCTGGATTATCAAGGGGGGCCCTGAATGCCATCACACAGATCCTCGTAGGGGGACGGGTTTGACACGCCGGGAGGAGAAGGTCATGTGAAGCAGAGCACAGAGAATCTGCCGGCCTTGGGGAGCGGAGCGGCGCGGCCACAAGCTGAAGGATGCCGGCAGCCACAGGAGCCGGAAGAGGCACGAGGAGGCGGATTCTCCCCAGCAGCCCCCGAGGGCGCCTGGCTCTGCTGACTCCTGGATTTCCAGCCGGCGGCCCTGATCTGGGTTCTGGCCTCCAGAACCGGGGAGAAAAAGTTTTGGTGGCTTTAAAGCACCATGTTTCTGCAATTTGTTACAGAAAATGAATCCTGGACACCGTCACGCCTCACACCCCCACTCCCGAGTGGCGGTCCACGTCCTCAATCCCCTGGACCCACATTCCTCAGCTCAGACCTCGCAAGAGCTCAGGCCTGGGTCTGCCGGGACGTTCTCCGATCCCCTCCTCATCGGAAACCCCAGAACCACCCCTGGAAATGGCTGGATTTCTCCGGATGCCAGGGGGCCACCTCTGATTCAAGTCTCCGTGCCCTAAGAACCAGCTGGGCTCAAGAGCTTGTTTAAAAAAAAAAAAAAAATGCACTCAACCACGCAAAAGGCAAAGGCAAAAGCACACACCACCCAAACACGGCCCCCGCACCATCCGCCGCCATATGCTTGTGTTTCTGGAAAAAGAAGCTTGAGAGAACAAACAAAATTCTCCCCCGTGGGAGAATTTTCTCCTCCCCAGCAGCCCCTCCCCCCACTGGATACTTCCTCTCCTCTCCCGGGGGCTCCCCAGTGGGGATGGAGACACCGGGGGCCCTGAATTCCTGCCCCCTCCCACTGTTCACCATCACGGCCACTGGCAGAGAAGACACCGGGCCGAAGCCCTGAGTTCCACTTCTGTCTGCCTGGGAAGGATCCAGGCAGGGTGGCTTGGGTGGGGGTGTCTTACACTAGCCGCAGACTGGACCCTGAGTGCCATCCTGGGCCCTGGGCCCTTTTCCCTGCTAACAGAGCCCTCTCTGTGTCCTGGCATCTCACGGCAGGTGCCTGGGGCAGCGAATCTTGGTGATTCTCTACTGCTTAGATCCAGGCAATCCTGGTCCCTAACCTGGGGTTGCTTTCAAGAGAACCATATGACCCAATCCTGGCTACTCCGACTCGAGGGGCTCCTCGGGAAGTTCTCCTTGGTCTTCAAATGTGACTGAAACCAGGGATGTCCTCCCTCTTCTGCATGGGGCTCCTGCAACCATGGCAGCCACGTGGGGACCACAAGAGGAGCCCGCCCAGGAGGTGACGTGGAGGACACCCTGTGGAGGAACCTGGCCCTTTGTGACTTGGAATCTGGGTTTCCAAGCCCACCTCTGGGCTTCGGGTCAGATAGTCAATGTCCACATTGCTTAAGCCACCTTTTCTTCTTCTTCTTTTTTTTTCTTTTTTAAGATTTTAAGTAATCTCCGAACCCAACGTGGGGCTCGAACTCACAACCCGAGATCAAGAGCTGTTAGTTCCACCGACGGAGCCAGGCCCACTTAAGTGACATTTAACGGAGGTTTCTTTTCCCTGTGGCTGTCCACACAGGTGAAAACTCACCACACTGCACATTGCACCTTTTTTAAAGGTTAAAAACGAAGCATCCCAGGGAGTCAGCATTTACTGGTTATAAAGTCACCTATTTACTGTTGTGGCCTGGTCTATGTTGTAACAGACCAGGGTTCCCTTTCCAGGGGCGCCTGCGTGGTTCAGTTAAGCGTCTGCCTTCGGCTCAGGTCATGATCTCAGGGTGCTGGGATGGAGCCCCGCATCGGGCTCTCTGCTCAGCCAGGAGTTGGCTTCTCCCTCTCCCTCTGCCTGCCACTCCCCCTGCTTGTGCTCTCTCCCTGACAAATAAGTGAAAACTTAAAAAAAAAAAAAAAAAAAAAAAAAAAAGATTCCCTTTCCAGTTGATGGGTAGAGAGCGCAGGTCCTGTCTGGAATCCCATGGCAAGAATCTAGGCGTCTGTAGCAGGCCCCCATGTGACCCTCTTCTCCCCTGCCCACGGAGCAAGTGCCCACTGCCCCTTTAGGCCGAAGGGACCAAAGTCACCACTCAGGACGGAGCACCAGAAGACAGGTGTCGGTCCCTCTGAAGGGCTGAGCAAGTGCCCAGGCCTGGGCCACCCACATCCAGATATCCTGTTACTTAATTTCCCTGAACCCTGCTCTTGTCATCTGTAAAATGCGGCAACAGTACAGACCTACCACACCGCACTGGGGAAGGAAGGGGAGTAAATAACATTAGTTGAAACAGACTGTTCGAGGCCAGAAGTCTCGGCTGGCTGCTGAATGAATGGACTCAGGCCCTAGGTAAGGACTAGAAGAGGTGACCTATTAGAAGCGTTCCCAGCTGGAGATCTTAGAGCAGTGTTGGTGGTAATAAAATAATAGTCTCAAAGAGATATTTCTACACCCGTGTTCACAGCAGCATCGTTTGCAATAACAGAAGGTGGGAGGACACCCAGCGCCCACTGATACAGGAATGGATATAGAAGATGCGGTCTTGGGGCGCCTGGGTGGCTCAGGGGGTTAAAACCTCTGCCTTCGGCTCAGGCTGTGATCTCAGGGTCCTGGGATCGAGCCCCGCATCGGGATCTCTGCTCAGCGGGGAGCCTGCTTCCTCCTCTCTCTCTGCCGGCCTCTCTGCCTACTTGTGATCTCTCTGTCTGTCAAATAAATAAATAAAAGCTTAAAAAAAAAAAAAAGATGTGGTCTAGACATACAATAGGATATTATTCAGAATATTTATTTTATTTATTTATTCCAGGGAGGGTGAGGAGCAGAGAGAGGAGACAAGCAGATACCACGCTGAGTGTGGAACCCAACACAGGGCTCGATCCCACGACCCTGAGATCAGGACCTGAGCTGAAATCAAGAGTCAGATGCTCAACCGACTGAACCCCTCAGGCGCCCCCCGAGAATAGTATTACTTTTAAGCAGGAAGGGAATTCTAGAATATTCTACAACATGGATGAACCATAAGGACACAATGCTGAGTAAGAGGCGCCAGCAGCAAAAAGGCAGCTAGCGTATATTTCCACTTACGGGAGATCCCTAGAGCAGTCATAGGCATGGACAGGAAGGAGGGGCCGGGGCCTCCGGGGGAGGGCGAGGGGGCTTTGAGATTACTGGGGAGAGAGTTTCAGTACGGGCAAGTGAGAAAGTTCCGGAAATGGGTGGCATTGCAACATCAATGTATCTAACACTACTGGGCATGTAAGGACTGTTGTGATGGTCAGTCCAATGGCATGGGTGTTTTACCCCAACTAAGTAATAACAGCCATTGACTGAGTGTTATCATGGGACCCCCCCGACACTAGGTCTGGTGATGTGCATGGCCTCCCCAAGCCTTGAGCCCGTAACAGGCTCTGAAGTCCCACACTAGCCCCAGGCTCACTGGCGTCACAGGACAGAAGTCACAGGGATACGGGCTTTGGTTCGACCCAAGGAAACACTTCCCAGTGGGGAGGGCTGTCCCCGGTGGGCAGAACAGGAGCTCCCCGTCCCTGGAGGTCTGCAAGGGGAAACTGCCCATTTATCAAGACCTTTTGAAGAAGGAGTGTGCATGTTTCTTGAAGGAGAGACTTCCACAAGTCACCTGGCAGGGAGTCACGGGAGCCGAGGTCAAGAACAGCTCACCTCTGCTTTGGGTAGAAACTGAGGCCAGACAGAAGGAGGACACAGCGAGAGGAAGCTCCAACCACTTCAGATAATAAGCTCTGGGTGCTTCTAAAGACACAAAGTCAGGGTGTGCAGAGCTGGACGGGCCCCTTGCCCAACCACCTCCCTGTGCATGTGGGGAAACTGAGGCCCAGAGAGGCCGGCCCGCGCCCCAGATCTCCGGACACTCAGCGCATGTTCATGCCATAATGTGACACAATGCCCCCCCCCCAACTGTGCGTAACTGCTGTGCCATTGCAAATTCTCTCCGATGCACTGGCACGGGTCTTCCAGAAACAAACTTGATTTCTCTGTACCCGGGCAACCGTGGCAATGGTAGGCATCCTGGTTTTAGCACCGTGCTCACATGCGCTTGCCTCCTGGGCCTCCTCCCCGGCCCCTGGTCCATTGAAAAAGACATCAGACACGAACACAGCACAACGACACGCAGCAACACGGCCGAGTCTCTCCAGCGTGATGAAAGCACCCAGAAGCCCAAGGTCACACCATAGGATTCCATTGATGTGCGGCTCAAACACATCTGAACTCCGACGTTCGAAGTCAGGATGCTGGTCCTCCAGCTGGAAGGGCGTGAATGGGGCTTCTGGGGGCTGGGAACGTTCTGTTCTCCATCTGGGTTGCGACTTGGGTAATTCAGTTTCTGAAAACTTACCGAGCTGCTGACTTATAATGACTAGCTTTCCCCCTCCCCCACCTCAATAAAAAAGTTTTAAAAAGATGTCAGATGCTGGGATCCCCGGGCAGGCAGCAGACACCAGCAGAGCTGGCCGTGACAGACCTCCAGAGGGGGAACTGGGTTCCCACCCTGGGACCAGCCCTTTCAGCCCCATCACTTTATAAACCTGAGAAAATTCTCTGCAAGTTGGTGATTTATGTGCAAAGGCATCTCACCAAAGCGTGTCACACACCCACAAGAACACACAGCACCCAACACACCAAAGGGAAGCAGGAGACCATCCAAGAGCCCCCAGGGGGCTGGAAGCCGCATCGTGGGAGTCACGACCGGCCCCCGGGACATGTGGGCAAAGCCAGCAACGGACACCGCACAGGCCCTTCACCTTGCTGGAGGCTGCGGGGCTCCATGAGTGACTCACCTTCCCGCTGCTTTTTGGTCTTTTGCAAATTCTCTGAGCTAAGGACGTTATCACTTTTCACTTTTGCCACCGGGCAAGAAAGAACAGAAAACTCCCTCCTTACCGCCTCCCCGCCCCGGGGCAGGAAAGCAGCCCCACGGTCAGGCCCAGGGGCCGGGCAAAGGGCAGGCCCAGGGAAGCACACGCCTCCTGCCCTCCTGGGGCTTTCCTGGAAAACGAGGGAGGCCTCCCGCCTTCTCTGCAGAGGGGGAGCTGGGGGAAGGGGCAGCTCGGTGGCCCAGGTGGTGGGAAGCCCGCCTCCTCTCGGTCCAAGGGTTCCAGAAGGTACGGCTTTATGTCTCCGGGGTAGAGAGCGGTTCGTGAAGCGGGACGGACGCCTCCCGGACGGGGCTCCCCAGGGCCAGGCTGGGGCCAGGCCTGCGTTCTGGGAACAAGACAACAAGGGGAGCCCCTGTGTGTCAGCTGTGTGTCTGCGCCCCTGCAGAAGATGGGGTGCTGCGGGGGCGATGGGGTGGCCAGGGGCCCTGTGCCAGCCTTGCCAGGAGGGGAGCCCGGGCTCCGGCGGACAGACAGCTCTCCGGGGTCAGGTTTCTGCCCCGTTATTTAAAGCCCGGCTCCTGGCTCCTGGCGGGCGGACGCCGCCTGCGTGACTAGGATGAGAAATCGCGATCCTGACTGGGGCCGCGCGCCTGTGGCAACTGGTGTGGTAGCCTTGGAGACTAATCTCCAGGCTGCCAGGCTGCAGGGGCCTCCCCGGGGCGGGGCCCCAGCTCCCCGCAGAGGCCCTTGGCCGGGAAGGAGGGGACCAAGCCCTGTCCCAGCAGAGGACGGGGCGTCTGACCTTGCAGGGCCACAGCCCCGGCCACAACCCCCCTCGTGGTCACACGCGTGGGCTGTGGCCACCACACACTTCGTTGGACACCCCACGACACCCACGGCAGGCGCTCCTGCCCCTGAGAGTCCCAGGTGGGGGAAGGGGGGGGGGCTTGGACAACGACAATAAAATAGGCTCTTAAGAAAAAAAGATTAAAACACTGATACATCTTAATTGAAATGGCGGTTGGGGGGTGTCCACGCAGGCAGAAACTCGTCACGCTAGACACTTGCGAAGTCCGCGTTTCACGGTAAGTTACACGTCAGTTAAAGGTAAAAATAAGGAACTTGCAGGAAGCCCAGGCGAGTGCGTGGGAAGTCAGGGGAGGCTCCTTGGAAGAGGTGACACCTGAGCCGAGCGGGACGTCACGCCACAGGGGAGCTGGGCCCAGGGAGGACGACCACCCTGCCCACCCCCCACCCCGGCGCCCCCCGCCCAGAAAAGAGATGCTGAGCAAGCACGGCGAGACCCGTCTGAAGGCTGCTAAATTACCGGCTGCCCGGGAAGCCCAAGCAGCAGCCCAGCCGCCCACGTGTGTCTCGGCTAGGCCAGACCGGGGGTGGGGGGGGGGCTGACCCGCGTGGCTGGAAGGGCCGGGAAGGAGCAGGAAGTGGTGGGCAGAGAGCCAGCCTCTGCCCAGGGCGCCGGGTCAGGGACTTCAGAAGGTTGTCACTGAGGGGACAGGAATCACTGCAGGGTTTGGAGCAGGGGCAAGGTGGGGTCAGTTTTTTTGGGGGGGGGGGGGGCGGTCCTGGCAGGACTGGGCAGACGTGGATCCACACCTGGGGAGCGGGTAGTTCTGAAGTTTCTGCAGTGGTCCGGGCCAGAGATGGGCAGGTCTGAGGCAGAGGGCAGCAGCAGGACAGAGGAGAGCAGGTCTGCGACCAAGGAAAGGGCACAGGTTTGTGTCAGTGTGGACAGGGGAGCCCCGGGGGGGGGGGGCGCCTGGAATGACGTTTCTGGGCTTCTGGTTCTGATGATGGGGTGGGTGACGGTGCCCCTGGCTCAGCAGGGGACAAAAAGGGGGGGGGGGCCAAGAGGCAGCGTCTCGGTCAGGAGGGCCACCTGTAACCTGATCGGGGCTGGGGGCTAGGTGGGGGGGCTCTGGGCTCAAGGCTTGAAATCTGAGAGATGCGGGAGCAGCAGAGGCTCTGGAACAATGCAGTGGAGAAGTCAGAGGGCGAGCGAGGACGAGGGAAGGTCAAAGATCTGGGCCTCTCCGCCCAGGCCCTCTGGTGGTCTAGGACGATGGAGGGTCCCCACCCCACGGTGGCTTCCTTCCCCTGGACAGGGAGGTGTGCACAGGACAGGAGAGGGAAACCACAAGCCAGCCCAGGGAGGGGGTGGTCTCACCCGCAGGACATGCCCACGTGGGCTGTGCTCCAGGACCACAGCACCCGCCGCACACGACCTTGCTCGGTGGACGAACAAGGAGCTCAGAGGAAGTCAGCGTGGGGACTGCAAAATGAAGCGGCGCCAAACCAGACCATCCTGGGCCTCCACGGCCCTCCCCGGGTACTTCCAGCCCCGCTACCTGGGGTCCCCCTGCCGCCCTGTCTGCCCCAGGCTGACCAGCGGCTTGTAACGTCAAGGGAGGCCGACGCGTCATGCCTCAGTTTCCTTGTGAGCGAACCGTGCCACCAACTCTGCCGCCCTCAGCATTTCCAGGACGGCACGCTGATGTGAGAGGAGCATCTGGCACGGAGCCCGGAGACCACAGGCGCTCATTAAAGGCACGGCGGCGGCGCTGCTGTCCCGCCCTGACATCACTGGGTCCCGTGCACTCCGGGTGAGCTCACGCAGCCCGACCGACGGGCAGCACAGGGGTGCTTCTGTTCCCCCGCGTGGGGGGGGCCCGGGGGCGGGGAACGCAGGCCCGGCACCGGGCTGGGAATCAGGGGACCCCGGCACCTGTCCCCCCCACCCCCGCCCTGCCCCGTTTGGGCTGACCCTTGGCCGTGCACGCAGTGAAAGCATGTTTGGGTTCTTAAGCGTCCAGAGCACTTGGGAGCTGGGTGTCAGGAGATGGTGGGAAGGAGCCAGCACTGGGGTGGTGCCAGCCCCTGGGGCGATCGCGTCTCCCGAGAGCCCCCTTTGCCAGACGTAAACAGGCCTTCTGAGAAGGATGAGCAATGTGGATGCGAGCATCAGGCCCTTTCTTGTCGGGAAAAGGCCTGGCGGAAAAAAGCGAATCACGGTGGGTGATCTAATCCCAGGGCTCCGGCTCCCAGGTTCCCACCCCAGCCAGCCAGCTCCCTCCCCACTTCTGCGGCTGGCTAGCCCCTCAGCCCAGGCGGCCAGGGGTGCGGGGCAGTGGTCCCAGGGAAGGCTGGTGGGGGGCGGGGGGGGGGGGCCGGCTTCTAACACCAGACACCACCCCAAAACAGGCTCAACTGGCCCTTTGGGAATTTCTCCGAGGACCTTCTTACCCTCCACCCCAGGTGAAGGGACCATCCCGCCCCCTCCCCTGGCATCTGGCCCCCACACCTGGGCAGCCCCCGGCAGTCATCACAGCCGCCCTGCCCCCAACTCCAATGCCCCCAGCCCCCATGCCCTCCGACCCCACACCTCTTGCTCCTGGCTCCTTTAAATCCCAACACCACAGCCTGCAGGACCCCTTCCTCGCACGCTCCCCATTCCAGGAGCTCCCCATTCCAGGAGCTCCCCTGCCGGCACCAGTCCGGGGCCCATGCGTCCCCGGGGGCGAGGGCGGCATACGCATCTGTCGGACGCGGGGGCACCCACTCATCACACAGACCCATTGGGCACCTGTATGCCCCAGGCCCAATCCCGGCCCCGGAGCTCCCGGGTGAGGGAAAAGAAGCTGGAAGTTGTAAGTGGTGGTGGCCCTCGAGCGAGGAAACTGTCCCGGTTGGGAGGTATTTGTCAGATGTACCTGCGGCCTGGACCCCCTCCAGGCCTGCGGGCTGGCTGTGCGCATGCGTCACAGCTCCTGCCCACCTGCGCCCCGCCCCGCCCACAAATACTTCAGTATCCGCGGAGGCCCACAGGGTCTGTCCCGGGGGCATCCTACTGAAGTCCCCGCGGCCACCTGCTGGGTCGGTGGCTGGCTCCCCGTTAATGACCTGGTCCCTGGGGGAGGACACACCTTATTTTGTGGCTGGAGGGTCTCGGACACAGACACGGACACGCAAGTGCACCGACACCCCCTTCCATCACAGCTTCCACACTCCATCACATCGGTCGCCCCAGGATCCCCAGGAGAGAGGCAGGACAGGTCAGGGACCATCATCCCTCCCGCGCTGGACGTCAGAGGTGCGGTACATAAGTGACCTTCCTGTGATTACACACGAACCCCAGTGGGGGAGCAGGTGCCGTGGCCATGTTCACGCTGTCTCCCCAGCCTCCCACCTCAAAGCCTACATGCTCATGTGTAACCACTCACTACGGCCCTGCTCTGTGCTCACTGCTCCCTCCGTGGGCGAGGAGAGCCTGACCACCTCGATCTACCAGGGCAAGCCAGGCCCACCCGAAGCTCTGGCCAGGTGGTGGGATTCTGCAGAGCCCTCCCCGGGGAGGGGAAAATCTGGAGCCCAGCCCAGGCCACGCCATCTCCTCCCTAGAACCCGGAGACCCAGGACACAGCAGCCCCTCACCAAAGCCCAAGGGTGCAGGCTAGTCCTTGTGAGATGTGGGTCTAGTCAAGGCTCTGCCAACCCAGGGGCTGTGTGACGCTGGGCAACCCGCCTCCCCTCTCTGGGCCTCAGTCTGTGCCTCCAATAAGGACGGACATCCACAGCTCCCGCCGCTTCCTCCCTCACAGAGCAGCGGTGGGAGGTGAAAGGAAGGCTCCGCAGAGACTTTCTAGCCAGATCCCACCTTGGCCTTGGGCAGAGCTGAGGCGCCACGGCACGTTAGGCTCACATCACCATCAGCAGCCACATGAATGCCCAGTGCTGCGCTGTGAGCATCCTTTCAGGCCTCCACAGCAAACCCAGAGCCAGCAAACCCAGAGCCCATTGGCTTTCTCGCCGTTTGACAGGTGAAGATGGGGATGTTGAGAGAGGCTGAGTAACTTGCCCAAGGTCACACAGCCAGAAGAGTCAAAGCCAAGTCTGCCAGAAGGAGCAACATCGCACCCAACCCATGACAACACCCCCAAAGCAGCACCCCCAGAACCCTCTCACTGCCCTACAACGGCACGCAGATACTCTCAGAAGGCCTACTTAACTCAAACTCCTTTTCTGCCTCCCCCGGAGGGTGAGGAGCTGCAGGAAAGGGGCCAGGCTTCCTGTCTGGGGGTAGAGGCCTTCCGGAAGCCCTGGGAGTCCTAAACCAGAAGGGACCCCAAAGTATGGAGACCTCATTTTCCGAGCCACAAACAGGGCTGAGGGCCCAGGAAAGGGTCCTGTGCTGCCCAGATCATGGGCCTTCCAGGACGGTGGGGTGGTTACAGACACGGCTTGGCAGGATTCCAGGAACTGCCTGCCCGCAACACAGACCCCAAACCCTCAGGTCACCCACCACCCATCTGTTGCAGCAGCACAGAGCCCCACGTGTGGGAGCAGGGAGTCCCTGGTTTCCTGCCCCAAAAGGACCCCCATCGAAGCCTGGGATCAGAGAGCCAGTCCTCTTCCAAAGCTGTGGCCCCCGCAGAGGGGCAGCTGGGTGGGGAGGGGTCTCAGGCCTTACTCCTGGCATCCTCATGTCCCCCTCCAAGGCAGCTGCTGGCTTTCCAAGGCCTGCAGCGTGAGAACCCTCCTCGTGGGGCCGACACAGCTCTGAGCTGGCTGAGGCAGGTGACACGAACCTGGCTAGAAGCCAGCTCCAGCTCCCTGCGGCAGGCCGACCTGCCTGTCCCCTCCCCTGGGCCCACCCTCCCAATAGCCTCCAGACCTCTCAGCCGCACGTGGGGGGGAGGGGGGGGACATGGCCCACACAGCAGGGACTCAACATCAACGCCAGGAGAAACCTGGGGCCTGCCTCTCTGAGACCAGGCCCACCCATCGGAGGAGGGCCACCACCCACGACATCCCACCTGCTCCCTGTCAGGGTCTCCTGGGCTCTCTCCACTGTCAGCCTCACCCTGCCAGCCCCAGGGACCAGGGCTGCTGGATTTACCTAGACCCATAATGGGGCTTCAGGGTTACCCCGATGCCATTGGTTTCCAGGGCAGAAGCCAGCGCCCCTGTCTGTTGCCTGTCCCTGGGGGCCACCGGCCAGTCCTACACGTCACCGTTCCACCTCCATCCACCCTGTGCGACACTCCCTTCTCTCCTCATCTGTGGTGTCTTAGAGGCCCTGACCCACCCCGGAGCCCTGCCTTCAGCCACGCGCTGCCCCAAAGCCTCCCGCCAGCCGTCTGGCTCGATGTGCCCGCCCAGTCTCCAGGAACCAGCAGACAAGGGAGGCTCCAGGCGCACCCCCCAGGAGGGCAAGGAGTCCCAGCCCAGGAGTCATGAGATGTGGTTTTGGATCCTGACTCTCATAATCCTGGAATCGGCCCAATGCCTTCCCAGCCCTGGCCTCCGCTCCCCCACCCAAAAAGGAAAGGTCGTTCACCTATTCTGAAGTCCCTTCCAGTTCTAATGGTTCGTGGATCTAAGGCACAGGGCACGGCAGATGCCATCCAGGGGGCTCGTGAGCAGCAGAGGTAGAAGGGGGCCCGAGGACGGCGGCGGGAGGGGGCGCTGGACATAAGTTCCGTGAGCCAATCTGAAAGCCCCAGACCCAACAGTCACGTGTCTGCGGAGGATCGGCACCGCTAACGTAGATGGAAGGGCTCACCCTGCAGGGCGGTGAACCGGGAAAGGCCAGATCAGGTTCAGGCCGGCTTTCTGAAACTGAGCAGGTAACACACACACACTGAAATCCACACTCTGGCGGAGTTGGGTGAGTTTTTAGGGATGCGACCTCTTGTAACGGCCACCACAATCAAGACACAGGGCAGCCCCATCAGCGCCCCAAGTTCCTCCATGCCCCCCGTCAACCCGCCCCTACGCAACTCCGGGTCCCTTAGTTTGGGATCTTCCCAGCTGTGACGCAAACACCACGGGGCCTGGCTTTCTGGGCCTGCCACCTGTCAGCACCCGTGCTGTGTGTTGCTTTTTAACGCTGACTCGTTCCCCACAGGCTGAAGTCGGAGCTTGCTTATCCACACGCCCCCGGCCGGACACTGAGATTGTCCCCCGCGTGGGGCAATGATGAAGAAAGGTGCTTCTGATATATTTCTCTTCTTCAGGTTCTTATGTAAACCTTAGTTTTCATTTCCCTTGGGTAAATCCCAAGGCCCAGAACTGCCGGGTTCTATGGCGAGCCGTATGTTTTAACTTCACAAACAGGTGCCCCCAAATCCACGGAGCCACCAGCAGGGGTTGCTAAGGGGCTGGGAGTGGGGGGGAGAGTGGGGAGGAACGGCCAATGGGTCGGGGGTTTCTTTCGGGGGTGAAAAAAGTTCTTCTGGAATGAGATAGTGGTGACAGTCGTACAACTTGTGACTGTACGAAAAACCACTGGGCAGAATACTTTAAGATGGTGAATTTTATGATGTGATTATATGTCCACGAAAATAATAAATAGACTGTTTTCCAAAAATGGCCATGCTACCTTACTCCCACCAGCCATGTCTGGGGTCTAGCCCAGGCCAGATATTCCATAGCTGGATGCAGGGAGGGGAGGAGCAAAGGCCCTGAGGCAGATTCGAGTGAGCCCTGGGCTACAGGCCTCCTGGGCTAAGCAGAAAGGAGGTCTCTGGGGTGAGGGCACCCACTGCCCTCCACAAAGTGGGATCCCCATAAGCCCCCAGATGGGCTGTGGTAACTCTGGGCCACATAAGGGCCAAGTGCCCATGATCTAAGTCCCCGTCCTAATTGTTGGGGGCAGGGGGTGCTCCATATCCCTCTTCATGTTCCTGGAGAAATGCAGATGTCCACACCGGTCTGGGCCATGAGGGGCAAAGAGGGGCAATGCCTGCCCACTGGCATTCCCAATCCCCTTCCTCCCCAATAGGCACGTCTCTATCTTCCCAGTTCCCTTGTAGTTAGGGGGCACCACAGGACCAAAGTCTGACCTGTGCAAAACTGGAGATGCTCCCGAGGAGAGCATGCGTGAAGGCAAAGCTTTGAGAGAAGCATTCTGCCCTCACTCCTTCTCTCCATCTGGACCATGGGTGTGAGGGCTGGAAGGGATGCAGCCATTCTGTGATAAAGAGGCATATGCATAAGGACAAAATCCAACAAGCTAAATCAAAATCACAGGAGAGAGCACTTCATCCTTCCTCGAACAGCTAGAATCAAAACAACAATACCAAGTGTTAGCAAGGACGCGGAGGAACCGGAGCCCGCATTCACTGCCAGTGGGAATGAAAAACGGTGCAGCCACTTCGGAAAGCAGCAGGGCAGTTCCTCAGTATGTTAAACACGACACTGCCATCATCACCCAGCGAGTCCACTCACAGGAGTTTAGCTAGGGGAACAGAGCGGACAGTTTACACAAAAGCTGGTACACAACCGCTGGCAGCAGCACTGTTCACAACAGCCAGAAAGGGAAACAACCCCGATGTCCCTCAAACAATGAATGGAGAAGCAAGAGGTGGCCCAGCCTCACAAGGGAATATTACTCAGCCACAAAAAAGGAACAGACCTCTGACACCGGCCACAACACGGATGAACCTCAAAAACGTGATGCGGAGGGAAAGGAGCCGGACACCGAGGCCACGTGTCATGGTATTCCACGGACATGAAACGTCCAGAAGAGGCAAGTCTGCAGGGACAGAACGTGAGTCAGTGGTTGCCAGGGGTGGGAGGGGGCAAGGGGAGCGGAGGGCTGACTCCTCCGTGGGTCGGGATTTTTCTGGGTGATGAAATGCCCTGAAATGAGCGGTGGAAAGCATACGACTGGGAAAGAGCACTTGAGCGCATGCTTCCAAGACAATAATGTTTAAAGGCGCTTTGACAATCCAACAAGCTAAGGGAGGAAAAGAACGGAGCCCCTCGCGGCATCTCTGAGCTCCCATCCCAGCCTCCAGCTGCCTCGCCACAGGCTTTTCCTTGGGGTGGGGTGGGGGGATAAATAAAGCCCCCATCAAAGCTGATCAGGTGAGGTTTTTGATTACCTGGAGCCAAGTGTGCTCCTAACCAGCAGCTTCGTCCCCCAGTGCCACCGGCCGCGACTCGAGGGGCTTTGCACATGGGCAGCACCCGTGCTGGGCTGGTGGTCGGGACTCAGCGAAATGCCAGGTTATTCCAGCCGTTCACCCACGTGCACACACACATACACACCCATGTGCACGCACACAAGCGTGTATGTCTAAATAGCCCAGGGGATTAACTGTCCTGACACTCCACACTTGTGCTCCCTCCACACACACACGCACACACCAGCTGCCCTTCGCAGAAGGGCCCCCCCCCCCCGCCCAAGACTGGGCTGCACCCGGCCCCGGGAGACACAGTGTCGTCCCCCCCAGGGAGGTGGAGGGACAAGGCACCAAGGCACGGACCCAACAGAGGGTGACAGGCAAGTCCAAGGACGGCCAGAACACAGGGTGTGAGGAGGGCCGTGCTGGGGGATGTTCGGGGACGCAGGAACCCAGAGGAGGGGCACCTGGCACAGCCCTGGAAGGGGCACAGGGAAGGCTCACAGTTGAAAAGGGCCACCCGAGCTGAGACCCGCGAGTAACAATCAGCCTGATGAAACGGACAGGGAGCACCACGTCCATTCCCGGGAGGAGCACCACCACACGGGCAAGCCAGACGGAAGCGCCGTGTGTTCTAGAAACCCAGGGAAGCTCACTGCCCTGGCCGGGTCTGGGAGTGAGGCAGCCAGAGGAAGGTCTTTGCCTGGACCCCACACAATGCCCCGAGCCGGGCCCCGCCGGGGGAACGGCCACCCGGCCACAGCGCCATCACTGACGCTCCTGCCTCTAGACCCATACGCTGTTGTGCCCCCCAAACTCCCCACTCCCGCCCCCCCCCACACCTGCACTTGTGATGCCCGTCCCAGACTCCGATCCATCCTCCAGGGGCCAGTGAAAAGTCACCTCTTACAGGCTGCCCTCAGGCATAATCCCAAAGGGAAAGGGCTCTCCAAAAACCCGCCACAGGGCCGCTGGCCCTGCGTAGCCCCAGCCCCAGGGATTGAACCAGGTCCACCCTGGGGTTTTCCCAGCTCGCAAAAACAGAAACTGAGGCACGGCACGCTCCAGGCTCCACGGGCAGAGGGAAGAACATGGCAGGGAAGGACGGCATCTGGCTGGTCTCCGGGCAGGGCCGGGGCCCCCAGAGAGCAAGACCCTGGGATCACCATGTGACAAGGTGAGGAAGCACTCCTGAACGGAAGGGCACCCAGCTTCCCCCGGAGCACCACAACACAGGGAGAAACCCCCTCATTCGTTCTGTTGAGGCTCAGAGAGGTCAAGTCACTTGCCTGAGATCACACAGCACAAAGGCAGTCAGAACTAGGACTTGAACCCATGTCTGTCTGGCTTCAAAGGCCCTGACACTTCCCTGGAGTCCCTGGTGGCAAGTAGGGAAGGCATGAGGCAGGTAAAGGAGCCCCAAGGTGGGGCACTGGCCTCTGACCCGGGGCAAGGAACAGCATCCATCCCTGGGATGGGCAGGACGATGGACCAGGACTGGAGAGAGGAGGTGGTCAGCTCACCAGCCCAGAGGGCTGCACCCCCAGCCGGAAGCCAGGCGCACACACACCCCTTCTCAAACTGGGGAGAGGGGCAACCACCCCCCCTTCCCTAAGGCCCTAGCTCTCCCCAGCTGGGCCTCTGCCAAAAGCCGGCACACCTGAAAAACCAGCTCCTGGATAAACACGAGAGAGACATCAGACCGGCCCAGTCATAAGACTCCCCTGGAGCTCGCGGGGACCACCTTGGAGCTGGGGGGGGGGGGGGGGCCAGGACCAGAGAGCCACCCAGGAGCACCCGCGTCTGGGCCTCGCCAGCTCCAGTCCTCCCAGGCGTCCCACCAAGGACAGCCCAAGAGTCGGAATGAGGGGTGCAGGCCTCGAGGCCAGGCCAGGGGAGTCAGGGGCAGGCCGGGGAGGGGGAGGGGTTCCTGGGGGCTGTCAAGCTCCCCAGGAAAAACAAATGACTTATTTACCAAAAACAAAGTTAAAAGACCTTCAGTCTCTCCAGACACCCATGCGGGCCACGTTCGCACCCCAGGGACTCCCTCTCCTGCGGGGCACACGTGCCCTGGGGGGCCGCCAAGCTCCTGGTAGGAGACGCCACCGTTCAGGCCGCCTACCCACGACCCTGCAAGGTACTGCTGTCCTCCCCCTTCTCAGATGGTCAAACCGAGGCTCAGCCGACCCAGCAGCTGTCCACCTCACACGCAGCGGGCACGCCGCAGAGCTGGAATCGGCCGGACTAGAAGCTTCCGTGACCAACCGGAATCTCAGCGATGCCCGCGGAAGGGTTCAGAACGGCCACTGTCCATGCCGCGCGGACCACGGGCAGAGGCGGACGGCAAATGTCTTTACTTAGAACCCTAACAGGTAAAGTGGCTACAAGTGGCCCTACTCCGGCTCCAAGAGGGACACAGGGAACTGAAGGCCTGCCTGTCCCCACCCCCTCCCAGTCAGCAGCGCCCCCCATGCCCTGCGGGCTCCATGGAGGTCCACCGGCCTGTGTGACCACAGCTGAGTCTCTCGCTGGCCCCACTCTCCCATTTACAGATGACCAAACCCAAGCACAGAGATCAGACGTCACTTGCCTGATGTCACACAGCCCCCTTCTAGGGGACCCTAATCACGCTCCTGACCGGGATGCCGGCCTCAATGTCCCCTCCTGCCCACCTCCCCTCCCCGAACATGCCCTGGCCTTGTTTCAGGCAAACAGAGACGTTCTACCCCAAGCTAAAAGAATATAGGAGTGGAGATCAGGGACACACGGCCAGAAAACCCGGACGCCCGGAGATGGGTGAGACACCACCGGGCCCAGACGGCTGCCCTCGCCCGCCCCCCAGCTGTCCCCGGCCTCAGAGCATCATTGTCTCGGGAGCCCACCTGTACGGCGGAGGGCTGTGTGGATGGGAGCGCGGCCTCGGGCAGGCTGTAATTTCATCGGGGGCTCGCTGGCCGGCTGTGTCACCAGACCTGGAGGATGAAATTCTAGCTCGGCGGACAGAGGGGTGCACCTCTCCTGGCTCCAGGTTAGCGCTCAGTGGGGGTGGGGACGGGGCACAGGCTGTGCCTTTGCAAACATGAGCCAAAGGTACCCCTGCCTCTGTGTTGGTCCCCGGTGGGGCTCTGCTAACCGGGTGTCCCTGAACCCCGCCACCGCTGCCACCACAGAGCAGGCAGAGCTATGAGGCATGGCCCAAAAGTGGGACCTTACTCAGCCACCGACAGGGTGATGAAGCCAGACACAGGCTACATTCTGTGTGACTGCATTTAGGTGACATTCTGGAAAATGCAAAAACTGCAGGGACAGAAATGCACAGTGGTTTAAAAAAAAAAAAAAAGAGAGAAAGAAGGGCGCCTGGGTGGCTCCATGGGTTAAGCCTCTGTCTTCGGCTCAGGTCATGATCCCAGGGGCCTGGGATCGAGGCCCGCATCGGGCTCCCGGCTCAGTGGGGAGTCTGCTTGTCCCTGTCCCTCTGCCTCTCCCGCTGCTGGTACTCAACTCTCTCTATTTCAAATAAATAAATAAATAGCAAAAAAAAAAAAAGAGAGAGAGAGAGAGAAAGAAAAAGAAAATAGAAAACACACAGTGGTTGCCAGGGGGCTGGGGAAGGGTAGGAGGCTGGCTGCAAAGGAGCTCAAGGGGACTTTCAGGAGGGATGGAATGTCCCATGTCTTGACAGGGGCCGGGCTGCCTGAATGTGGACAATGGTCAAACCCCTTGGAAAGCACACTGATTAAAACTTGGGCTTTTCCCTGGCTATCCCTCATCCCTCGATGAAACACAGAACAATGTGTGGGGTGAGCCCCTCCTACGTGCGGGCCCGGGGCCGGATGCCAGGACCTGAGACCCCGCAGAGCTGGGGGGCAGGGGGGCACCTGTAAATTTCCCACTGGCTGGTGGAGTGACAGACAGACGGATGGACAGATAGGGACTCCCCTCTATACTGCTTCTTCCAGAAGCCAGAAAATGTACCTTGAACTGCCCCCCCCCCCCCCCCCCCCCTAGACCCCCATCGGCAAACAGGCCTGGCCCTGTCCAGGAAAGAGGCCGCCTGAGGACTATCTCCAGCTTCTGGCCTCCAGCTATGGGCTCAGGACCTCCATCTCCAACCACACAGCCCTGCTGGGCACCTGCAGGGGCTGCCCAGGACCCCAAGCCCCTGAGCCAGGACCACTCACCGATCTGGCTTCCCGCACCATCTCTGCACCCCTGCACTGGGGTGACCCACATTTCCACGTTCTGGAGACCCCCCTCCCCAATCACAGTCCCTGAGGCTCGGACAGGATGATGGGGATATCCTCCTCATTTTACGTGTGAGCACATATCCTGGACTTGGGGGCAGGGGACATGGCCCACAAGACCCTGACCCTTACTTCCTGGCTATAGTCAGTCCACACTCCCGAGGCCTCAGCACCGTCCGGAGGCTGGTGTCACACCAAAGAGGCAGCCCCCCAAGGGGACAGGCCCTCACGCCTGTGACACAACCCAGCAGAGACCCTCCCCCGCCAGGCCCCCACCACCCAAGGCAGGATCTCCAAGCCTTGCAGGGGGGAGAACATCAGACCAACGGCCTCCCGGTGCTCAGGGCTGGATCGGCATATCTTTCTTTTTTTTTTTTTTTTTTTTTTTAATTTATTCATTTGACAGATAGAGATCACAAGTAGGTAGAGAGACAGGCAGAGAGAGAGGAGGAAGCAGGCTCCCCGCTGAGCAGAGAGCCCCTATGCGGGGCTCGATCCCAGGACCCTGGGATCACGACCCGAGCCGAAGGCAGAGGCTTTAACCCACTGAGCCACCCAGGCGCCCCTGGATCGGCATATCTTGATTGCGAATCCTAACTTGGGTGTCTGATGCAGTGTACCCCACAACTTCCCTGCCCCTTCCTCCTCCTGCCATAGCGGCAGAGAAATCTCTGAAAACCAGGGCTTCCCAGACTGGGGATCCCTGAGTCCCCCCACAGCACCCAAGCCTAACAGGGGATCCGGACTAGAGAAAGCCCAACCAACCGAAACTAGATTCGGCGCTACCTGATTCGAACTCACCCAGACCATCACTGAAGCTTTAGGTCGAGCCCTGACCCCCCAGCTCTAGGCCCAAACCCGCCCTGAGCCTCTCCCCAGCCCACAACGGTCCCATGGCCCGGAGGTCACGGCTGTAGGGTTGCCAGATAAAATACAAGACCCCGGTTCAGCTTCAGAGAAACAAACAAGTAAGTCTTCAGTGTAAGTTACATTCTCAATCCTGCATTATCCGTGGCTTATCCGAAATCCAAATTTAACCAGGCATCCCTATTTTTATTAGCCAGATCTGGCAACGAGAAGCAGGTGGTCCTGAGGGAGGGAGACAGGTGGGGGCACGCATAGCTCTGGGTTGGCCCGGCCCAGCTCCGGACCCAGAGGAAGGGGGTCAGGAGCAAGAACTCTGCCTGAGACACACCCCCCACCCCCACCCGTCCTCCCAAGCCCGGGAAGGGACAAAGTACAACCTCACTCAGCTCACGTAGCAAGTCACCGTGAAGGAGGGTTCAGCGCCCCCCCCAACCCTCTCCCCCGGGGCTCTATGCCCCTTGACCATCATCAACCAGGACGCCGGAGCACTGGGTGTGAAATGACAGAGCAAACTCCCTGCTGAGCACGAGAATCACACAGCCCCAGCCAGACACGCCTGCCAACGAGGGAGCCGAGAGGGGGAGCCGGCCCCCCTGGGGCCCCGCCTGGACACCCCTACCACCCACACACAGAAGTCGCCGCAGAACGGGGGGCATCTCACTGCCTTCAACCATTTTCATCTCTACCTGCTGGGAATGCCCTTGCAGCTGCCCAAGGGTCCATCTCTCCCGGACCCCACACCCTTCCAGAAGGTTCCATGAGTCCCTAGCCCCAAGTCCTGCTCCACTCACCAGTGTTTGTGAATTAACCCTGCAGGTCTCTTTCCCGGGGGGGCCGCTTGAGGCCCCTGGAGGCCCGTGCAGCTGGGCACCCTTTCCTGCTCGTCTCATAGAACCTGGCAACACAGAGGTGCCCACAGACAGCCAAAGGACGGAGGACTGAGAGCAGCAGGACAGAGGACATCAAGGGAGCAGAGCCCCAGGCTTGTGGTGTGAGGGGAAGACACAGGCTGGGGTCATGGGGAGAGGGGGGCCCCAGGAGGGTGGGGAGCAGGAAGCTCAGGGGAAGACCCTGGCATTCTCCCCACTGCGTGTGGGGGGGGGGGCCTTCCCTGGAGACAGGGATTCAGGATCACAGGAGGAACTGCTCAGCCATGTGGGCCAAGGCCCTGAAGTGAGCCTCCATTCATTCCCTCAAGCAGCCACTCGACAAGTACTTGGGGACCAGCCCCAGGACACCAGGGAATCCAAAGCAAGCGTTGATCTCTGCCCTGTCCCTAGTGCACTTGGGGGAAAGATGTGGAACTTTTGAGCGAGATCCCCATTGGGACAGAGGAAGGACAGGACATCATGGGGGGACACAGAGGTAGCACCGTGGCCGGCCCTGGAATTCCAGCCCGAGGACATGACAGCCAGAGAAGCCTTCCCAGAGAGGAGACGAGAGGGACAAATCCTGCCACCCCTACCCCTCGCGCTAGCCCAGTCAGGCCATCAGAGGAAGTCCCCCACTCCCTCAGCGGAAAGATGGGAAGAACCCTCCAGGGAGGAGGGACAGCCCGTGCAAAGGCCATTCAGGAAAACTGCAGGATTCAAGGCGCCAGTTGAGAAGCGGGGAGAGAGCTGGAGCCGAGGAACCCCAACCCAAGACAGGGACAGCCCAGGAGATACGGTCTATGCCTCCAAGGTCACCCTTGGGATACGAACGCCCCAGGGTGTCGTCACCCGCCACTTGGCCGTGAGATCCTCACCTGGGGCTTCCAACCATCCGAATACCACCAAACTGTGCAGGCCCCGGCTGCTGGAGACAGGCTTCTGCAACAGCTGCCTCCGAGACCCTATCATTACGCCTGCCTTCCCCACTATTTCCAAGCATCCAGTGCTAACAACCACTGCCGTGTGGGTAGGCTAGCCTGGCTCTGGGAGACTGCCTTCACAGAACACGTAAGAAGTATTTGCGATTAACGCGCTGCACGGGAAATGACCCCTCCTCCAGCACCTAGAGAACAGTGCCCTTAAGTGGGGTAAGCCCGCCCCTACAACGCCGTCTTCCGAGACCCAGCTGCCCGACCTCCCGCCCCAGGTCTCCCGCATTTTCAACGTGCGGGCAGCGAGTGGCCGCAGAGTTCCCACCTTTGCTTGGTTCCTCTGCAGGGGTCCTCTGGGACCCTCTGAGTCAGAGCCTCAACTTTCTAGGTCACTGGCAGAGCCGGCGAGGGAATGGGGTGTGGTCTGACACCTCTCATATCCCAAAAGCAGGCCAGGGATTCCGACATCCTGTCACCTTGGAGCCCGGTCTGTCCCTTGGTCCAGCAGTCCCTGTTCAGAAGAGGTCAGAGTCTACCTCGCAGCCTCCTGAGCCCCTTCCCGCCATGGGTGGCTCGTGATGGGCACCGGACCACCCCCGTCGCTGCCACCTCTGTACCCAGACCTTCCCCGCCAGCTACCACCAGCCTCCCAGTCACTGCCACCTCCTGCTCCGAATAAATAATCGATGACCATGCCCTTTCCCTTTGGGAATGACAATGCTGAAATAAATGGCTGCTTGGAAAGGCACCTCCCAAGCCCCGAGGACCCGGGCAGTGCCAAGAAGCACGCAGTCCTAGCCACGGGGCAACTAAATCCCGCAGAAGGAGGTCAGAGCAGCTTCTGGCCGCCCCTTCCTCCCCCTGCGCACAAACGCCCACTCCTCTAGATGTCCAGGCCTGCCCCTCCCTGCCGCTCCCCGGCTGGGGCAATCCCATGCCCCACACCCCCAGTACCACACTCCATCCAAGGCCGACGCTTCCGCCGCGGGCCTGGCACTGAGACCCCCTCACTTGGGCTGTGGTGGGGACACAGGAGCCTCCCCCACCCCCAGGCCTGGTGTCCTGGGAGGCTGGGTCACACGGCCAGATGTCCAGGGCTCCAGCACTGCCCGGAGAGCAGAACTCTGGGCTGCAAGGTCCCCCCTCTGCCCTGGGCCCAAGCCAGGGCATCGTTCCTCTCGCTGGCGGCAGGCCGGGGCTGGAGCCCAGGACAGGCATCAAGCCCATCCTTTCCAGGGACTCAGGATGGGGGGGGGGGTGGGCATCAAGCACCCTGGGGCGCTCCACAGGCCTCCCTGCCCAAGTGCAGGAACTCAGAGACCACCCACATGCGGGGCACCCCCAACTTGCTCTCCTGGAAGCTTCGGGGCCCCCATGGCCGCCCTCTGAGACTCCTCCCCACCCTCCTCCAGAGGTTCAGCGGCCACCACTCAGGCCGGCCCCCTCCCAGGGGACCCCCGCCAGAAACCACTGTGCCGGGGCAGTCCGCGCAGTGTTGGACTCAGCCTGCGAGCGGGGGGGCCGGCCAGGAGAAGGCCCAGCCCGAGGGAGGCAGAGGTTGGGGGGGGCGGGGACCCGCGGCCTTCCCAGCCCCCCTCCGCTCCCACACTGGCCCCCGCCGCCGCGGGCAGCACGACTGACCTCATTCGCCAACTGCAGCAGCCTGCGGACACCCGCCGCCCGCCCCGGGGCGCCCCCCACCTCCGGGAGGGCCGGGGGTGGGGGGGTGACAGCTCCCGGCTCCCACCCCCTCCCGGCAGGTGGGGGCGGCCGGCCCTTCCCTCCCCCCTCCTCCCCGGCCCGAATTATAATCCCAGTCACGTGCCTCCCAGGGCACCCAAAAGCCGGACCCGGATTCTGGAACACCTTGAGGGGGAGGGGCGGGGGCCAGGGGGGTGGGAGGGGAAGGGGAGAAGGGCCTGGGCGCCCGCCCCCCGCAAAAGTTTCTCCTACCTTGGAGGATCCCCAAGCGCTCCTGCCAGCGGCGCCCCGGCCCCGGCCCGCGGCCAGGACTCAGCCTCCTGCCGCTGCCTCCTTAATTAATCCGGGAGAATGGGGGAAGGCGCGGCGGAGGGAGGCGCGGCGCGGCGCGGCGCGGCGGGGGGGCGGGGGGCGCGGGGCGCGGGGCGCCGGCCGGGGAGGGGCCGCGGCGGGGGCTCTCGGGCCGGCCGGGGGGCTGGCGCTCGGCGGCCCCCACCCCCGGCGCGGGCTGCGGCGGAGGGCGGGGCGCGGCGCGGGGAGCGGAGCCGAGAGCGGGAGCGCAGGGAGGCTCTTTGTTCTGTAATCCCAGTAAGATTGCCAGCCATTCGCCCCGGCCCTAATCCCAGCCCCGCGCAACACCACCCTCCATTGGCTGCCATTTACATACGGGATTAGCCCGCCCGGCCCGCCCCGCGCCCCGGCCTGGGCACCGCGGGGGGAGCGCCGCGCCCCCCGCCCCGCCCCCGGCGCCCAGAGCGCGCGCCGCCGCCCCAGCGCCCGCCGCCAGGGGGGCCTGCGGGAGGGGCGCCCGCGGCCTCGGCGCCCCCTGGCTGCCGGGCGACGCCCCTCCGCCTCCCCAGCGCCCGTCCGGGGCCGGATTAGGAAGCCGGGGCGCGGGAGTGGGCCCCCGGGCGCGGGGTCAAGGTCACCCGGCAGGGCACGGGGGAGGCCCCCCCCCCGCCCCCGGGAGCAGAGGCCGGCGCCCGGCGCGGAGGCGGTGGCCGCGGCTGGAGGACTGAAGGCGGCGGGCTGGTCACTCCCACCTTGCCCAGGTTAGCTTCCGGTGGCTGTTCCAGGCACCTCTCCCAACCTTTGTCCCCGGGGATGGGAGGGAAGGCAGGGGCATGCCCAAGGTCGCCGCAGACCCAGCCGGAGGCTCCCGGGCCCATCTGGTCCGGGCAGCCCTCCTGCTGATCGCGGGACTCGGACTTCGGCCACCCGCTTCCCTACCATACCAGCCAGTCCTCTGGAATCCAGGAGCGCGCTCCCCATCCTCTCCAGAGCCAGGCATCTAAACTCGGCACAAGGAGTGGTGCGCCACGTCCTGCGCCGGGCCCCTGCCATGCTGGGCACTCCTGGGAGGGACAGAAGCCAGGCAGGCCCCAACCCCAGGGAGCTCCTGGCCTAGATGGAGAGAGCCAACAGAGACTGAGAATCTTCCAGGTCCCAGCAAAGCCCATGAGGTCCTTGCCCAGCCTCCTGCCACCCTGCTGGGCACACAGCGGGCACTTGGTAAAGGATAAACTTCGGGGACCAGGTCTAGCCCACAAGCCCATCAGACAGAGCTCCTTCGGGACAGGGCAGGTCCACAGTGCACAGCCCGAAGCCAAGCCCAGAGGGGCTCGGGTGCCCCCCCGAATGCCTTGCCCACAGCATTGGCCAGAGCAGTGGGGACTGGGAATGAGGCCATGATGCCCCCCTCACCCCACACTGTCCTTTGCCCTCTTGGGAGTACCTCCCCAACCCCGCCATCACTAGGAGGCCTGCGGACACCTTGACAGGGTGTTGTGCAGCCCGCCTGAGACCCACATCCCCACCTGCCGACCCACATCCCCACCTGCCCTACCACATCCCCACCTGCCCTCTGCTGGCCTTGGTGTGGCAGCATCACCGAGGGGGAGGAGCTAGGACCTAGAGACTGTGGGTTCAAATCCTGACTCTTCTTCTTAGCGCCATGTGTCCTTGGGTGAGGTACTTCACCTCCCTCCGCCTCCATTCCCCCCCTTTTTTTGCAGCCTCTCAGTAAACCACAGCGTGGCCCCTCAGTGGACGACGGTGATGACATCACTGAGCCTGTGGGGGTGTCTTGTATTGGCCTTATACGATGAAGGGAACTGACTTGCTTAGGGACATACATCATGGGCATGACATGGCTGGCCCTGCCTCCATAGCCCTGGTTCATCCCACTGGCCTACCAAGCCTCCCTCCATCCCACCTACCGCTGCCCATCTGGGGAGGTAAGACGTGGCCTCTGTACACCTAGCTGGGGCACGCTGGTCCCCGGAAGGGCCAGCTGGTTGGGCTGTTGGTTTCTAAGGAGAATGCTTTCCAGACCCCAAGTCCTGGGACAGAGAACCCAAAGCCTCTGCAGCCCAGGGCCACCACCCCTTTCCCCCTGGATCTGAGCCCTGGCAGGGTGGGAGCACCTTGGTGTGCTCAGTACTGCCCTCTGCAGGCAGAATCCAGAGCAGCAATAAAGCGAGAAGAGTGTTGGGGGTCGGAGCTCCCTTCCAGCCTCTGGGGTGCTCTTCTAGTCCAGAGCAGCCAGCCTGAACCCCACCTCGCCCAGGCAGACTGGGGACAGTGTGATGCAGTAGAAGGCCTTGGCCCGGCGTGTCTAGGCCCCGCCCCACTACGTGGGACGACGGTAAGACACCTGGGCTTGACCTTCACGGTATCTTCCCGGCCAGTGGACTGACCTTTCTGGGCCTGAGCTTCCTCATCCATAATATGGAGACAAGATAGTCCTTTCTCTGTAGGATGGCTGTGGGGGCTGAAGGACCTATGGCACTGGAGAAATGCTTGGTGTAGTGCCTGGTGCACAGTAGGAGCGCGACGAAGGGTGGTGCTCAATTTCTTAATTTGTTGGCTTCATCTAGGGGCACAGTCCCAGTCACCGTCTTTGCTTGAACTGACCCTCCTGAGGAGGTGAGAATTCTAAGCACAAGGTCATGGGCATTCCGTTGTTGTCAAGTTCAATTCCTTCCCCTGGGAAGGGCAGCAGAAGCTCGCTCAGCTGGGAGGGGAGTTTGGAGGAGGAGTCCTTGCTGGTGGCTGCTCCCCACCTGTTGGGGCTTCTACCATTTGCAGGCACCTGGGTGGCTCAGTCGGTTAAGCGTCTGTTTTTGGCTCAGGTCGTGATCCAGGGGTCCTGGGATCGAGCCCCAAGTCAGGCTCCCTGCTCAGCCGGGAGTCTGCTTCTCCCTCTCCCTCTGCACCTCCACTTGCTTGTGCTCTTTCCGTCTCTCTCTCAAATAAATAAATGAGATCTTTAAAAAAAAAAAAAGCACATTTGCACGGGCCTTCCCTCTTCCCTCATCCTCCCTCAGGCCTGACTGCAACCCACATATTGCACAGACCTGGAAACAGCCTCTGCTCACCGCCTCCCCTTATCAACCTGGAAGCCAGAGGACTCCCTCCATCACAAAGCCTCTTCCATGCTTGCCTTCTTCCCGAGGACCCTCCTGGCAGGTGGGTCTGCCACTCCCCATTTCACAGATGGGGATCAAGAATGCCAGGGATTTGTGGAAGTGAGTGTGTCCCCAGGGCATCCTGTATCCCCATCCATCCAGAGACTCCCTGGCAGGAGCTTGTCTCTCCCTCCTGGCCAGTGCGTGTGTTCCACTGTCTCCAACCAGCAGACCGGCCAGCAGGGAGAGCTGCCCACAGGGACTCAGCCCCCATGTCCCCCTGGGGTTGGAGCCCAGTCCTGGGTCCCTGACCTCCCGAGTGCATCATTTCCTTTTCCGTGATTCTGATTCCACTTCTCCTGGCTTCTTGCTCCTTGGAGGTAAGGCTCGAGGGGATCGGGGAACAGATGGAGGGACAGTCCCGCTGCCCCCAACAAGGTAACCCTTAGCTGGGGGCAAGCCTCCAGGGAACCTGGGACTAGGCTACCCTAGACGTGACCCCAGGGTCCAAGGGTGAAGACAGTGAGCCCAAGCACTTCCTCTTACAGGTAAGCAGCCCTATTATGGAAAAGGAAGGACGGACTCAGCAGCCTCACGGTGCGTGTCGGGGTGGACCTCAGGACTCCCGATCCCCAACCTGCTACGCCTTTGTGCCATCTCCGTGGCTTTCCTTGGCTTTTCAGGAAGTGATTTTCTCTGATAATTAGTATTCATCCTTTAAAAATAAGACTTGAACAGCTTCTGGAATGAGCTACCCCTGTTTCTCTTCAGAGACGGTCTCCTGCTCCATCATGGAGAGCAAAGGGAAAATAAGATTCAGTGTATGGAAATGGGCTCTGAAGGTGGCCAGCCGGGTCCCTACAACAAGGGCAGACAAGGCGGGTGTAGAGTCTGGAACTTAGCTGGGGCGCTCAGGCAATGTGGGGGCCATGTAGCCCCCAAGGGTAGGTGATGGGCTCATTGGGGGCTGGGTGGAGGGGCCTCTTGAGTCAGTGACCCAGACCCCCCCCCCCCGCCACAGATGGGCCATTCCCCAGGCCACCAGCAACTCTTTTCATTCCCAGATCTGTTTCCATGGCCACTAAGGACAAAAATCATTTCTGTCACTGGGGTGTCTGATCTGCAGAGGAACCTCTTAGAGTCCTCCGAGCCTTTGGGACCCAACAACATAGAGCCCTTGCTTTGGGATTTCGGGCCCCACAGCCGGCCAGCCCAGCCGAGGCAGGACACAAGGAGGTCTGCCATCGGGGCACGGGCAGACCTGTGGCCTCCGTCTCTCGGGTCCCAGGGTTTGGCCCTGGCGAGTCGTCTAGAGCACCGCTGGCCCACAGAAGTAGAACGTGAGCCACAAAATTCACGCCACAGAGGGAATTTTAAATTTCCTAGTAGCTGCATTTAAAAAAAAAAAAAAAAAGTGAAGAAGAAACAGGTGAAATTCACTTCCACGATACATGTTATTCACCCCAGCCTTGTAGTCAATGTACGCAGTCCAAACGGTATTCGTTTCAATGCATAATAGTATTTTCTTTTATATGGAAATATTTTCTATTTTGTAGTCCCTGCCTTAGACGAAGTCTCTGATATCCAGTGTCTGTAGTACACTTAGAACCTTCCAGTTCGGCCGAGACAGACTTTTCAGATGTGGCTGGTGGCTAAGGGTCCCATGGGAGCAACTTCTAGTTCAGCTCACTGCTGACTTTGGGGAGCCCGGGACTCAGTTTCCCCACCTTGGGAGCTTGTTAAAAGTGCGGGCCCAGGCCCTTCCAGGAGACGGGTTGGCTTGACCCTGGAACGCTGGGAGGGAGGCCCGGGACTCGGCCCTACAGAACACAGTCCCTAGCTTTTCGGATACACACTCAAGTTGAGGGAGTAGCATTCAAATTCTGGGGCTCTCGATGCTGGCCCCCGAGATGGGAGGGCCTGGGAACCGCACCAAAGTGCCCTGTCTGTCCCGGGTGTCACGCAGACCTGGGGGCCCTGGGCCAGCTGCTGTGGCATGTGCAGGAGTGAGCCGGACAGTGTATCCACCTAAGCTGAGACCATGCCCCTGTCCCTGCCCCCCCACCACCGTGGGGGATGGGGAACCCACTGGACGGCCCTCTCCGGCCTCCATGCCTAAGGCCCCCCTGGACCAGGGTCTCAGCGCTCCCTAAAATATTTCTCTCCTGTCCTGGGATTTTCGGGGATCCCAGGGCCCTCCTGCAGCCCCTCACCCCCAGGGGAAGAGTTCCCCCTTCCCTCTACCAGCCTGCCCTGCCCCCACCCCGCCAAGGAGGGATTGCCCAGACCTCGGAGTCAGAGCTTTTGCTCTTGCATCGTGGAAGGAAAGCCAGGCTTGGCACGGTGTCCTGAACCCAGTGTCCTGCCTGCCTGCCCCCTACCCGCCCCCAGCCAGGCCAGCCCCTCATCCTCTAGGTCTCAGCTTTCCCCATTTCCCTGGCTCCCGGAGCCCTAGCGCACTCTTGAGTCTGCTGGTCGGTCGGTTTCACATGGAGTGAGTGAGGACTTGATCCCCATTTGACTCACCCACTAAATTCAGGGGAGGCCCCCAGGGCTAGCACACAGAACAAACGTTTGCTGAGTGACCGGAGGAAGGAAGGAAGGAATGGACGGCCGCGGGCCTCCTCCGTCTGCTGTCAGGTGCATCGCCGAGCTCTGCTTTCTCCCGCCGCGTTCCCTCGGTCTGTCGGTGGCCGCCTTTGTAAGCAGCTCTCTTGAGCAGGACCCCCGGCTCTGTGCACCTCCCTGCCTCGCGCCTCCTCTCCATGGGGCCTCCTCCCCCGACTTTCCTCCGCGGGAATCTGTCAAGAACAGAGAGAGGCATGTAATTGAGTTGGGGCCGTCTCCATGGCTGCAGCCCGGGAGTAACTAGAAGATCAATTTGGAAAGACTATCTCGGTAATAATTGCGCCTTAATAGTTTTTGCGAGGCCGAGCACGGCTTGGTGCGCGGCGGCAGTCAGGACAATCCCGGGACCCTGGTGGGAAGAGGCGCCCCCCCCCCAAGGCCCCCCGGGGATCCCTGGGCCGGGCTCTGGAGGAGACTTGACCTTGGCCAGAAACAGGAGGGGAGTGGAAGCCGGGGTGGGGAGGGGGAGCTGGGGGCCGGCCAGTTTCTCTCTCTCTCACTCACACACACACACACACATACACACGCACACGCACACCCACTCACACCCACGCACACGCCTCCCAGAGGTAGCCCCGCCCCCGCTCTTCCTGGTACCCGCTGCGGCCCGCTCCTGTTTATAATTTATGCTTATGATCGGAATTATCAGCAATAATGATAACGTGATTATAATTGCCAAGCTGCCAGGCTCAATTGCAGCACTGTTGGTAAATATTATGATAGAGAGTAGCGTGAGGTCACTGCCTCCGGGAGCTTGAGGGGCGGAGTGGGGGATAGGAGGGTCACGAGGCATGGCGGGGGTCCCTCCCCCGCCCCCCCGCCAAGCCCGCCCACCCTCTCCAGAGAACTTGGCGCTGCTTGACCATTCGGTCATCCATTCCCCAACAGCCCTCCCCGCTTGAATGGAGCTGAAATCACTCCTTTAGGCCCCACTGCAAGCGCTTGGAAGCCCGTGGGGTGCGGGAGATGCCATCTGTCGCCCCACCAACAGAGGGCACTCCAAGGCGTGACTCCCACGGGGGAGGTGGGGAGGCCCGAGGACGGTCCCTTCACACCCAGGTTAGTGTGATTGGTGACTAAGTCCTGCAGGAACTCAGAGGTGGCCCCGGGAGTCTTAGCGGGGGGCTAAGGGACAAGGCACACAGTTCCTGGGGGACAGGCGACGTTTCTGGCATCCAGAGGCCTTCCTTTCTGTTCAGGAGAAGCAAGTCTAGAGCCCAGGGTAGGAACAAGGATGGCTGCTGCCTTGGACGTAAAAAATGGCCCCTTTGAGAAACCCACTAAAATAACTCGAGGACGGGGGCGAGAGGTGCCCTGAGCAGCCGCCGGACAGCCGCGCTGTGGGCTGAGCCAGCTGCATCGCCGTGGAACCAGGCCCTGCCTCAGCCTGTGCCCTCCAGCCTTGGTCCCTGCTCCTGTCCGCTGTCGACCTGTTCAAGGACGTGTCCACAAAGGCTTGTGGCGCTGAGAGCCAGACAAAGGCCATGAGCTAGGACAGCAATGCCCAAGGCGATGAGGATGGGACCCACGGGCCGCCCGTGGGGAGGAGAGGCTCAGAAGCCCCATTTATAGCTCGGGGCTCCGAGGCCCGGAGAGTCTCCCCCAGGCTCACCGAGCAGCAGGTGGCGGGGCAGGATCCCGCTGGGCCCGTGTGTGGCGGCTTCTGGGACAGGACCAAGCCCTGCCCCCAGCCCCCCGGTCCCTGGCTTGTTGCATTATTCATAAACCCGACATTCCTCCAGGGGTAAACATTCAGGAGGAGCGTTTCAAATCCACTTTCCTGCTCTGAAAATAAATACATGAGCAGAGAATGCCAGCACACTTGGACAGGTTCGGCGGAGCCCTGGGAAAGCTCACAGATGGCCTATTTCTGTCCCCCCCACCCCGCCCGGGGGCCCCTGAGTGGCAGGCCCGAAACCCACGAGGTGGGCCAGCCTAGTGCGGGCCAGATGGCAGCCCCCGTCTGTCCCCTTGGGACCAACCACCCAATCACCACCAAGGCATCACCTGCCAGGTCCCCTGAGGCTGCCACCCGGGACCCCTCAAGATCTCAGAAGGGGAGTGTCCTTCAGGTGACAGAGTCGGGACTATGTGCTCCACTAGGAGACTCCTCTCTCCAGCAGAGGGAGTCAGGAGTTGCTGTTCGACCCAAGCAAACCTCTGCCCCTCTCTGGGTTTTCATTTTTAAATGAGAGGGGTCCTTTTTTTTTTTTTTTTAAGATTTTAATTACTTATTTATTTATTTGACAAAGAGAGAGACACAGCGAGAAAAGGAACACAAGCAGGGGGAACGGGAGAGGGAGAAGCAGGCTTCCTGCCAAGCAGGGAGCCTGATTCGGGGCTCGATGCCAGGATCCTGGGATCATGACCTGAGCCAAAGGCTGACGCTTAACCGACTGAGCCACCCAGGCGCCCCCTTCTAACATCCTAATGAATTCCCCCTTGGCTACATCCTAAATGGTGGCCATCTGCTCCAGAACCAAAGAGAGCCAAGCGATCAAGAAGAAAGAGGTTGTTCAGCCCTAGTGGCTAAGAGTGCAAGTTCCAGAGCCATGGGTGGTTCAGTCGTTGATTGTCTGCCTTCAGCTCAGGTTCTGATCCCCAGGGTCCTGGGATCAAGTCCCATACGGGGTTCCCCACTCAGC
Organism: Enhydra lutris kenyoni; assembly: GCF_002288905.1. Taxonomy (NCBI): domain Eukaryota; kingdom Metazoa; phylum Chordata; class Mammalia; order Carnivora; family Mustelidae; genus Enhydra; species Enhydra lutris. Next base: position 45,987,018 of record NW_019154097.1, read on the forward strand.
GGGGAATCTGTTTCATTCTCTCCCTCCGACCCTATCCCTCAATTGAAATAAATAAATAAATAAACTTTCTTTAAAAAATAATAAAGGGATAAAGAGAACCACACTAGACACACTTCTCTTCCTCCCGGCCCTTGAATTGTTCACACCTGGGGCCCGGACCAGCTCTATAATTGCAAAGTGAAAACGGGGTGTGTGTTGTTCAAAAAGCAGGAACGGGCACCCGGGTGGCTCAGTGGGTTAAGCTTCTGCCTTCAGCTCGGGTCATGATCTTGGGGTCTCTGGGATCGAGTCCCAGATCGGGCTCTCTGCTCAGCAGGGAGCTTGCTTCCCCCCCTCTCTCTGCCTGCCTCTCTGCCTACCTGTGGTCTCTTTCTCTATCAAATAAATAAATAAAATCTTAAAAAAAAAAGCAGGAAAAATGTGTCTTTAAAGGTATTAAACTCTTTTCTTTCTTCTAAGGTCTCCCAACACTTCGTGGTTTCTTAACAATTTGCTACTGAATATCATTCCAAGTAAAGCAAAATTAAAATTTATGATGGCCCCTTACGATCTCTTCTTTACCATTCTTTATATTGCTCGAGGTCAGGGTTTTTTTTTTTAAGTTTTATTTGTCTAAGTCATCTCTGCACCCAACATGGGGCTCGAACTCATGACCCCGAGATCAAGAGTCGTATGTTCTTCCAACTGAGCCAGCCAGGTGCCCCTGAATACTAGTTTTAAGCAAAGCTATGAGAGTATCTGACCTCTACGTGGAAATCCCTGAATTTACGTAGTTTATATCACGCCTCGTATGTGCACATGCACAGGGGCCCCTCGGAAACACTGAGGGTTCGGTCCCCGACCACCGCAGTAAAGGGAACGTTGCCACCGAGCGAGTATGGTGATAGAGCCGGTCAAATGACTATTTTGGTTTCCCGGTGCACAGGAAAGTTACATGCATTCAATACTGTAGTTTAAATGCAATAGCATTATGTCTCAACAAACGGGCATACCTTAATTTTAGAATACTTTATTGCTAAAAAAAAAAAATGCTAAGCATTATCTGAGCTTTCAGTGACTCATAATACTGATCACAGATTGTCGTGACAAATATAATAACAATGAAAAAGTTCGAAATATTGTGGGAGACAGAGCCCCAAACTGACTCAACTCTATTTCAGGGTTTTGTTTTGTTTTTTTTTTTTTTAAGATTTTATTTATTTATTTGAGAGCAAGAGAGAGTGAGCGTGAGCCGGGGGAAGAGCAGAGAGAGGGAAAGAGACTCTTCCACAGACACCCCACGGAGCGCAGAGCCCAATGTGGGACTCGATCCCACGACCCTGAGATCATGACCTGAGCCGAAACCAAGAGTTGGCCGCTTAAAGACTGAACTGAGAAGAAGGTGCTCTTCTATTTCATTTTTTGCTACATACCCATTCAACCAGCTTCCTCTGCCTTTGGCTTATGACATACAGGTGACCCTTGGATGCTCGCTGAGAAGGTCACTGCCTTCCTTCTGTGTTCGGAACAAGCTTGAACAGGACTCCCGGCTTCTCAAGGCCGTCCGCGGCCCCCGGATGGGACATGCGCGCCTTTTACTTGCTTCGACACCAGTTACCACCTGCAGGGCTGGCTCCTTTGGGTGACCAAAGGAGTCTGCTGTGAGCCTGGGGGTCCTGCCCAGGCCTGCTTGGGGACCCCCCATCCCAAAGCCAGTCAAAGCCATCACCTCCAGCTTCTCTCCCTGATTAATGGACCCAAACTTCCGCTTCAGCGGAAGAGTCTCCTAGCTCTTCATCCCACGCAGAAACCAGAGACCTGCCTCCCCAAACCTGCTTCCCCCAAGCTGTGCAACCTCGAACAGGCACCTCCCCTCTCTGAGCCTCACTCTCTCTGGGTGACGGCGACGGCAGTGCGGTGGGCTGCCCGAATCTCCAGCTCAGGGGAGCAGTGGTCCTTCTGCCTGGCCCACCTCTGTCACACTGGAGACATTTAAGGGCACTCTCAGCGTTCACAGTCACCCAGCCTGGCCCCCTTGTTGGGGTGGGGGTGGGGGTGTTTGTGCAAAGTGCATGGGTTTCCGATGCAGTAGGAGTTTCTGCTGACACAGCTGTATTTTCAGCATGGGCATTGTGCTCGTATTTGGGTCAGACCTATTTTAACTCCGCTGGTACCAGAGCTGAGCTGAGACGGCCTTCTGGGGCCGACACAGAGAAGAAGTGGTTGGTTCAGCTCAGCTGGGCCACCAAGGGCCCACAGGGTTGCGGGGGAGGTGGTGGGGACGGCAGGGAGGAGGGAGGTGTGAAGAGACACCACAAGGGGCAGAGAGCCTTGACCCCCAAATCCTGGCCCGTGTGGGGCCCCTTCGCTCTCTCCCTTCCTGAGAGACCCCCGACACACACTCAGCTGGTAGGGGAGGGATCCCCGGATGGAGCCTCAGGGGACGGGGTTGACGTTCATCAGTGTGCAGGTGTGACTGTCCCCCCTCGATGTCCCCACCTGTGTGATGACGGGCCGCTTCAGGGATGCTAACCTACACGTCCAGTTTCTCGTGTCCATGCAGTTAAGAGGGGCCCTGACTTGGGGCGCCTGGGTGGCTCAGTCGGCAAAGTGTCTGACCTGCCCTCCAGTCATGATCCCAGGGTCCTGGGATGGAATCCCACGTGGGATCTGCACTCAGCAGGGAGTCTGCTTCTCCCTCTGCCTGCTGCTCCCCTGCTTGTGCTCTCTGCCTCTCAAATAAATAAATAAAGTCTTAAAAAAAAAAGAGCAGTCCTGTCAGGCATCCTGGTGTAGTCACCCTCTAGCTGTGTGACTTCTGTCCAGTTACAAAACCTCTCTGTGCCTGAATATCCCCCTGCAAAATGGGGATGAAAATAGGCGCGATCTCATGAGGGTGTTGGGAGTGGGGTGGCAGATGGTTCGTGAGAGGGGCAGGTGGCCCCCACGTGGCACGCGGTAACCAGTGGTGGTGGCGGTGGCTTCGCTTCCGTGACCGGTCGTCCCCGGCCAGGGGGCCTCTCACCTCCCACCCCTCCTCAGCCCTGGCCCGAGCCTCGGAGACCCGGGCTCTTTGACATTCCAACCACCGGGGTCCTTACCCGGCCTGAGCAAACCTAACCCGCGTCTATCGCCCGATCTGGTAATTAATACCCTTGACGGTTTTTATGGGAATGAAGCGCGGCCTGCACATGACTTGCTTTTTAATTAATAAGCAGTCTCTCTCCCCACTCTCCTTCCTCCGCTGCTGTCCTTGAGGACAGGCTGGGGCGAGGGGCCCAGAGTCACCCAGGCCAGTTCAGCCAGCTACGGAGGGAGGGGTGAGTGGTTGAGCACAGGAGGTAACCCCGTAGCTGCCCCCCTGACTACGTCCCGAACATTCCCTGTGCTGGACAGGAGAGCCCAGGGGATGCCCCAGACATGGCCCCCGATCCTGGGGAGCTTGTAGTCTGGGGTGGCCAGACCCCCAGGCACATGAGCCCCAGAGCAGGCGCTGGAGAAGTGTCTGAAAAGCAGAGCCAGAAACAACCAGCATGGCCCAGAGGCTCCCGGAAAGTGGCCTGGAAAGATCTGGAAAGATGATGTAGCTCTCCTGAATGGAAAAGAGGAGACACGGGCTGTCCCAGGCATCAGGAGTCTTCTGTGCAGATGCCCAGATCAGAATGAGGCAGGAGCCCTGGGGAGCACTATGGATGGGGTTGGGCAGGGGGGAGAGGCGAGGGACCAGGCGTGACAGGTCTCAAGCGCAGGACTGAGACTTTTACCCTGGGGGCAAAGGGCAGCCATAGCAGGTTTTATACAGAGGAGTGGAGGGGTCAGATCTGATATGTAGAACCATCGCCTGGGGGTCCACTGTGTGCAAGGGACTGGGGAGGTCCCGGGATGTGGACACCAGGGTCCGGGCTGAGGCTCTAAGGCCTGGCCACCACACCAGGGTCCCAGCAGTCTGGACCTTCTCTGCCATGGTGCCTGGCAGCCTCTTTCCAGCCCCAAACGTACGTCCTTGCTCCTGCTGGGTTTTTTTATTTATTTGAGAGAGAGAGAGAGAGAGAGAGAGATGGAGGGAACACAAGCAGGGAGGAGGGGCAGAGTGAGAGGGAGTGGGGAGCCTGATGCGGGCTTGATTCTAGGACCCTGGGATCATGACCTGAGCCAAAGGCAGACACTTAACTGATTGAGCCCCCCAGGCGCCCACTCCTGCTAATTCTGACGCAGGCACCTCCTTGAGATTCAAATGTGCATCTCTAAACTAGGCTCCTTAGTATAATTTCTCTCAATTAACATTTCCAAGGTGCCAAGAAGATAGCACACATATAGCCCCAGGAGGGGACCCCCCCACCCCCCACCCCACCGCTGCCCAGTGCCCCCTGCAGAGAAGCACCCTCCCCTCGTCCTAAGAGCTGGGCCTCGGATGGGGACTGGAATGTACGTGCGCTTGGGTGGGCTCTTGGCTTCTCTGGCTCTCAGTTTCCCCTTCTGAGAAGTGAGGCCAGGTGGTGTGATCCGTAAGGAGATTCGCTCACTCTTGGCTCCAAAACCACACACAGAGTCTCCTTTCCTCCTGGCAAACGTGTGAGGGTATTGGGGATGATGAACCCATTTCACAGATGAGGAAAAGGAGACCAGAGAAAAGGAGGGATTTGCGGGGCGCCTGGGTGGCTCAGTGGGTTAAAGCCTCTGCCTTTGGCTCCAGTCATGATCCCAGGGTCCTGGGATCAAGCCCCGCATCAGGCTCTCTGCTCGGCGGGGAGCCTGCTTCCTCCTCTCTCTCTCTGCCTGCCTCTCTGCCTCCTTGTGATCTCTCTCTGTCAAATAAATAAATAAATTCTTTATAAAAAAAAAATAAAAGGAGGGATTTGCCTGTGGTCCCTCAGGGCTTCAGGGGTGGAACTAGACCTGGTGCTTTCATCTCACCGAGGAGGGTCTCCTGCGCACTGTGGGTTTCCTCGGTATTTGGGGAGACCACACCCTCATGGGGAAACCTCGTAAGCGAAAGCGAGCAGGGGCGCTGCGGCCGTCGTCTCTGAGGGCTGAAGCGGCCAAGAAACCTTTCCTTTCGTTCTCTGGGTCTCAGCTCCGATTTGCCTCCTCCAAGAAGTCTTCCCAGAACTCTGGCTCGTCTGAGCTACTTTCTCCCCCATTCTCCATGTTGCCCACTGTCACCTAAAGCTCTCCGGTGGTCCTCTTCTCCCAGGATGCTCCGGTGTCCACGCTGGACCACGGCTTCACTGAGGACGGGGATGGAGTCCCCTTCCTTCCTGGCCTTCCTGCCTCCTCGTTCCACTTGTGGCCTAGCTCGAGCCTGGACAATCAGGATCGGCCGATCTCTTAAATGCCTGCGTTTCTAGCACATGGCAGGACACTCCACGCCCGCTGGACGTGTGAATGAGCCACGTTCCTGGATGGTTAGGACCACGCTGTCTCCTCTTCTTCGGCCAACACTTCCCACCCCAGGATTTCCCTGGGCGGAGCTGAGTTTCCAGTTGGTGCTCAATGAGGCCTTTGAGAATTTAGATTGGTTTACTTCTGGTCTGCAAACTGAGAATGCTTGGGCATTTTACGGAGCCCCTGCTCCATATACAGTACAGCGGCAGACCCTGGGCCCTGCAGAAGATGCAGAATCTGCCCACCCCTGTCTGCTCAGAGCCCAAGGCTAGCTGGGGAGACACCCAACACAGCTGGGAAAAAATGCTGGGTAATTAGAGAGAGAGGGAGAGAGAGAAAAGAAGGAGACAGAGAGAGACACTAACGTCTGAACTGGTGGGAAAGGAGCAAGACACTGAGGGGCGGGAGCTGGTGACCCAGCCCCTAGCTGTCCCCCTCAGTCGGACAATCCTGTGGTCCCCAGCTTTCAGAGGGCCCCTAACAAGACCAAACCCCCAAACTCACCTGCTCCCTGGTCCATTCTTTTTTTTTTTTTTAATTTATTGACAGAGAGATCACAAGTAGGCAGAGAGGCAGGCAGAGAGAGGAGGGGAAGCAGGCTCCCTGCTGAGCAGAGAGCCCGATGCGGGGCTCGATCCCAGGACCCTGAGACCATGACCCGAGCTGAAGGCAGAGGCTTTAACCCACTGAGCCACCCAGGCACCCCTCGCTGGTCCATTCTTCACTGGCTCTCTTCCCTGTGCTCACAGACATCCCATGGTCACTTCCCGACCACTGGCCCCAAGTCCTTGGGGGATCCAAGTGAAGACAGCCAGAATTCTTTCTCTGAGATCAGCTCTGCCGGGAAGGAGAAGAGGCATTTCAGACAAGGAGGTAGAAGTAGCTCAGGGCAGAGCTGCAGAAGCCACAGGGAAGAGGGGGTGTTTGCAGCGGTAAGTAAGGAGCTGTAGAAAATCCTTCTGTTGGGCGCCTGGGTGGCTCAGAGGTTTAGACCTCTGCCTTCGGCTCAGGTCATGATCTCAGGGTCCTGGGATCGAGTCCCACATTGGGCTCTCTACTCAGCAGGGAGCCTGCTTCCCTCTCTCTCTCTCTCTGCCTGCCTCTCTACCTACTTGTGATCTCTCTCTGTCAAATAAACAAATAAAATCTTTAAAAAAAAAAAGAAAAGAAAAGAAAATCCTTCTGTTTATTCAGTTGTCTGGATGGCACCTCATTTCAAAGACGATTGGAACCCACTTTGACCCACACATACATAACACTCGTGGCAGTTGGGGTCCCCCTACTGCCTTGTATGAAGTCACATCCCATTGCTGGGGTTTGGTCCTTAAGGTCACGGGTTCACCTTCTCTCCGCCCAGACAAAAACCAACGTCTGGTCTCTGTGGGGTGTATGAGAGTAAATTTCATGTACTGGGTTTTTACCCTTTTCTTATTGATTTGTAGGAATTCTTTATATATGATAGATCACAAATCTTTGCAAGTTATGTGCTCTGCAAATCTTTTCCCAAACTAAGATTTATCTTTCATTTTGTTTTTAACATTTATGTTTAGATTTGTTATTTATTAGAAGTTTTAGGGGCACCTGTGTGGCTCAGTGGGTTAAATCCTTTGCCTTTGGCTAGGTCATGATCTCAGGATCCTAGGATTGAGCCCCGCATTGGGCTCTCTGCTCCGCAGTGAGTCTGCTTCCCCCTCCCTCTCTGCCTGCCTCTCTGCCTACTTGTGATCTCTGTCTGTCAAATAAATAAATAAAATCTTTTAAAAAAGGAGTTTTAGATTTTTTCCACTTAGTCTCACTTGTCAATATTTTCCTTTAACATTTATGCTTGCTGCACTTTGTTTCAGAAAAACTTTCTACAGCCAATTTCTGTTGGTGGCCTCCAATATCCATTCTATTCTTCCTTTGTAACAGAATTTCAGTTTTTTAGCCAGATGTATTGCCAAGCCAGCTGAAAGATTACATGACTAGTCTCCTTTCCAGCTGGTTGTGGCCATCAGACTGACATCTGGCCAATGAAATGTGAATGAAAACGTTTTGTGGGGGGCACCTGGGTGGCTCAGTGGGTTAAGCCTCTGCCTTCGGCTCAGGTCATGATCCCAGGGTCCTGGGATCGAGTCCCGCATCGGGCTCTCTGCTCAGCAGGGAGCCTGCCTCCTCCTCTCTCTCTGCCTGCCTCTCTGCCTACCTGTGATCTTTCTCTATCAAATAAATAAATAAAATCTTTAAAAAAAAAGAAAAGAAAACGTTTTGTGGGACTTTGTAGGACACGTGTCCCTCCCTTACCTTCCTCATTCTGCCATCCAGAAGGCAGATGTGGGGCCCCTGGCTGGCTTAGCTGGTAGAACAAGCAACTCTTGATCTTAGGGTCATGAGTTCAAGCCCCGTGCTGGGCGTGGAGACTACTTAATAAAAAATAAATAAATAAATAAATAAATAAAGGAAAAGGAAAAAATTTAGGAGGCAAAGGTGATGGTCGGAGCTCCAGCAGTCGTCTTGAATGTTGAGGTCATCTCAGTAGGGAAGCAACATGCTGAGGTTGGCAAGATACAGAACTGGAAGCTTTGGGGCACCTGGGTGGCTCAGTTGGCCAAGTGGCTGCCTTTGGCTTGGGTCATGGTCCCAGAGTCCTGGGATCAAGCCCCACATCGAGCCCCACATCGAGCCCCGCATTGGGCTCCCTGCTCAGCGGGAGGCCTGCCTCTCCCACTCCCTCTCCCCTTCCCTCTCTTGCTGTGTGTCTCTCTCTGTCAAATAAATAAATAAAATTTAAAAAAAAAAAAAGAACTGGAAACTTCTTCCTTTTTTTTTTTTTTAAAAGACAGAGAGTGAGTGCATAAGAAAAGGACAAAGGGAGAGGGAGAAAGAGAATCAAGTCCACAGAGGGACTCAATGCCATGACCCGGAGATCATGACCTGAGCCAAAATGAAGAGTCTGCTTAAGCGACTAAGCCACCCAGGTGCCCCAGAAGCCTCGTTCTTGATATCGCTGTGAATTGGTCACATTTCTGGTTTTATTTTGTTTTGTTTTATTACCTGCCCCGGCGTGATTATACCTGAGATAAAGATGATCATAAATAAGAGAGTTTACTTGAGCCACCGTGGCTCTGGGTTTTTCCAATTGAATACACCTCTCTAGCCTACATTTTCTTTTAAAAGTTTACAACTTTCCTTTTCCCACATAGTTCTTTAATTCATCGGGAGCCGGGTTTTGCGTATGTAGGAGGTAGAAATCTAATTTTATTTTTTTTCCATATGGACAGCTAATTGTCCCAGCATCGTTTATTAAACAGTCCAAAACAAAATAAAAGGTGTTTTGGAAGAAATTTAGTACAAGTTGCTCCAGACCTTTATAGAAAACGTTGTAAAGTTAACGTACATTTTAAAAACACTTAGATAAATGGAAAGTCATACCATGCTCGCGGATGGAAAGATAATTCCTGGTGTGCCCAGCGGGCTCAGTCTGTTAAGCATCCAACTCTTGATCCCGGCTCAGGTCTTGATCTGGGGATCATGAGATCGAACCCTGTGTTGGGCTCCATGCTGGGTGTGAAGCTTACTTAAAGAAAGAAAGAAAGAAAGAAAGAAAGAAAGAAAGAAAGAGAAAGAAAGAAAAGAGAAGATAATTCCTCCCAGAATTAATTTATAAATTCAATGCCATCTTACACAAATCCTGATGATGTGGGTTTTTCAAATTATATATGTGAAGATAAAATAAAAACGGGGTGCCTGGGTGGCTCAGTGGGTTAAGCCTCGGCCTTCAGCTCAGGTCATGATCTCAGGGTCCTGGGATCGATTCTCGCATCGGGCTCTCTGCTCAGCAGGGAGCCTGCTTCCCCCTCTCTCTCTTCCTGCCTCTCTGTCTACTTGTGATCTCTCTCTCTGTAAATTTAAAAAAAAAAAATCTTAAAAAAAAAATAAAACAAAAACAAGCTAGGAAGTTAGGGAAAATAGGACAGGAAAATAAGAGGCTGGCCAGAGGTGAGGGCTCGTGAATTTGTCAGAGGCGGGAACCACACATTTCCCTTTGAAATTTCTGGCAACCAGTACACAGGGAAACAATCTGTTTTTATCTAAAGGATTAAAAAAAGAGAGAGAGAGAGGTACCTCGTCACCAGGTAAACACGATTGTTCCTGGGAGTGGTGGTGGGACCGGAGGAGGCCCGCTAAGGGATACAGCGGGAGGGTTTCTTTTCGGGGAAATGTTCTAAGACCCAGCCATAATGGTTGAACATTCCGCAAGTATGTGAAAAGCCATCGCATTGTGCACTTCAAGTGGGTGCGTTGTACAGCAGGCGAGTTATATCTCAAGAAAGCTGTTAAAAAAAATAAGCGGGGAACAAAGAAGAACTCCCAGTGAGGCATCCTAGATGTGTGGGTGGGAGCCATGTGGCTCGCTGGCAAACCCTCAGGGACGGACTGGCTCTGCACCAGGCCTGGGGAACTCAGCGGGGGCGACTGGCTGAAATGAGTTATTACCTACACGTCTGTAAAAGGTTGGAGCATTTCCAAGCCCTGTGACCCCGGATGGAGGGTCTGATGGAGATAATGAACAGCCAGGCCAGATCGGGTCCAGGCCCTGGGAAAGTCCTATCCTCTGCCTGAGGCAGAATGCTTCCTTTTTTGTTTAAAAAAAAAAAATTTTTTTTTTTTACATTGAGGTATTACTTCCAGGAAAGTATATAATCATCTGTGGGCAGCATATTGGGTTTTATAAACTGAATGCTTCCATGCAACCAGCACCCAAGTGAAGAAATAGCATATGCCAGACCCCCAGAAGTCCCCTTATAACTCCTGCTGGTCATTACCTTGGAGACAGATGACCCTGACTTTGATGACTGTTGTCTGTTTTATTCCTCATCCACAGGGAGCTCTCCAGGATGTGCTGTTTTAGCTGGCATCTTTTATTTTGTTTTGTTTTGTTTTAAAGATTTGACTTATTTATTTTTCAGAGAGAGAGCATGAGCGGGGGTTGGGGGAGGCGGCAGGCAGAGGGAGAAGCAGGCTCCCCCCCTCCCCCGCTGAGCAGCCCAATGCAGGACTCGATCCCAGGACCCCAGGATCATGACCTGAGTCGAAGGCAGATGCTTGATGGACTGAACCACCCAGGCGCCCGTGTCATCTTTCATTCTGATGGACGAGTATTTTAAAAAGGAAAAAGAACCTGTCACCCAGTTACTTAAAAAATAAATAAAGGGGAAAAATTTTTTTTAAATGGGCAAAAAAAAAAAAAAAAAAAAGGAAAAGAAAAACCCTGTCTATGACTTTTCTGTTCTTTATAGCTGGGGGTGAGGGGCACCTGGGTGGCTCAGTGGGTTAAAGCCTTTGTCTCCAGCTCAGGTCATGATCCCAGGGTCCTGGGATCGAGCCCCGCATCGGGCTCTCTTCTCAGCAGGGAGCCTGCTTCCCTCTCTCTCTCTCTCTCTGCCTACTTACGATCTGTCTGCTAAATAAATAAATACAATCTAAGCTGGGGGTGAGGGGTGGGAAGGAGGTGAGACAGCCTGAAAGGTGGATGTTCTAGGGCATCCTGGTGACAGGGCGGAAGTACTGGGGAGGGGTGTCCCACCAGCTGGCCTGAGCCATGAGCCCATATGGGAACCAATGCTGGCGCCCCCAAAGATGATCCCCGTTTGGAATAAACTCGACAGGGGTCCAGTGTTCCTTGACCCTCAGCCCGCTGGAAGGATCCTTGAGCACGTGTCTCTGCAGGGACCCATGTGAATAGAGGCCCCTGGAACTGGGCAGTATGGTGGCCCAGGTGTCACACCGTCTTCTGGAGGTCTTCCAGAAGGAAATTGGGACGTCAGGGCGGCCTGACAGCAATCTGGGCCAGGGGTGGCCCGGCAGTGACCCTTTCCTGTCCTGTCCTCCCTCGTGCCAGGTATCAGCACTGCAGCGTCTGATCCGACCAGCGTCCCGCCAGAGGGCGGCGACACAGAGCGGCAGCATGGGCTGGGCATCGTGCCCAGCCTCCCCTCCGGGTTGGTGTCCCGCTAGTGGCAGACTCTGCCCTGCCTCCCAAGGCGTGGGTGTCAAAAGACCACAGAGTCCAAGACACGCAGGCCTTTAAACAAAGCCCAGGTGGCATGAGGCTCCAGGCAGCCCCGTGCTTGGGCACCAGACACACGGAGGAGCCCGTGGGAAAGCAGTTGAGAAAGGCAGGGAGATTCACGGGGCAGCCTGAGGGGCACCTGCAGGGACAGGGAGGGGGATGAGCCCCATCCCACCCGCCCCCCCCAGCCTCCTGGCGGGCATGGAAGCTGGGAAACAGCGGGTGAGAGTCTGGACCCAGCCACATGGCCTGGGCTCGCCACGCCTCCCGCCACTCACTCACCAGCCGCGTGACTTGAGCAAATGCTCACCCTCCTTGGGTCTCATCTGCTCAGCTGTAAAAAGGGATTGGCGACAACCCTTGAACCCTGATTGCAGTGGGGCGGAGCAGGGGGCGTTGAGAACCAGGAGGCTGGATGATTAGGGAGAAGGAATCACGGAGAAGAAGGAGCCTTTTAAACGGAGCAAAATCAAAAGCCAGCAAAGGCTAAACATCGAGTTTTTTTGTGTTGTTTTTTTTTTTAAGTAATGAGAAAAATCTCAGGTGGAAAAGAACTCAAAGACGGGCCCAATACGATGGCAACTGTGAAATAGAGTTGTGGGAGGTAAAGGTCATCAAGGTCACAATCAGCACATACGAAGCTAAAATGTAAAGCCAGGAAGTCGGGCTGAAAAGTTACCCTGAACGAGAGACAGGAGTTAAGAGGTTTAAAATAATGGCAAAATAAAGCGACAAAGTGAATGTAATTTAAGGGGGAGATCAAAGCCTAAAGTCCGAGATTAAAAGCTTAAACATGTGAGCATGAAGACGTAAGAATTTAAGGAGATCCAGACGACCGCCCACGAGACGAACTGAGATTTTCCAGAGGACAGGACCGTGGATGAACCAACACCAAGGACGGAGATACTAGGGATGTTTATCTTTTAAATAAGACATGCACTTTATTTTTTTTTACTTATTTATTTGGGGAAGGAGAGGCGGAAAAAGAGGGAGAGAGAGAATCCCAAGCAGGTTCCATGCCCAGCGCAGAAGCGACTCGGAGCTCGACCCCAGGACCCTGAGATCACCACCTGAGCCGACATCAAGAGTTGGACACAACAGACTGAGCCACCCAGGTGCCCACAAGATGTAAACTTTAAAGAAGACTAAAAGAAAACCTACTGTAGGGGCGCCTGCATGGTCCAGTCATGAAGCGTCTGCCTTTGACTCCGGTCATGATCCCTGGGTCTTGGGATCAAGCCCCGCATCAGGTTCCCTGCTCAGCGGGAAGCTTGCTTCTCCCTCTCCCACTCTCCCTGCTTGTGTTCCCTCTCTCACTGTCTCTCTCTCTCTGTCAAATAAATAAATAAAATATTTAGGAGAAAAAAGAAGAGAAAATCTACTTTATAGGACACCACCGTCAAAAGCTCGGCGATCCCAGATATAGTTGGTTAAGTAAACTCAGATTGCAAATCAATGAGGACAAGCAGGTGACTTGGAAAGGGCCACCGGAGGAAGAATTTTATTTATTTACGTATTTATTTATATTTCAGTAGGCTCCATGCCCAACATGGTGCTCGAACTCATGACCTTGAGATCAAGAGTCGAACACTCCGCTGTCTGAGCTCGCCAAGTGCTCCTGGAAGAACATTTTTTTAAACCAGGGTTGAACCTGCCAAGGTTTGGAGCTCAGGGGAGTCAGCAAAGAGGAAGGCAACGTTGAAGATTTACGGTGTCTGGGAGGGTTGATCCATCGGACCGCTGTTTATTTTTTTAAAGATTTTATTTATTGACTTGAGAAAGAGAGAGTGAGCAAGCATGAGCAGGGGCAGAGGTGGGCAGAGGGAGAGGCAGAAGCAGACTCCCTGACAAGCTGGGAGCCCAACGCGGGACTCGATCCCAGGACCCGGGGATTAGGACCTGAGCGGAGGGCAGATGCTTAATCAACTGAGCCACCCAGTACCCCCCCAACTCAACAACTATTTATTGAGCACCTACTATGTTCCACGCCCTGGGCTAGGAGTTAGGGCTGTGTATGAGCTCATGACCAGTCCTGCCCCCGGAGAGACACAGGTGTTAGACAGGTTCCCTCCAAGGATGTCCCTTCACACTGTGGTGTGCGCACGAGGGAGCAGAGGAAGGCAGGGGGAGGAAAGGGTGTGTGTGGCCTCCCTTGGAATGACTCCTCGGAGGGTGTGGGGTCTGAGCCCGGATCTGAGGGCAGAGCCGAGAGAGGGGAGGAGGGTCCCCTGCAAGGGGGATGAGGGGCAGGAAGGGTTGAGCATACTCAAGCCCAGGTGTGTTTATCCAGTGACAGCAAACGACAAAGCTCCTGGTAAATTTCAGACTCGTGGCCCCTGGGAAATCGGAGGCAAAGTCGTCCATGTGGGTCAGAGGGTGGGAGGTCACCGCAGCTGGCAGAGGGAGGCTGTAAGGGGCGTCTGGGGCGTCTCGACGGGTGTTGGGGAAGCCCTGGAGACAGCAGGCCCTTCCCTCTGCTGATTCGCTTGAGGGCAAGGGCAGAACGTTTGCTCACGGTTCCAGAGAAGATTCTAAAACTTAGTCTCCTGGTTATTTGCCCCATCCCAGGCTGCCTCCCGAATTTACTCTGGGCCCCAGACTTCAGTCTTAAGACATTTTCCAGCCACTCGTGGGGAGTAGGAGAGGGACTGGGATGAGGGCCTGGAGCTGGGGTTGGCGTGGGGCGGGGGGTGGGGTGCGGTGGTGACAGAGCTTGGGGCAGAGACTCCAGGCTCAGGAGGCAGCTCCATGGATGGGGGCAGAGCCTGGAGTCAAGAGGGCAGATCGGTCCGGGATCCTGCAGGGGTGGGGTGGGGGGAGCACCGTAATGGGAGGAAGGAGACTTTAAGTCCTGGCCGGCTGGGGTCCTGGTGATAGAGTAAACATCCACCTCCTACCGTCCCAGATGGACACTCATAAAGAAGCCAGAGCCACATCTGGGAGGCCACAGGGTCAGAGAACTCTCGGGCCAGTTGCTGAGACATCTGGGTCCCGGTTGGGCTCTGGCTGGGGATCTGTGCCATCTTCCCCCGGAGCCTCCGGGACCCCTCCCAGCCGCGGATGGGGCTTGGGAGGGCCGAGGGTGACACCTGGTGGCGAGCAGGCGGCACCACAGGTGAGAGAGAGGGCCAGACCGGGCTTGCGCAGAGCCGCGTGGGGGTCCCGCTTTCTGGGTGAGGCGGGGGGCTTCAATCTCCTAACTGGGGCTAGGGGTGCAGGTGGCACCCGTCCTCCACCTCTCTCCCAAGTTCCCTCAGGAGGAGAAGGCCAGGGCCTCCCTGATGAAGTTCTTGAACCTAGGTGAGGTTCGGTGGGGGGTGAGGTTCGGAGCCGACGGCTAAGAAAGAATTCTTAAGACGTCTTTGGGGCAAAAAGGTGGTTTATTAGAGCCCGGGGACAGGACCCGTGGGCAGACGGAGATGCTGCTGGTTATATACACAGGAGTTGGGTAGGTGAGGACAAAGGGATGTTCAGAAGGGCTATTGGGGTAAAGAAGACTGTCAGATACTGAAGTCCTGGTTACTATCAAGCCAAGGCCGCTTTCCCTCTAATGAGGCACTAACATAAAGACAACTGGGGAGTCTCCTGGTGGAATGTTACCTTCCTGCTATCAAGCGTCCTTGTTAGTGAGATTTGGGTTTAGAAGAAATTTAACTTTATTTACTTTTCCTTCTACCTCAGCCTCCTTCAGTGTTTATGGAGGGGAGGACGACATTAGGGCTTGAGGAACTGAGTTATTTGCCTCTGGAAATTGGGCTATTGATAAGGTAACTTCTCTGTTGTAAATCTCAAGGACATTTGTAAACCAAGGGAGACTCCTGCCTTGCAGGACTGTGATCTCTGCAAGTTAACTATTTGTTTTTCTTTTAGGGCAGTCAGGGGTCCTGAGGAATGTGACACACATTACCGAGGGGAGCGGGTGGAGAGGAGGTGCAGGGTGCCAGCTTTTGCTTTGTCCTCAGCCAGCCTCCTGCTCCATCATCCCGACCTACCTGGATGGTTGGATCAGTGTCTCCCCAGGCAGGCAGAGCAAAGAGGGGGAGTGGGACCAGAGTGGCAACAACCCCGTGCGATGTATTTCATTGTCCCAATCCTACTGGAGATGGGAAAGCGGGGGCCCAGGGACTTTGGGGGCTCTGGTGAAGGTCATAACCAAGTGAGTGGCTGAACTGGGAATTCAAACTCAGACCGTCTCACTCTCAAGCCCCGCTCAGGTTCCTTTCATGTCTCAGGGGGCCAGGGCCGTGTGCATCAGACGGAGGGGTCATGGGGACCCCCGGTCCCTGCAGCTATCCACAGGAGCTCACCCCTGCGCCTGGACACTGCTGTTCCAAGTCCTACTGAATCCGCCCAGAATGGGACCAACGGGGCCACCTGATGCCATCCTAGGAGCAGTGACCCAGGGAAAGATGCTCCCCCCGACCCCTGCTCAACTCAAAATTGTCGACATTTCCCTCTGTGACCGCCCCCCCCAAGGCCTGGGGATTACAATCCTGACTTTATAGATAAGGAAACTGAGGCTGGGGGGGTTCCCCAAGTCCAAAGGCAGGTTAGGGCCAGCGTCAGAGGCGGAACCCCAGTCTCAGTCCCGTGGTGTGGTTTTGCAAACGGGACAAATGTGGAGCCCTGTGAGCTCTAAAGCACTGTTAGGTGACTCTTGCGCCATCAGGAATATAAAGAGGCGGGGTGCCTAGGCGGCACCTGGGGGGCTCTGATGTCTGCTCTCGGCTCAGGTCATGATCTCAGGATCCTGGGATGGAGCCTGGCGTCAGACTCCCTGCTCTGAGAAGAGCTCGCTTCTCTCTTTCCCTCTGCCCCTCTCTTTACTTGTGTGCTCTCTCTCTCTCACTTTCTCTCTCAAATGAATAAATAAAATCTTTAAAAAAAGAAGAAGAAGAAGAAGACGACCTCAGAGAGAACTTTTGCTGTCCTCGAAGTTGGGGGACACCGTAGACGGGGGCCCAACATTTTAAGTTCTGACTCGAGATTGTGTTTGTAATCAAACTGACCTTGGAACTCTCTTACCTGTGAGAGCCCCTTGGAGGGGGGGGGTGCCCCAGCTTTCGTGGAGTGTTGAAGAGGTTCCGTGACAAACTGGGAGACAAAAATGAAGTCGGGATCATATCCTGGGAGTCCCGCCTGGCTCTTGGTCTCGGGCATTCTGCACACGTAATCGAAGCTACGTGCAGGTTTCTTTTCATTTATCATGCTCGGGAGACTTGGTATCTCACGTGCTTATCTTTCATCGATTCTGGAAATTTCTCAGCTGTTTCTTTGGATAATGCCTCCTGCCAGGCGCCTGACTGGCGCCATGGGAGGAGGAGCAGATGACTACTGATCTCGGGGTCACGAGTTCAAGCCTCACATTCAGTGTCAAGAGTACGAAAAAAAATAAGATAAATCATGCCTCTCCACAATTCTGTTTTCTTTCGGAACCCAATTAGACAGGTATCAGCCTTTCTTCTTCTTTTTTTTGTCACTTGTTTATTTAGCAAACATTCACTGAGTGCTATGCCAGGGGTGACTTGGGGGGTGATTTGGCAAATATGAGCTCCCTTGTGGGTCTTCTTTTTCTTCTTCTTTTCTTTTTTTTAATACTTTTAACTACTGATTTAAGTGTTTTCCTTGAACTTTTCTATTTTATTTATTTATTTATTCAGAGAGAAAGAGAGAGGGATAGGGAGGGGCAGAGGGAGAATCTTAAGCTGACGTCCCTCCCGAGGTGGGACTTGAACTCGTGGCCCCGAGATCGTGACCTGAGCCGAAGCCAGGAGTCAGACGCTTTAACCTCCTTCAGAGGTTTGCTCTTGTGTCTGGACTCTCCCAACAGCTGCTCGGCGGTAGGTTCTATGCTGGTGAGTATATCCCTTTGTCTTTCCTGACACCCTGGTCTGCAAAGTGCAGACCGACGGAAGGAGGGCTCTGTGCACTGGTTTGGTCCTGTCTGGATTCCCAGCTGGAGACCGTGGGTGGGGGCCTCATCCGCAGTGGGACCCTCAGTGTGGGGCTCTGCTTGGCCTCCTGTGGGGCCGCCGTTGTATCAACCCACACCCCCCAACCCTCCGTGCAGCTCCCCGAGGCCTGAGGCAGGGACCAGGGGGTCAGTCAAAGGGGACAGATCTCCCAGACCCTGGCGTCGGGTTGTCTGTCCGTTCCCTTTTACCAGCAATGATTCTTCACGTGTCGTCATGGGTAGAGCATACATTCCTCAACCCACCTGTGCACCCAGAGAAGATGGGATAAAGGCAAATGCTGTATGATCTCACTTACATGCCGAATACACTTTTTAAAGATTTAAAAAAAATTTTTTTAAAGATTTTATTTATTTATTTGACAGACAGAGACCACAAGTAGGCAGAGAGGCAGGCAGAGAGAGAGGAGGAAGCAGTCTCTCCCCACCGAGCAGAGAGCCCAATGCGGGGTTCAATCCCAGGACCCCGAGATCATGACCTGAGCCGAAGACAGAGGCTTTAACCCACTGAGCCACCCAGGTGCCACTAAAGATTTTTTAATTAAAAAAAAAATTTTTTTTTAAATTTTTTAAGAAAACCCTCATAGATACAGAGAACAGATGGGTGGTTGCCAGAGACAAGGGGGGTTTGGGGAAGGTTGGTGAAATGTGTGAAGGGGGTCAAAAGGCACAGACTTCCACTTATAACGTAAATAAGGGGCATCTGGGTGGCTCCGTCGGTTAAGCCTCTGCCTTTGGCTCAGGTTATGATCTCAGGGTCATGGGATCGAGCCCGGTGTCAGCCTCTACACTTTGGGAGGAGCCTGACTTCTCCCTCTCCCTCTGCCCCTCCACTTGCTCATGCTCTCTCTGACTCTCTCTCTCAAATAAATAAATAAATAAAATCTTAAAAAAAAAAAAAAAAAAGAGGGCGCTGGGGTGGCTCAGTGGGTTGAAGCCTCTGCCTTCAGCTCGGGTCATAATCCCAGGGTCCTGGGATCGAGCCCCACAGTGGGCTCTCTGCTCAGCAGGGAGCCTGCTTCCCTTCCTCTCTCTCTGCCTGCCTCTCTGCCTACTTGTGATCTCTCTGTCAAATAAATAAATGAAAAAATCTTAAAAAAAAAAAAAAGATGATTAAGTCCTGGGGATATCGTGTGCAGCATGGAGAGCTACAGTTGATATCACTGTGTCCACTTTTGAAAGTTGCTTGGAGAGTAGATCTTGAAAGTTCTCATCAGGAGAAAAAAACATTTGTAACTATGTGGTGACCCCATGTTAACTAAACTTACCCTGGAGATCATTTCCTGATGTATGCAAACAACTCACGATGTGGGACTCCTGAAATGAATGCAGTGTTATGTGCCCACTGTATCTCAATTTAAAAAATAATAATAATAAATAAATATTTTTTAAAAAGAGCAGAGTGGGTAAGTACATTGTGGTACATTGATGCAATGGCAGATTTAGCTAGCAATAAGAATGGACTTCGCAAAACAAAACAAAACAAAAAAAACAGGGTATTGCAAAGCACAAAAAAGAGTGAAATTCACAAGTGTTCCTGAGAGCCAAAAACACCCTTCCAGAGCCTGGAAAGTGGATAAGAAAGCTCATCAGTGATGACAAAGGTAGAAACCTGGGTGGCTTCTTGGGTGTGAGGGGGTGAGCCTGGGCTGGGAAGGGGCCCAGCAGAGCCTGCCTGGATTTGGGAATGTCCTATATTTTGACCGGAGCGGTGATGACGGTGGCGTACACTCATGTAAAAAATGCATCCATCTGGACACCGAAGATCTGGGCATTTTACCGCATGTAAATTACTCCTCAGCAGCAAAGAAAAACAAAAACTTATGATAAAATATTCCAAACACCCAAAACATTAAAAGGGATTGTATTTTATTTTTAAAGATTTTATTTATTTATTTGACAGAGAAAGAGAGGGAGCACAAGCAGGGGGAGTGGGAGACGGAGAAGCAGGCTCCCCGCTGAGTAGAGAGCCCAACGTGGGGCTCGATCCCAGCACCCTGGGATCAGCACCCAAGCTGAAGGCAGACGCCTAACGACTGAGCCACCCAGGTGCCCCAAAGGGATTATATTTTTAAAGAGCCCTTTACATAACACCAATTCAGTGACACCCACTGACGTCTTTGGTGTTGACACATGTCTCTCTGGCTCGGTCCCTACCCTAGGTGAGATCGGGGGGCTCGTTCAGGTCCGTGGGAGCAGTCTGCTGACCCCTACATTGGACTGTCAGGGGACCCACCAAGAGGGCAGCTGGGGCCGCCACATGCCTGCGGATGGAGAAAGGGAGCCTCCCCCTCTCGGCCAGGAGAGGAGAAAGGACCAATGGAGACTTTAACCTAAGGACTTCTCCTGGGGTCACATTGAGATCCACTGTCACTCTCCCTGTGACAGTGTCTGTCTCTTCCCTTCTTCCTTCCTCTCTGCACCCAACTCCTTCATCCAACGACGAACACACAGGGCCAGACTGCTGGCTTGGAAGCCGGGAGTGGGGTGGGGGCTTCGCTCTTTTCTGACCACAGCATACGGTTTCCACTGCAGGCTACACGGGTCGAAGAAACGCTCCCCCCTCCCCGGGGTCAGGGCGATGCATTTAGTGCCCTGGGTCACCACCTTATCCGAAGGGGACTGGGCCTCAGGGACAACGAAAAGAAACCAGAAATCACAGTGGTGTTCGATCAGCCCCTGGAGGAAAGAATCTTGTTTGCAGAAGCTCTTTGAAGTTCAAAATGCTGGGAAGGGCAGAGCCCGAGAGTGTCCGAGGCAGCGGAAGCCCAGAGACCAGGCGCTGTTGAGCCCTAGCCCAGAACCGTCTCTCTCTCTCTCTTTTTTTTTTTTTTTTTTTTTGGTAAAGACTTTATTTATTTGACAGAGAGAGAGATCACAACTAGGCAGAGAGGCAGGCGGGGGGCGGGGGAGCAGGCTCCCCACTGAGCAGAGAGCCCGATGTGGGGCTCGATCCCATGACCCTGAGATCATGCCCTGAGCCGAAGGCAGAGGCTTGCCATTTATTCCCACCCCAGCCCCATCCTGCTGCCCCTCCGTCTGGGCTGGGTGTGCCCCGGGGGCTGCCAGCCTGGACTCCAGGTTGGGTTCAGCCTCCCAGAGGGGCAGCTGGAGGAGGGCAGGAGAGAGCCGGGGTCATTGTCTCCTGATCCTTTCCGCCTGGAGTGGGGTCCTCCGCACAGCTCCAGTCCCAAGCACAGCGCCTTTGTTCTGCTCCTTTGGGGTAACGGTGGCCCCCAGAGTCCCCTGTGGGCTCCCTTAGCCCACCTGTGCCCACAGCCCCCCTTCCCTAAACCCGTCACCCACGCACAGCCCCCACCGCCTCCTCCTTCTCTGCTGACACAGTACCTGGGAGCCAGCACGAAGCTTCCAAATGCATTCAGCTGTTAACCCCGAGAGCCTTGATGGTCTCCCAGGACAGCAATGTCAAGTGCAAAGCCTGTAAGATGACCACAGAGCTTGCAAACTCTTACCGTTCATTTGATCTCGAGAGAGCTGGCTGCAGGAGATAGAGTTCCCTCCCTGAGGTTCCAAGTGTTCCCAGAACTCACTGAACTCGTTTTAGTTATTCTGCACATCAGGGAGAGGTTTCATTTCTTGTGGGTCCCCTCCTCCTTCTAACAGAGTCAAGTCCAAACCCCCAGCCCTCTTCTGGCAGCCTTGCCCGGCCTGCCCCCCTATGCCTGCTGTCTCTGGTCCTCAGAAGGTCCCTGCTGGGTTCCTGCTCCTTGGACGAGCTCTGGTCCTGGTCTCCTGGGTCTCTTCAAGCCAGGCCCTGTGAAGCCCTCATCAGCCTTTCACAACTGAGTAAGAATTAGCCGGCAATGAGCAGGACAGGACCGACGCCCGCTCCTGGCACGTCCCAGCGGGCACGCAGAGAAAAGCAGACAAGGGTCCTGGACATCAGTCACAAGCTTTATTGTCTCGAGCACGGACTCGCCACACTTCAACAATTCCACTTCGGGGAGGACAAGGGTTGGGAGGGCTTGGGGACGGGGCACAGGCTGAACCCACACTGGGCAGGGGGAGGCGCTCACAGGCAAAGGGCTTCTTGCCACCTGCCAGGCGCCCTGGGGGCTCAGCCCCTCCTGGTGTGGGCCTTTGGCTGTTAGTAGACTAATCGATGCCTTCTGTAGGCGGGGCGAGCTGCCGGATTTTGCTGGAAAGAGTAGTAGTTAACTCTGGGTTAGGCCACTAAAGCGTCGCTTCTAGACTGTTGTTAATAAAACCGCATGCGAGAGCTACCAGAAGCCAACGGGGAGGTGGCGGGCCGACGGGACGATCTGGCTAACCGCCCCCCGCCCCAAGGATGGGCTGCATTTGGGCAAGAATGGGGGCCCCCTGGGCTGCTCTCAGGGCACAGACTGCATACCCGTCCTGGTGCGTGGCAGGAACGCCTCGATGGGCCGTCAGGCTTCCCCCTTGAGCTCCTAGGAGGGGAGGGCCCCAGAGTGAAAACACTCCCTGAGCTGGGGGGGGGGGGGGGCGGAGGAAGGCCTCCGCGGGGACACTGAGGCAAAGGCAGTAACCTACGGGCCCTCCAGCTCTAGAGGTTTTTCTACTGGCTTTTCCCACCACCCCACAGGCCTGGAGTAACCCAGACGGGCTCGCCGGGCATCGGGGACAGGCAGTTAGATCTTTCTTTTCTACAACGGCTCTTGGGCTCTTTTCTTGGCTGCGGGGACGGGGCTTCCAGAGCTCGGAGCAGGTGCCTGGTAAGCAAGGGGGCTGCTGGCAGGCGTGCCCGCCGACGAATGAGCCCGGCACGCACGTCCCTGAACACACCCACGGGTACCCGGGTGTACACCCACACAGCGCGGCAGCAGAACCGTGTGCTGTGTGTCCGGGCACAGCCCTGCCAGGCCGGGGGTTCGACCCCAGGACCGCAGCGCGGGCATCTTCGGACCGCAAACGCCCCCGCCCACACGGCTGCGCATGCGTGCGAGACCCCCGGTGCGCAGGCCAGGGTCGGTGCGTGTCTGGGTCAGAGCCTGCGTGAGCGTGTCTGCGGGGCAGAGGCCCAGTTCTGGAATAGCTAGTCCACCCCGGGGACGCCGCGTGGCGGACCAGTGCCTGGAGCCCCGGGTCTGGACTCTCCAGCGGCCCCGCTGCCCCAGCTCCCAGCCAGGCCCGTGAGGGGGGATGAGGAGAGGGGCTTCCAAACTTTCCTAATACTGTGGCTCCTGGCCTTATGGTGACCGTCTGGCCAGCAGCTTGGAGCTACATGTATGAGCTGGTGTTGGGGGTGGGGAGGGGAGGACCTTGTCCCCACAACACCTTGAACTTGGGCTGAGCTGGGCAGAGGGGCTGAAGGGGGCTTGTACCACTGTTTGTTGGGACAAGAAGCCTGGGGGCTGCAGAAAAGGGGTCCCCACCTGGCTCCCGAGGACCGGACTGCCCTCCTTGGTGCCTAGGGGGCCTCCTCTGACCCTTTCCCGGGACAATGGCTCTCTGGGGTGTCAGGGGAACCCGGGAGAAGGAGGAGAAGGGAGGGGAGGGACACGCCCGGGGTGCCAAGATGGTGCTCTGGGCGGCTCCTTCTGGGGGTGGGGTGGGGGGCCTGGCCAGATCACCTCAGCCTCCCCCAAACAAATTCCAGAAACTGCTGGGGCATCCAGGCTGTCCAGGCCGAAGGTCCCGGGGGCCAGGCCGGGACTGTACCGCTCTCTGTGGGAGGTCGTGCTTGAGGAAGCCTCCTGGTCCCGCAGGGGAGTCGGGGATGGGGGATTGTCCGAGGCAGTGGGCACGTTATTGTTACAAACACTGTTCTTGTCTCCAAAGTGACAGTCCTGGCCCCTGCCTGGAGGGGGCGCCGCCGGGGCAGGCTGCAGGGGCTGTGGTGTGGATCAGCCGCTCCACGGTGTCCCTCGGGGTCAGTGCTTCTCCTGGAGAGAGCAAGGGCCTGATCAGCAGGTGTCGGACCCTAACCCGTCCCATCTCGCTCTCTGCCCCTCCCCCACAGGCCTCGGCCTGGCGGATTCTGTGGCCCAGGTTCTCCCATCTCTGGATGACACAGTGGCTGGGGGGGCTCCACGGCCTCAAGATGAAAGGAGGAGAGTTCCTTCTCCTGCTCAGCCTCGCCCCTGCATGTTCACTGAGCCTCCCAGGCACCCCGAACATCCGACTCTTGATCTCAGCTCAGGTCTTGGTCTTAGGGTCGTGAGTTCAAGCCCTGCCAGGGGCTCTACACTGGGCGTGGGGACTACTTAAAAAAAAAATAAATAACAGGGCGCCTGGGTGGCTCAGTCGGTTAAGCATCTGCCTTCAGCTCAGGTCATGATCTCAGGATCCTGGGATCCAGCCCCGCATCAGGCTCCCTGCTCAGCGGGGAGCCTCCTCCTTCCTCTCCCTCTGCTGCTCCCCCTGCTTGTGCCCTCTCACACGCTCTCTGACAAATAAATACAATCTTTTAGGGATAATAATAAAATAGTGCTCGCTTCGGCAGCCCATATACTAAGAGTAATAATAAGATAAAATACTCAGTGAAAAACCAGGAGGGAAACTTGACCGTGGAGTATGCCACCTACTCTGTCACGGGCTGTCAGGGGCGCTACTGAGCAGTCACCCCAGGGAACACTGCTCAGGCAAAAGCCATCAACACATGCTCAGTCCGGGGTTGTTCCGGGAAGGCACAGGGAGTTTATGTGATCGTGAAGTCTCTCTCCCTAGACCGCCGGTTAGAAAAAACCGTTAACTGTACAGCGGAGAAATCAGACAATGTCTTGACCTGGTGATCTCAATTCCTGTTGGAGGGAAGGGCAGGTGAACGCCACGCCTGGCCAGCTGGGGGGCCCAGAGGACACCACGCTGAGGACGTATTCTAGCCTGAGATGCGTAACCCGGCTCGAATCACAAGGAACCATCAGCCAAACCCCAAATGAGGACACTTCGCTTAAAGAAAAAAGGAGGGTAAGGGCGCCTGGGTGGCTCAGTGGGTTAAGCCTCTGCCTTCGGCTCAGGTCATGATCCCAGGGTCCTGGGGTCAAGCCCCGCATCGCACTCTCTGCTCAGCGGGGAGCCTGCTTCTCCCTCTCTCTCTCTGCCTGCTTGTGATCTCTCTCTGTCAAGTAAATAAATAAAATCTTAAAAAAAAAATTTCTAAAGGTGAGGTCCAGCATTTAACAATTAAAAAAAAAAAAAAAAAGGAGGGCGGGAGCACCTGGGTGCTCAGTTGGGTCAGCATCTGACTTTGGCTCAGGTCGTGATCCTGGGGTCCTGGGATCAAGAACCCAGTGACACCCAACCTGGGGCTTGAACTCACAAGCCTGAGATCACGAGTCACACGCTCTTCCAACTGAGCCAGCCTGGAGCCCCCGGGGTCATTTTGAACAGCGAGATCACCAGGAAAAAGCATGAAAATGGGAGAAACACGGCACCAAGCGGAGCGTGGAAAGGACGGTTATTGACTCAGAACTGGAACCGGCGGTGAGCATCGCCCTGTGCGGCCTCTGCTGGGACTGTGCCCTGCGGGTGACTCGAATTTCTCTCCATTCTGCGCATGCCCGAGAATGACCTAAAAGGGCCGTGAGTGCTGATTTTGGGGTCACAAATGTCATGAAGTAGGTCGGTTTGCAAATAAGGAATCAGCAAATAATAAGAATTCTGTACATCTGGGACGCCTGGGTGGCTCAGTTGGTTAAGCAGCTGCCTTCGGCTCAGGTCATGATCCCAGCGTCCTGGGATCGAGTCCCACATCGGGCTCCTTGTTCTGTGGGGAGCCTGCTTCTCCCTCTGCCTCTGCCTGCCACTCTGTCTGCCTGTGCTCTCTCTCTCTCTCTCTTTCTGACAAATAAATAAATAAAAAATCTTTGAAAAAAAAAAAAAAAAAAGAATTCTGTACATGTACACACACACACACACACACAGAGGGAAGTTCCACAAAGAGATCATTTAAGAGTTGTCTAGGTCATCTCTAAGAGTACATTCTAAGTTTCCCAGTAGGCACGTAGAACTTTTACTATGTCAGTGTTTGGAAAAAGAGCAACAAGGTGGCAGGAGCGGATGACGGCCGGATGGAGAGTGGCCGCCCTACCTGGGGAGACTCTGGCACCAGGCACCTTTGTAATTGGGGTGGCTTTTCGTGGTTTTTTCTCCTGAGAAGTCAGCCCGTGTGGGAGGGCCGTGGGTGTGGCAGGGGGTCCCCCGGGGTACAGGGCGTCCCTTACCTCTTGTTTGTGGCCCTTGTCTTGCTGGTGGATGCCGTTTGCAGAACTGGAATTGCTGATGGCCTGCAAAGAGTCACGGGCACAGGCTGAGTGAGGGTCACCAGGCAGCAGTTCCTGGTGCGACCACTAGAGGCCACCAGCGGCTCTTCAGAAAGCGGCGGGGGTTGGGGGGTCTCAGGGCAAGGCCACGTCCCAGCTTAGTCTGAGTTCCCCAGGATCAAGCCGTGTACTCCCCTGGGCTGGGACTCCCGGAGGACAGGGCGGAGTCTCCCCGCTCACAGACCAGGGTTCCCAGGACAGGGCCATGCTTCTGACGACAGGGAGCGCCCCACGGCTCGCCGCCCGGTCCGCCCATGCCCGGCCCGGGGCTCACCTGGGACTTGTCGGGGCAGCTCCTCATGGCCTCCATGAGCTTCTCCACCTGCTGAGCCTGGTCCAGGGCGTCCCGCAGCGTGTCCTCCGTGCTCACGAGCTGGCGCTGCAGCCGCTGGAGCTCGGGCGCGGAGGCCGGGTCAATGAGGGAATAGCGCCGCTGGTCCACCAGGGACTTCTCTTTGTCCTGCACGCAGCAGGGGAGACGGAGAGCGCGCGTGTGAGCCTGTGCGCGCTCGTCTGCACGTGTGCACGCGTGTGCTGGGAGAGGACGCGCCTGCCAGCCTCCTCGCTCCTGCACAAACCTGTATCCCACTGTATCACGCTGCCCCTGGGCTGGGTGCTTCCAGATCCTTCTGCTCCGCTGCTCCGCTCTGATCCTCCACTCAAACCTCCCTCACCGTGGGGACTTTCTAACCACCGAGCCCTTCCCTAGTTCTCCTGTGGCACTGGGGACAGCACGGGGGGACACAGGAGAAGCTGCCCTGGGCGAGTTCCCCAGAGAAACTTGACCAGCCTGTGCCCCACGGAGATGAGCCAGAACAGGACTGCCCCTCTCCATGAGGCTCTGGGAAAGCCTCAGGGAATCGAAACTTTGAAGTCCCCACGGGCCCCAGGGCCTTGGCTTCTCCGGAGTTATGCCCAGATGCAGAGCCAAGGGCCCTGGAGTCCTGCCTGCGGGCTAGGCCTGCCA
This sequence comes from Enhydra lutris kenyoni, assembly GCF_002288905.1. Taxonomy (NCBI): domain Eukaryota; kingdom Metazoa; phylum Chordata; class Mammalia; order Carnivora; family Mustelidae; genus Enhydra; species Enhydra lutris. The sequence goes on from NW_019154097.1 coordinate 46,013,636, forward strand.
GGATTGGAAGAGTGTGCAGTGAGTGAGCCCCTGGCCCTTGACCCCGAGGGCCCCCAGCTGCAGGCAGGTCCTGTCCCTCTGCCCTGCCCTTGAGGCCTCCCTTCTTCCGTCTCCTCCAATGGCTGAACCCGTGCAGCTGAGCGGGAGGGCACTGGGGGCTTTGGAGCCACATCCCACGGCAGCCGGCCTGTCTTCCCAGAACCTGTCCTGTCCAACCCTGGGACTGACAGGGCCCCATAGCTGGCCACAGGGGGACCAGTGGGGACAATTCTGTCCTGTGTTCCCAGCATGGCCCACCTACTCCAAGCCCCACGTCTGGGGACTCAGCTCAGGCAGGTTCCTGCTCCTGATGGAGGAGTCTTAGCTCCCAGCAGCTCGGGGTTAGAAAGAGCTCTGATAGGTCCCATCTCCTTCCTGAGACAGATGTGTGAATCCCCGTGGCAAAACCCTGAATTAGGAGCTGGTTTCTGGCTGATTACTTCCCTCGATGGGGAGCTCACCACCCTGCAGGAGCCCATCCTAGCTCTGAACAGCTTGGGGTCTTTGGAAATCTTCCCTCTCACTGTGTCACCCAGACTGCCACACGGCCAGCCACGATGTCTGCAAAGGGGTCGCCCGTGGCCCTTCCACAGCTACGTCGCTGGCCCTGTCTGTGATTCTAGGGCCTCTCGAACCCTCCCTGTGACTTGGCTGTCCCTGGGGTGGCTCCAGGACATCGCCAGCCTCCGCCCACCACGGCATGCCCCTGTCCCCAGGCTCCCCCTTGTCCACGCACCAGCCCGGTCAGCTTTTCTCGCAGACCCCGGATGTCGTCCTTGAGCTTCTGCTCCTTGATCCTCCACTCGGCCTTGTGGACCTCGCGGCTCAGGTCCCTCTCGGGCCCCGGGGAGTGGCGATTGGCCTCCAGCAGCAACACTCGAAGTTCGTTCAGGCTCCTGGCGGGATTCGGTGGGCGGGCACAGGAAAGCCCGTCAGCCCTGGCCCTCAGCTCCCACATCCCGGCGATCCGCCAGCTGCCTACGGGCTGGCTGCGCTAAGGGAGGGCGATGGCTGTGCAGACAGCGCCCGGGCCAGGAGGGGCCACCATGAAAACGTGGGGCACAAAACCGTTTGGTGGCAGCCCGAGAGGGGCCAGGATTTGGGGATGGGATGGTCAAGAGGACGGGGCCTTTTCTAGAATGTTCTTCAAGTTTTAAAAACGGAGAACAGAATATCTGTTTGATTAAAAATTAAATAAAACAGGGGCGCCTGGGTGGCTCAGTCGGTTAAGCATCTCCCTTCTGCTCAGGTCATGATCCCGGGGTCCCGGGATCGAGCCCCACATCGGGCTCCCTGCTCAGCGGGGAACCTGCTTCCCCCTCTGCCTCTGCTCCTTCTCCCTGCTCATGCCTTCTCTCTCTCTCTCTCAAATAAATAAATAAAATCTTTAAAAAAATATATAAAAATAAAAATCTTTTAAAAAGTTTAAATAAAACATTCATCCAAGAGAGCTCATGTGGAGACACTTTCTATTTTTTTATTTATTTTTTAAAGACTTAATTTTTAAGTAACCTCCACATCCAACGTGGGGCTCGAACTCACGATCCTGAGATTGAGTCTCATGCTCTCCCGACTGAGCCGGCCAGGTGCACCTAAGTGGTATATTAATAATACTCTGAAAAGGATATTAAAATACTCCTCTCTCTTTTCCAACTACATTATCTACGTAAGGTCAGATTTTCATAACATACTTCAAAATAACAACTGCAAAGACGGAAAGCAGAGGAAGATACGAGAATCGGGCTGTCTTCTACAAATTACAAGACCCAGAAAATTTGCAAAAATGTAACACGATGCCACTCTTTTCCTAAAATAATTTTTGTTTTGGAAAACGGTCACTTTTTTAAAAAATTAATTAATTATTTATTTATAAGATTTTATTTATTTATTTGCAGAGAGAGACAGCTAGAGAGAGAACAAAAGCAGGGAGAAAGGGAGAGGGTGCAGGGCGCCCGACGCAGGGCTCCATCCCAGGACCCCGGGATCATGACCTGAGCCGAAGGCAGACGCCCAATGACTGAGCCACCCAGGCGCCCCAGAAAAACGGTTACTTTTTATCAAAAGCATATTATTTACATGTGATGCAACTGGCTTGTTATAATTTTTAAGTGGATTTAGAAAGATTAGTAAACTTCTGTTTTAATTGATAATATGGTGATTACAGAATAAATAAACAAAAGCTTTTTGGGAATCCTCGGTCCTTGTTAAGAGTTTAAAGGGATCCCAGAGACCAAGAAGTCTGGGAACCACCAGTGTTGCCTGCAGGCTCTGCTTGGAGATCTGTGTTGAGAAGGATTCTGAGGTTTCATCGGAGCAGAGGATGGCGATTGTCCGTGATGCCAGGCACCTGTCTCACCCGCCCCTCCCCTGCCCTGCCTCCGGAGAAGACTGGCTAATGTCCGGCGGAATGGGGTCAGGGTCAGGGTCAGGGTCAGGACCGCCCTCAGTGGACTCACCGCTCCTTCCGGAGCAGCTCCTGGCTGATGAGGACCAGCTGGCCCGAGGCGTCGTGCGTCTTTCGGGACACGGCCTCCAGCTCTGCCTCCAAGCGCCGCTTCTCCTTCTGGAGGGCGTCCACCTTCTTCTCTCCCGACTTGCACTTTGTCTCCAGTGCTGAGGGTCAGACGGCAGGGAAGGCAGAGAGAGGGTCAAGCTCTCCATGAGAATCTGTCTCCGCTGGGGGTCGGGGAGCCAAGTCCCGGGCAGGGAGCTGGTTTACATGGGGGACCAGGGTGACGCACTCCACAGAGCGGGTCTTTCTTGTCCTGGCGAACCAGCAAGGGGCCGAGAGAACAGCCACACAGAGCAGGCCACAACCCCAAGTTCAGCCACACAGGCCCTTTGGTGTGGGGAGAAGCAGGCCACCTGTCCCGAGACAGGCCCTGGGCATCGACACTGCGACCTGGACAAGGGAAGGCTAAATCCTCCCCTTAGCCTTGGAGAGGTCTGAGGTCAACCGCCCTTTGTGGGGACCAATGAGGCCACGTGAGCGTCATGGGAACTGGACAGAAGTGGGGGTGGGGACCACTTCCCGGGACGGCGGCCGTCTCACGGACATCACCACTGGCATTCCAGGACGAGAAGCAGGGCCAGTTCTCAGAATCACAAATTCCAGACCTGTGCCTCTCTCTAGGCTCCCCTTCTGCCCTTGTGTCCCCTGTGTCTCGCTCCCTGCTGTGGCCAGCATCCTCCCTGCCCCCCAAGTCCGAAGGCCTGTATTTCATCTAGAAAGGAGCCGGAGGCACATGCACTCTATGTGCACGACCAACATTAAAGTCAAGACGAGAGATGGGGCGCCCGAGCAGCTCAGTCGGTTAAGTGTCTGCCTTCGGCTCAGGTCACGATCCTGTGGTCCTGGGATCGAGCCCTGCATCGATCAGTGGAGAGCCTGCTTCTCCCTTTGCCTCGGCCGCTCCCCCTGCTTGTACGCTCTCTCTCAAATAAATATTTTTTAAAAAGAAGTCAAGAGGAGAGAGAAAGCTGATGGAACTTCAGAACACAGAGAACACAGACCTGGCTCTATGGGAAGAAGGCAGCGGGGCGCTTGGCCATCTTAGAGATGATGTGGGGGTCACACTCTTCCACTCTCCGCTGCTCAGGTGGGAGTCCGAGCAGGGGGACTGGCCCACATCGCCCTCTCAAGGCGGAGTGGGAGAGGGCACCCGGACCCAGAAGCCAACCCAGTCCACGCCCCACTGGCTTGAGACCCCCGTGAGAGCCCCCCGCATCTGCCCTGCGGCAGGGAGACTTACCACTTACTTGGGCCCTGAGCATCTCGGTCTGGGACATCAAGGCTGTCACCTCTTTGTCCCTCTTGTTCAGCTTGTCCTGCAGGCCTGGGGGAGAAAGGAGAGACAAGGGGCCATAATGTTGCAAGGGCAGTGGGTGAGGGCGTGGCCCTCCCGCAGGAACCTGAAAACGAGGCCACACTTGGCCTCCAGGGTCCACATCCTTCCCCACACCAGCCCTCTCACGGGGGGACCCACTCCAAAGACGCCTCCAATACCACGCGGTCTCAGGCCATTTAACTCTTGGGGAGTCTGTTTCCCTGAGTGAAAAATGGGGACAGTCACGGCGCCCGTGTCACACAGCAGTATGTTCGAGAGCCTCAGAATGGTCCCCAACAGGATGATCTACGGAACGTGCTAGAAACACATCCACTTCCCATAAGTTAATAAGTGTACGTAGGATATCCATAAAAATACCAACAAGATTTTCACTCTTACGGAACTACGTTAGCTGATTCTGAAATCACTTGGAAGATAAGCAAGACCAGCCAAGAGGTTCTAGCAAATCCTTCCTCAGTGCGTTAAGACCCAGAACACACGGGCACACCCCCAAAAACGGGAACAGGGACTCGCATGCGTCTCCTTGTGCGTGTGTACAGCAGCACCACTCCCAAGAGCCGGGAGGCAGAAACAGACCAGCCCTCCATCAAAGCTGGAGGAGGAATAAGACGGGGGCACACGATGGCATATTACTCGGGCATGAACAGGAACGGAGCGGTGACACGTGCTACATAAGTGAACCTTGCTTATAGTGCGCTCAGTAAAAGCGGCCAGGCGTCCACCTATGGCATGATGCCATCTGTACTGGACGGCCTGAATGGGCAAATCCATAGACAGAGAGCAGACCGGTGCCTGTCAGCGGCTACAGGGAGGGCAGCCGGCAGGGAAGGGACTGACCATGGGCACGGGGTTTCCTTCTGGGGAGATGAACATGTTTTGGAACTAGATGGAGGTCGCGGTTACAGAATACTGATTGAACATACTAAATGCCCCCCGAATTATTTACTTTAGAACAGTTAGTTATGGGCGCCTGGGTGGCTCAGTGGGTTAAAGCCTCTGCCTTCAGCTCAGGTCATGATCTCAGGGTCCTGGGATCGAGCCCCGCATCAGGCTCTCTGCTCAGTGGGGAGCCTGCTACCCCCTTTCTCTCTCTGCCTGCCTCTCTGCCTACTTGTGATCTCTCTCTGTGTGTCAAATAAATAAATCAAATATTAAAAAAAAAAAGAACAGTTAGTTATGTCTTAATGTTGCAGCTTAAAAAAAAAAAATCAGCCAAAAGAATTTACAATTTTGAAAAAGCAGAGCAGGAAGGACTAGTCCAGAGGGACTAAAACATAAATAAAGTCTGGGTGGCTCAGTCAGTTAACTGTCCGACTTTTAATTTTTGGCTCAGGTCATGATCTCTGGGTCATGAGATCGAGCCCTGCGTCAGGTTCCCTGCTGAACACAGAGTCTGCTTGTCCCCTTCCCTTCCCTTCTGCCCTTCCACTTGCTCCTCTCTTTCTCTCTCTCTCTCTCACTAAAATAAATAAATAAAATCTTTAAAAGAAATCTGCATGGCATGCATGACCATAAGAAAAGTCAAAAGACAAACTACAAATGGGGGAAAAAATGTTTGCAATGTCATATATAAAGAGTTTCTAAAAATCAACAAGAGGATCAACAACCTGCTAGGAAAAAATGAGCCAAAGATGCAAGCAGAACACAGGACATGAAGAAAGAAAAGGGCGAGTTGAAGTTACATCTTTCACCACTCAGAGTGGCAAAGACCACAAAATGTGATGAAATATTTTGCTGGTGAAGCTTGTGGGGAAACATACTTTCAACCTCAGCTGGTGGGAGTTGAAGTTTTGAGCCCCAAAGAGCAGAAGGTAATTTACTGAAGCAATGTAATAGACAAAGACTGGAAACAACACACAATCCATAGGTAGGAAACTGGGTAAACACATGACAGGGCTCCAAGCAAAGGATTATTCTCCGTCATGGAAGAGACTGGAACAGACTGGAACAGTCTCCAAGAAGCACTGTAAAGTGGACAAGAGAAAGGGGTGGAACGGCACGGGAGGTGTGGCTGGGCGACCCAGGTGTTTGTGCATAAGCGTCTCTGGAAAGGAACCGTAAGTTGGCCAACGTGGTGCCTTTAGGGAGAGAACTCAGGCGACAGGGCACCCTTTTCCAGATGCTGCCCTTTGACCCACTAGAAGTTTATATATTAAAAAAAAAAAAAGTTAAAACCAAACAGGTAACAAGGGGTTTAGCCCAAGGCCCGGCACTTCATAAGCCCAAAAGCCCAGGGTCCCACCCAGCCCCATGGCCACTCACCCTCTATAGTCTCCTTCATCCTGATCTTCTCCCCTGAAATGTCGTTGGACTCAATCATCTGAAAGAAGAGCGTGGTAAGGGGGTCGCTCAGCCCCCCCCCCCGCCCCCCCCCCCCCCCCCCCCCCCCGCCGCCAGCAGAGCCAGCACCCCTCACCCCTACAGGCTGGTTCTCAGGGACTTGATATGGGGGCAAGGAGCACAGATGTTCTCCATCCTGCCCCCTGACAACAGAGGACCCCCCTTCCTGCTCCCAGTGCCCCCGAAGGCTGTTTGTGCAGCTTCCCCAAGAACGCTTCCCATCCCTTCCTTTGTTGCAAATGTCTATTATGTTAAACAGATGTCTCCTCCCCTGGGACACCCACAGAGATCAGTCCTGGAAATCTGTTTTCATCATTATCCAGAGGCAAAATCCCCGGCTTGGTTTCTCATCCATAAAACAAGCATCAGCAGCCACAGGGCAGCTCCCAGAGGGACTTCAAGGAAAGCTACTTCCTCTCCCTCCAAGACTTCTTTTTAATAATAAACCCAGAAGCCAAAGAAGAAAAGACCCATTAAGAAAAACAAATCCTGATGGCAAACGTCAACAGGATGCCCGCGGCTCCTCGGAAAAAGTGTCCAGACTCTGCCCAAGCTGGCTGTCCTCTGGGCCTGCGGTTCGCCAGTCTAACACTGAGGGGCAGCAGAGAGCCAAGCAGGCAGTCACCTCCATCAACCCGCCCCTCATACTTCTGTTCATACATCCCAAGCCCCCTTCTGAAGTCTCAGCCAATTGTCCCTACACTTAAACCTCTGCATCTGGGAGTCATGTGGGTCCAGACTGAAGCTCCATGTGTGTGAAAATCAAGAGATGGGCCTTCCTGAGGTCACTGCCCACTCCTTGGCCTAAGGTCTGTGACTGAGGGGAAGGGGGCCGTCCCCACAGCAGTCCCAAACCGCCTCTGGTAAGGGACTCTCCCTATTCTGAGCAGCCAACCAGGCCTCGGGCACACAAGCAACTCTGGGGGCTGTTCCTTTCCCCTCTGCCCAGGATCCTGGGAAAACACTTGCTAAAAATGGTCCCTCCCTAGGAGAAGGGGGCAGAAAGGCTGCCACAACGGACCTCCAGAGGGGACACAGGCAGAGGTCCCTCTACAAAACAGGCACCCATTTGTGAAACTCCTGAACACTTACAGCTAGAAGTTACTCTAGTGTAAATGCCCAAGGAGACTCGGACGCCCAAGGAGGCCCAGGGCCTGTTTAAAGGCAGTGATCACGCCACTCGCTGTCCCTCATCTGGGATCTGACCTGTGTCATCCTGGGCACCCTCAGCCGGCCCTCCAGCAGCGGAGCTGGGCCTGACCTCCACCGCTGGTGGGCAGGAAACCCCGCCTCGGGCTTGCTTTGCTCATCTATGAGACAGAGCTAACACTAACCTTGCGAGGGTTAAGGTAAGAAAAGGCAACACAGGTCCCGGCACAAGGGTTTGGTGGCCAGAGCTACCCAAAAGGCCCTTCCTGGAGGGCATGCTCACAGCCCACACCACCCAAGGCCTGGGCCTCCCCAGCATGCTGAGCTGAAGGAAGATGTACTAGATGTTTAGAGGACTTCTAGATTCAGACCAGAACGGATACTGTAGCAACAGCCGCTCTGGACCTATGCCCTTCCAGCCTCCCACTGCCCACTCTGGAGACCCCACACTCTGGCCGTGACTGTTGTTCAGGCTCAGCAGGACTGGCAAAGGGGGCCGCCCTTAGGTCACCTAGGTTGGTGCCTGTGTTGGGAAATGGGCCCCCGCCCCCCCGCACCATGGAGCTCCTGGTGCTGGCGCCTTGGGGAGATCCAGGAGCCCGCAGAGTGGGACACGTCTGGGAGAATCAGGGGCCTGGGGATGGGGAGAAACCCTGTGCCCTGGGCCGACGTACGCATCTCTCCAGGCCCAGCCAGGTCAGCTCTGCCCACCTTGGGTCCCACGGTCACCCTGTCCTACCAATGGAGGGATGGGGGGGTTCCTCTGGTCTCGCGTGGGCCTGGCTGGAAGAAGGGGTCCGCCAGCGCTGGGGCCCCCGTGGCCCCGTCCCCCCGCCCCAGCCATCCCGGCCCGAGAGGCGGCTGCCTACGTTGCTGTGCTGGGACGAGCACAGGGACTCGACGGCCTGCAGTCTGTTTTCAGCCACCAGAAGCCTCTCCCGCAGCCTCTCGGCCTCCTGCTTGCTCTGAGCTTCCGACCGCTGCAGCAGCTCATGGTCCAGCATCTTCTTCTCGGCCAGGGAGATCTGCTCCTTGAGGAACTCGATGGCCTGCGCCTGGCCCCGATACTCCGCGTCCAGCTTCTCCAGCTCGTGCACCCGCAGCTCAGCGTCGCGGCACCGGTCCTGGGCCTCCTGCAGCTCCAGCCGGTGCTGGCCGGCCTGCGCCTCCAGCTGGGCCCGCCAGTGCTGCCGCAGCCCGGCCAGCTCCTCCTGGGCCTCCTGCAGCTTCTGCCGCAGCCCCTCCTTCTCCTTGACGTGCACGGCCGTCTCGATGTCGTGCTTGGCCCGCAGGTTGCCCAGCTGCAGCTGGTGCTCCATCTTGATGCCCTCCATCACCGCCTTCAGCTCCCCGATCTCCTTCTGCTGGGCGCCCGGGCCCGAGTTCAGGGTGGCCTTGAGGTCCTCCAGGGACTTCTGGTGGTCCGAGGCCAGCGAGTCCAGCTTGGACTTCCAGTTGTCCATGAGGCCCATGTTCTCACTGGTGGCCTGCTGCACCTTGGCCTTGAGGTCCACCACCTCCTGCGCGTACTTCTCGTTGGCTGCCCGGAGCTTCTCCACCTCCGCCTGGTAGGCCCGCAGAGCCTTCTCGTACTTGTCGCGCAGGGCGCCGCTCTCCCGCTGGTGCTCCTGGCTGGCGGACAGCAGCCGCTCCCGCAGCCGCAGCGTCTCGGCCGCCTCGGGGTGGTCGGCCGGCGGCGGGCCCGAGTGCCGCAGGCACTGCTGCAGCTCCTCGATCTCGCCGCGGCGCAGGCTCAGCTCCTCCTCCAGCTGCAGCACGCGCGACTGCTCGGCCACCGTGGTCAGCTGGCGGGGGAGAGGCAGGCGGAGGTCAGTGGGCGGCAGGGGGGGCGGGGGGACAAGGCCGGGGAGGGGGAGCTCTGTGGAAGGGAAGGGCGCCCCCCGACCCCAGCACCCGACCCGGGCGCCACCTGTGCCCGGGAGCACCCCCTGCCCCACTCCCGGCCACAGCCTCTGGAGAGACTTCCCTGGCCTGTAGTCCGGTGGCCCAGGGACTAGGTTGTCCCTGCGGCCCTGGGTGGCTCGGGACAAATTGGTGGTTAAAAGAAACCACCTGTTGGGAGGTTCTGGCTTTCCTGAGGAGGGAGCGTTGCTTTATCCGGCTCGGGGAGGGTCCCCAGCCGGAATGGGTGGATTCACTAGGAGGGTCGTCTAGAGCGGGTGGCCCAGGAAAGGTAGGGCTTAATGCCTAAGGCAGAACAAAAATAGTGCTCCCAGACGCACCTCCTCACGGATAACAGATGAGAGGCTCATCCCCGCCCCCACCCCCTCCAACCCCACCTAGATCACGACAATCGAGGTCGTATTTGGAAACGATACACTTACAAGTTTTAAATCTCTTCCTAACTGAAAAAAAAAAAAAATGTTGTTTCCGAAGGTGACCTTTAGTTCTGTAAATCCAGTTTTGTCTTTCTAATCAGGGTGACCCCCAGATCAAGGTGCCTCGGGGTGGCGGGTTCCAGCCCGCCCTGGTGACTGGGTCGGTTTCTGTAAGCAGCCTCCTCGTACGCGCGCGTCCCGCACAAGCACACACGGTCGCCTAACCGCGGCCGGTGTGTGCAAAGGGACGCCCGGGTGTCTCCGGACATGCACACACACGCACACGCTCACTTGTGTGCCGAGACTGACCTGCAGAAACGGACCGCGGCTTGCCCTGGCCCGCACCCTGTTCAGATGGTCTGCCCCGTCTCCGCTAGCTGGCTGTTGGGCTCCGTGGCCAGACCTGCAGCCGGGCTGGGCTGGCCAGCTGTGTGGATGTGTGCACCTGCTCAGGGGCCGGCCCTGGGGCAGATTGGGGGAGCCGCAGAGGGGCCAGTAGGGCCCAGACGTACCCCCCCACCAGAGGGTCTACTGTATCTCAACGGCCCCACCACTGCGTCTAATACAGAGTCTTATGCCCCAGGGACACTCCCACACCCCCAAAGCTCCAGATCCTCCAGGCGAGCCCCTCCCACCACCAGAATTAAGACCCGCTAGACTAGAGAAGCCGGGATCTGCACTCCCCGACCTCCGGCCTTCCTCAGCCTCCCGAGCCTGGGGAGAAGGGGAGAAGGGAGGCGTGGATAAGTTTCCCTTGCACCTGCCCATATATATATATAAGGGGCAGACCGTTCCCAAGAGCCCCCCACCATTTCTGAACTTGACAAAGCCTGGCGTTGGCAATGCATAGGGAGGCAGGGACGGGGAGGGCCTCGCAGGACACCCCCAGCCAGTGGGACCATGAGCTGGGTGCAGGGGCTGGGACAGCCAAGGCCCCCTCCTCCCCAAAAAGCGTCACGTGGCAACGGCAGAGAAGCATCCCTAACCCTTGACTTCCCTCCTAGAAGGGGCCAAAAAGCGAAACACAACGAGGAGAGCAGCCAAAGACGGAGAAAATAATAAAACAGAGAAGCCGAAGGAGGCGAGGAGGGGCGGAGGCGGCGGGCCGGGGGCGGCGTTACCCTGTTGTCGGCTAATTCGCGGAGCAGCCGCTCGGCCTGCGCCTTCTCCAGCAGCAGACTCTGCTCCAGCTCCCCAATGCGGGCGTGCTCCAGCTGCGTCTGGGTCTGGTCCGCCCGGGGCGGGAGGGGAGGCGGCCCAGGGGAGAGGAGTACAGGGCAGAGGAAGCCGGAGGAAGACAGAGAGAGAGAGAGACAGAGAGAGAGAGAGAGAGAGGCTGCGTCATCTTCCGTGCACAAGACAGGAGAACAGGTCAAGGACAGGAGGTGGCTCGGGGACAGAGGAGGTCTGGGGAGGGGCCGGGCCGGGCTGGCCAGCTGCCCCTCGCCACCGGGATTGTTCAAAGGCAGGGAAGGGGCTGCGGCAATCCTGCCCCCCAAGCCACCCCACCGCAGAGCGGGTGGTATCAGGGCACCAGACTCCCGCCTGTCACCCCTTGGCGGCTCTGGGGAGGGCCCCCCGCCTGCTCCTGCTCCCCATTCAGGTGCCTGCCCGTTTTCCGCCCAGATCCCGCACGCTGCAGGCCCCGGGATGGACGGATCTGTAAAGGAACCCAGGACTCCCGGCCCCCCAGGCCTGAGCTGAAGGCACAGAGCCATTCGAAAGGGAAGGTTTTACAAGATACCCCTACCCCGCGGGGAAGGCCTGGTCTCCGCAAAGCACAAGAACGTCTCTGTTCCGGCTTCCCACGCTAACAAAGCCCAACTTTCTCGGGCCATCCAGCCGGGCATCTGCTCAGAACAGATCTGCAAGGGTGGCCAGGGCCAAGGGCGCCGGATCCAGGCCCCCCGGGGCCAATCTGGAGACCACGTTCGTTCATCGCCGGGAGAAGCCAGGGGGCCTCCTCAGCCTCCAGCCCCCGGAGAACCTGTGGGGCCAGTCTGAAGAGGCAGCCGGTGACTCAGGGACTTGACTGTCCCTGCAGCCCGTCACCAGCAAGGGTGATGCAGACAGCAGGGACCCACCCAAGAAACACGCGTGCGGTTCCTGCACAGCTAGAGACGCCTGTGTCGTCTGGCCTAGCATCTGATCTCTGAGAATGTTCCTGAAGGAACAACTGGAAAGCTTCTCTGTCCCTGTGTCTCAAGAATGCGGCACGTCACAGTGCTAATGAGCTGCCAGGCTCAGGCTTCTTCAGGAAATTACAGGCTGACAATGATGTCTCGGTGTCAGCCCCTGGGTGGTGGCCGGGGTGGGGCGGGGGCCTCGTCCCCACCCTCCTCTCCTAGAGGGTGGGCCCCACAGCTCAGCCGGGACCCATGCTAGGCGGGCCCGATTGTAAATGATTACTGGTGGTCCCACAGACAAGAAAAAGCCCCCAGCCTCACAATCCCAAGTTTCACTCGGTGCTCCCAAAAGGACACCCCTACTGCCCCGCATCAGCCTCATCCCAAACTTCTAGCCTCCTGGTTTGTAGGCTGGGGTCTCCACAGGGGCACAGGAGGACCCAGCGGACTCGCTTCAAGGGCTTAATTAAGATAAATTCAACCACAGAAAGCTGAAGGATGGAGAAGAGCCTCTCAGGCTACATTTTGGAGACGGGGGGCAATCTGGCTTTCCATCAGCTCCAGGGGCACTGCCCAGGGTGTGAGGAGTGGGGCCACCACGCTCCTGCTTCTCAAGCTCCCTGGAGCTGCTATTCATCAGCTGTGCCCACGGTTGAGGTGCTGGAGGCAGCGTGAGTGAGGGCGGACGCCACTTCTGTCTCGAGTGCTAACTATAGGACCCAACCCCCAAGGGGAGGGTGTCGCGGCTGTCTCCCCAGCTCCCAAGTGGGAGTGGCTACTCCAGACAGACGAAGCCTTGGCCGGGATCGGGAATCACACAGCAACTGGGGGCAGCTCCAGGTCGGGAACTCAGACACCCCCGGTGCCAAGACTGGTGCCTCTGCCTGGAACCGGCCGAGCTCCATAGTGGGGATGGTGTTGGGGTGGGGAGCCACAGACTTCCAGGGGCAATACGGACCATCAAAGGGGGCTCCTGGAGCAAGGGACCCCCATTTCCCTGCCGCAACTCAAATCTAGGAGCTCGGCCAAGCCCTGCCTACACCCCGCACCTGCAGCATGGCCTCTCCCTGCAGACACAGGGTCCGCACCCCCACGAAGCACAGAGCCACTGTCCCGAGATACCCCTCAGGTAACTGAGGGCTGGGATCGTTAATGGGGGAGGAGATGCCCCACCTGCACTAGGGGCCCCTGAAGGTCAGGGGCACGTGTCACCGCTCTTGACCTCTCTCTAGTCCTCACAGCGCACAAATCGACAGGGAGCGGATTCTGAGTTCACAAGCCTGGCCCTCTCTGCTCCCATGGGTCCTCCCAGGCAAGTGACCGACTGACCCAACAGGTGCTATTTAATTAACAAAATCGTAACACGTTTTAAGCCCTGGATGATTGATTAATCAACAACCACCAAACCCCGAGAAGGTCGAGTCCCCACTGGGGCGGCAGCGGGGAGAGGCATGCACATTTTCACGGTGCATCGTGGCAGACATCCACTCAAGAACCAGAAAGCCTGGCCCCAGCCCGCGACCTGGGATTCCCACCTTCCCAGGGCTCCTTGCCTGTTCCAGTCGTGGGGACTTAAAGGTGCACGAGACAGACAGGGTCCCTGCCCCCCAGGGGCATACACTGCGGGGAGGGACAGAAATGATAGATGATTTCAGGTTGTGGGTGCGGCTGGGAACAGGGCTCAGGGTGGGGGGCGCGGCGGACAGATGTACTACCGAAGAGGCAGAGGGGGCGTCTCTGAGAGAGACCGTGGGAGGTGAGGCCCGAAGGAGAAGCAGGAATCAGCACACGGAGTAGCTCAGAGGCAGACAGAGCTTGGAGCATCCAGGAACAGAGAACCCCCACGTGCCTGCAGCCCAGGGGCACGGGCTGGGTCCCCAAGGGGCTCCTCTGGGCCCTTTACCTGGGCTCGTGGTGTCAGAGGTGCGAGCACAGCAGCGGCAGGAGCTGGTTAACCTTCTTAAGAGATCTGGTCGGTTTGCTTTACTGTAACACTGAGAGGGGGCCGGTTTGGGGGGTGGGGACTGGAAGAAGATGGGCCATGAGCTGACAGTCACTGAGCCCGCTGACCCACCAGTGATGCGGGCTTCTTGCCCTTCTTCCCTATTTATGTGTAGCCTCCAAACCTCCCAGAGTTAAAACTTGCAAAGCTTCAGTGAGGACAGCAGGTAGCAGAGAAACACGGGAGGTGCCAAGTAGAGGCTGGTGCGGTTGTCTGAGGCAAGGTGCTGGGGGCCTGCCTGGCCCAGGAAGGCGGCCCACGGGGAGGCAGAGAAGGTCAGAGGCAAGGTCAAGGTCAGGATTTCTGACAGAGGGATGACGGAAAGATTCAAGATGAGTCAGCTAAGCAACCATCTGTGGGATTGGGCGGTGGGGGGGGCGACGACAGGAACAAATGCTCTGGGTTGAATAGTGTCCTCCCAAAACCTCACCTTTACCTGCAGCCTCCGAATGGGACTCTGTTCTGGAAGAAGGGTCTCGGCACGTGTGACTCGTTAAGATGAAGTCATGCCGGATGAAGGCGGACCCCAACCCCAGTGACCGCTGTCCTTACTTGAAGGCAAGTCAGAGACACAGGAACACACAGGCACAACGGCCGCATGACGACAGAATCAGTGACTCAGTTTCAAGCCGAGGGATGCCAAGGGTTTGCCAGCAGCCTTACCGAAGCTGGGAGACAGGCATGGAACAGGCTCTCCCTCAAGCCTGACAGAGGAAGGAAGCCTGCCGACCCCCGGATTTCAGATCTCTGGCTTCCAGAACAGCGAGAGAGGAAGTTTGCATTGTTTTAAGCCACCAAATTGCGGTCATTTGTTACGGCAGCCCGGGGAGGCTGCTGCTGGCACCGTCCTCCCTCCTCCTGGGGGAGACGTCCGGTAGGCAGGCCGGTGTGCGTGCAGGGGGCACGAGGGAATCGTGAGCTCACAGAGGACGCTGAATGACACAGACTGACGCTCTCAGGGACAGTGTAGGTCGAGGGACAAAGGGGCCCTGGGACAGGCCGACATTTAGAGATCTGGAAGGAGGCTAAGAGGTTAGAACCAGGGAGTGAGGCCAGGAGGAGGACAAGCATTGAGATTGGGGTGACAGCTGGTGGGAGACCAGGAACTCACAGGAATGCGCTGGGTTTTATTTTTGACTCCCGAGATGGGTGGGTGTGAGCAGAACTTTGGGACCATTTGCGTTCTGGTCGTCATGAATGTGGTCACAAGGAAAACAGCAGCAAGGGGACCCTGGTGCCCCCCGACTGGCTGTCTGTCGCTGTCTGTCAGGGTCTCTCCCAGCCGTTCCCAGTTGGGGCTGAAAGGCGCCGGGATGGACACCGGATCCAAAGCAGGCCAGCTCATTGTCTAGCCTAGGACCAGAGGACAGAGGCATGTGCTGGTGGGAGGAGGGTGCTGGGCCCTGGGCAGGGCCAGGAGGCGGTGGGTGGGCGGGGCCAGAGGTGGGTGGGCGGGGCCGGAGGCTGGCAGGTGGGCGGGGCCAGGAGGCTGCAGAAGGCGGGCAGGAGGCTGGGGGTGGGGCAGGAAGAGGGAGCAAACCTGCCTAGAGCCCAGGAGATACAACAGGCTAGAGAAGAAAGGGAGAGACAGACAGACGAGGAGACTGACCACAAGTAAGGAGCCGAAGGAAACCTCTGAGCAAAGAAGGGACTTGGCTCCTGATGCCATTTCTCGCGTTGGGTCCTTGAACTGCCGGTGACAGCTCCCTGTAGCCTTTCAGTAACCCCCCTCGAGTGACGTGCGCAGGAGGGGTCTCCGTCCCTTGCAAGCACGGGTGCTTTTTCCAGAAGCCCACCCCAACTCCTGCAAAGAGGGCAGCCGCCTGGCAGGAGAGCCAACCACATGCAACCACACAACCTGCCCCCTTGGCTGAGAGGGAACCTACAAGACAATGTCGTAACGCTGGGCTGGGGTCCTACATTGGGATTGTACCCCGATATCCATCCTTAAAGCTAGGTGGCAAAATCTGCTCCATTAGGGGCAGCCGCCAGGAACCCTACCCCGATCACACACACACCCCTCCCCCAGCCAGGGTCACCCAGGGACAGGACAAGCACAGGCATAATTCTGCTGGGCAGCAAAGTCACGGGCCCTTAAGGCAGCTCTTTCACAAAATCAGAAACTATAGTGTCCAGTTTGGGCTCAGAAATTATCTAGTATAGGGGCGCCGGGCTGGCTCAGTCAGTGGAGCCCACAACTCTTAATCTCAGGGTTGTGAGTTTGAACCCCAACTTGGGTGTAGAGATTCCTTAAAAATAAAATCTTAAAAAAATATTTAAAAAAAAAGATCGAGTGCAGTGATTCCCCCAAGTATGGTCCCTAGACTGGCATCACCTGGGAACTTGCTAGAAATGCCAGTTCTCAGATCCCAGACCCATCGAATAGGGAGGCTGGGCCCAGCACTGTGTCTGAACACGCCCTCTAGGTGATGAATTCAAGTCTGAGAATCACTACCTAGTTTAACCTCCTCATTGTGCAGATGAGAAAAGGGAGGCCTGGGAAGGGAAGGGACTGCCCAGGGCCAGTTAGGACCAGGCCAGTGTGTGGAGGACTGAACTCACTGCCCCCCGCCCCATCTGATGGCTCCAGGAGCCCCCCTCATCCCTGTCACCTCCCAGGGAGCTGGGAGGACCACAGCAGCAAGGCATTCCTGCGCACCCAGCATTGGCCGCGTGAGCCCTGAGGTCTGTGTGATGTGGTGGAGGGCTGGGTGGTGGGGGGCGTTCACTGACTGATAGGCTCAGAGCGGGTAGGGTGAGCAGGGGCTGAAAGGCTCACCTTTGCCCAGACCACCTGTCCAGGTGTTGTAACACAGGAGGCGCCCTAAGTGGTCCTCCTCACGGCGGAGCTCGGGAGGCAGGAGTCGCGGGTCCTGACCCCAGGGGCTGCAGCCTCGCTCCCTGATCGGGTGAGTCCCTTTGATTTTCTGGGGCTGCTGTGCCATGCCTAAGCCCTGAGACCCAACAACAAGCTACTTCCAGCCCAAACGTCACCTGGAGTCCAAGATAAATAAAGGACCCACGGGACACTTCTAGGGCGACTGTCCAACAAAGAAGGGACAGGGGAGTCCAGCCACCATGTCCTAAGGCTACCCTAGTCCACCCCACCTGGCAGCCAAACAAAAGAAGGCCTGCCCTCCGCCCCCGGGGCTCCTGGAGCTGAGCCACTCCCCGCCCCCCAACACCGGAGTCTCTCATGACCTGCCCCTCCCCATCCTCCCAGGGGCCTCTTCTGGATTTCCCCCTTGAAATGTCCCCAGCCCCCTCCTGGGGAGGCCAGAGCTGCTGCCTGGTCCTCAGGACCGTGTGCCTGGCAAGGGCTGGGCCGGGGCAGTGGGGAGTGGAGCTAGGGCAGGGGTGGGGCGGGGCGTTACCTCCAGGTCTCCTTTGGTGATGGATTCCTCCTCCACCCGGAACTGCAAGTCCTCCACCTTCCTGCGGGGGGGGGGGGGGGGGGGGGGGGGGGGGGGGGCGCACCTCAATGAGGGCAGGGAGGGGTGAGGCCGGGAGCCAGTGCTCAGGCCCGGAGAAGGCACCGTCCCAGAGTCATGGTGATTGGGGCAGAGCCTCCTGGAAACCTCTAGCCCTCCCAGTGTCCCGCCCCGTGCTCCACTCTGAGACCACAGGATTCTCTAAAAGGGGGGCAAGTCAGGCAACATCCTTCTCACCTAGGGTGGCTGTGGGATGAGAAAGGATGGGCGGTCCTGCTGCTGTCCTCGGGGAGGGAGGGAGTGTGGGCTTCTTCCCCTGCTGACCACTCTCGCATCCCTTCCCCACAAAATCGGGGCCCGGAGCCATGGAGCTGCTCCCTAACAAGGGCCCCCACTGCCCTGCCTCCCACAGTCACCCACCCATGTGCCAAGACAGCACATGGGAGACGCGAGCACGTAATGGCACATGGAGCTGCCCGTCCTGGGGCCTCCTGACAGCTCCCAGCACGCAGATGGGGAGACGGGGGCTGCAAGGGCAAGAAGACCTGCCCAAGGTCACCCAGCAAGCCCAGGGGCCTGCACCCAGGCCCTCGGTGAACACAACCCCCAGGACAGCCTTGAGTTTTCTGTTTGTCGGCCTCCGGCATGTCACCATGGGAACCAGATGTGTGGGCCCCGAAAACTGTCTCAGGCAGATATAAATAAGCCCTTCGTTCTCCAAGTCAGACAGTAACAGCAGCCTATGGCTCACAGGCCAGAACAGCCAGAGGCAGGGCTGAGCATGGGGGCTGCCCGAGGCATGGGGGAGGGGAGGGAGCCCCGGGAATCTGGGTGTCGGGGGTGTCTGGGTGGCTTGGTCGTTAAGCGAGTGCCTTCGGCTCAGGTCATGACCCCAGGGCCCTGGGATCGAGTCCCCCATCGGGCTCCCTGCTCAGTGGGGAGTCTGCTTCTCTCCCTCCCCTCTGCTCAAGCTCTCTCTATGAATGTCTCTCTTTGAAATAAATAAATATAAAATCTTTTTTTTTTAAGATTTTATTTATTTATTTGACAGAGAGAGAGATCCCAAGTAGGCAGAGAGGCAGGCAGAGAGAGAGGAGGAAGCAGGTTCCCTGCTGAGCAGAGAGCCTGATGCGGGACTCGATCCCAGGACCCTGGGATCATGACCCGAGCTGAAGGCAGAGAACATTAACCCACTGAGCCACCCAGGCGCCCCAATAAATATAAAATCTTAAAAGAAAAAAAAAAGAAAAGAAATCTGGGTGTCAGCTAGGGGACAGGGAGAGGACCCTGGGCCAAGAGAAGCCCTGTCAGCTCTGTCCTGCTCTGACCCAGGACCAAGTCAGTCCAGAGGCCCCGCAGGGCGGGAACCACAGTCCCCACTGCCTGCTGGGGCAGGAGAGAAAGAACCAGCGCCCTCACCAGCAGACCGGTGGCCTCAGGCAAATCCCTGCCCGCTCTGAGCCTCCGTTTCCTCCTCTGTGACATGGGGGCGAGAGCCGCCTCCGGGACTCATGGTAACGCAGGGAGCCCTCAGCCCGGGCTGACACGGAGAAGCAGGGTGCTTCAAGGGGCCTCTTGGAGCTGCTTCTCTGAGCCTCGGGGACCTGACCCAGCCCAGCAGGGTGCTCTGCAGGTACAGCCGGCGTGGGGGGGCCTACCCACCCCGCGTGTTCCCCTCAGGATGTGCTGTCCCGGCCGGTAGGTCAGGTGCAGCGAAACCCTTGCCCTTCCGGTCAGGAAGGAGAGCAGCGGACGGATGTGGTGACCCCTCGAGCCTGCAGAGATGGGGACCATCACCCCACGTAGCGGACGAGTGGCTGGCCTGCAGAGCTCAGACACCCCCCAGCCCGGGGCAGGGGTGCCCCATACCTCCTCTCCTCCTCCAGCTGGTTGGACAGGTCCACCTTCTCCTTCCGCACGCTCTCCACTAGCAGCCGGGCCCGCTGCAGCTTCTCCTCTGTTTCTGTAACATACTGGGCCCCGAGCAAGGGCCAGCGCGGCGTCAGCCCCCTCCTGGGCCCGGGGTCCGGGTGGGGGCAGGGATGCGAGCGAGGACCCGGGCCTGCCACTCTGGCTGCCCCGCTGGAGGGGCACAGCCCATGGGCCTCGCTGTTTAGGGAGGACAGCCCAGCTAAGCGCCAGGAACAGCAGAGGCCAGACTCACCCGGTGGGAACCTCAGGTCCACCTGTCCCCAGTACCCGGCACTCCAGTGCCTGCCACGTTCCCTCAACCACTAAGGTCCTAAGATCCGCTGTGTTGGGAAGGCCTCTGTCCCAGCACACACGGAAGCCTGGCCTTCATCACCACATTTGAGGGCGGGCTGAGCCAGACTCCCAGTGGGGATGGGGACCCAGGAGGGATCTGTCACACAGGAGACAAACACCTCCATAAGGGAAAAGAAGGCAGGTGACAGCAGCAGACCCAAGTCGATGGGAGAGGACTCCCCGCCCTGAACCCAACACACAGATCTACCCGAAAGCATGATCTGGAACGTGGACAGGGGCAGACCAAAAAATGTGTACCTGAGTATATTTAGAAGACGTGAGTAATTGGAAATAACTTGAGCCACCACAGGGGACTGGCTGCGCGGGTAAGGACACAGCCCGCGATAGACGGCCACGCAGCCGCGAAAACAGGAAGAATTTTCCATGACCTAGAAAGTGCTCCCACTCTAGTTAAGTAGGAAAAAGCCCGCTAGAGCCAGGCTCCGGATCGTCAGGGGGGAGGAGGAGGGGTCTTAAGATTCTCTGTGTGAGGGTGCCCGCAAGGCTGACCTGGGGGTGCCCACCCCCCACGACCCCACCGGCCCAGCCACCTGTTCGTGCTGCGCCTTGAGCAGGGCGATCTCCTTCTCCACTTCGCAGATGTGGCTTGTGGCCTTGGCCACCTCGGCCCGCTCCAGGTCCCGCTCAGCCAGCAGCTGCTCGATGTGCTGCTGCTTCTCCTTTAATGCCTCTTGCAAGGCAGTGGTGCCCGATATCTTGCGGGCGTAGCGCGAGGAGGTCTCTGTGAGCTGCGGGAAGGCGCAAGTGCAGGTGGGATTCAGGGGTCTGGAGCACCGTCCGGACACCAGCTCGAGCGCCTCGCCTCCCGGGCGCCAGCTCCTCCGGCCAGTACCCTAGGCACTCTACGTAGGGGGAATCATGATGTTCGAGATGCTGGGAGCTCCCGGCTCTCGGCAGAGCCCGACTGACCCCTGACAGTCACAGCACCGGGGCTCTGCCTCACCTGGGCCACTTTCTCTGCACACATCCTAGACTCCCTGCCTAGATTCGGATTGCCCAGAAAGCTCTGTGCCCCCAGCAGGGCAGCATTGCCTTCTCCCCTCACCCAGGGTGCTTGTGGCAACCTGGAATTCCCTGCCCTCGACCTGCCCTCCATCCATACTACCTGTCCTGTATGTGTATGACCCTCCTTAACTCCCAGGAAAGGGGTAAGGCTGCTGACAAATCCGTAATGTAAAAATAACAATAAACATAAATGGATCAATCTTTCCTATTAAAAGACTTCAACTTTCATCTCTTTTTTTTTTCCTTTCTTAAGTAGGCTCTATGTCCAATGTGGGGATTGAGCTCACGACCCTGAGATCAAGAGTCACATACTCCACTGCCTGAGCCCGCTAGGGATCACTAAGCTTTCACCTTTGTTCCAAAACCCCACATTGGGATACGTGGAACACAGCAAGTCAGGGGAGAATGGGACACCCGGATCCTTCTGTCCCTACCCTCTCGCCCCCACACACACCAGGGTACCCCTTCCCCACTCCCCCCTCACCAGTCCGCTGCGGCTGGGCCGGCCCCCCACGGAGGAAGCCACGGAGCTGACAGAGCTGATGGAGGAACTGCTGGGGCTGTGGGTCAGCGCCGAGACGCCCATGGCCATGCGCTTGGTCTTCTTGGCCTTGGCCGGGCTGGTGGATGGGAAGCCGATGCGGATGACCTTGTGGATGGGTGCGAAGAGACCAAACTTGGGTGGGCACTGGAAGTACCTGGGGGAAGCAGGAGAGACTCACACTGCGGTCACGGCCCCACGGCCCAGAGCCTAGTGTCCCCCAGCAGAGACGCTTATCCTTCAGGGCCCAACACCCTCACCCCATGACCAATACAGGGGACTCCCAGAAAGGGAACAGAGGGGAATAGGGCTGGAGATTCTCTATAGCCATAAAGAGCCACTGGGCATATGTGGGAGGGGTCTGGGGGAATAACGATTATCCGAGTACCCACTCCATGCCCGTCCCAGGTGAGTGCCCATTCCTAACCCCCAACCACTCTACTCTCATCCATGTTTCACAGATGAGGAGATACAGGCTAAGAGAGGTTAAGGAACTTGCTTATGGTCACACAGCTGGTTAAATGGTAATGCCAGCATCGGACTCCCCAGTCTTCTGGGCTTGGCTCCCACACACCATTCAGAAGCCCTCTCCAGCCCTATCTGCAGCCCCCACTCTCATGACAGCCCCTGGGTCACCCCAGACCCAAGGAACCCCACTGACCCCTTGCTCGCGGAGCTCCCAGTGCACAGCAACCAAAACCTGAGGGGGACACCTTGGAGGTGGGGGGCTGCTGCCCCCCGGCCCCCGAATTCCGAAGGCAAGAGTGAGTTGAGAGAAACACCCAGCTTGCCAACAGGAAGGCACAGTGCTGTCAGGGGAACGCTGGCCTATCTTCTCTCAGAACCTCTCAGGGCGGGGATTCCACCAGGGGCCGGGGAGCCGGACCCGCCCAGTTCCTGCCTCACCTAGAAAGTGCCTCACCTAGAAAGTGCCTCCCCATCCCGCCTCTTCCTACAGGCGGGTCTTTACTAGGACCGCCCCCCGCCCCCCCGGACCCAGAAGACCTTCCTCAAAAAAAGCCTCCTTTCCTGCAAGAGCTGGGTGAAGGAGGGCTGCTCCCCCAGAGCTTGACCTGAACCCCAGTAACCGCTCCTTTTCAGAGTCGGCACAAGCCAGCCTCAGGACAGCCAAGGCACAGTGGGGCTGCTGGGCCTTAGCCCCATGCCCCTGCCAGTCTGCTCACCCAGAACCTCACACCCCCCGGCCCCAGCCTCTAGGCAGCCAGTTCCCTCTAATCAGAGAGGGTGTGCGACCTGGAGCGCAGCTATGACCCCACCTGGGGCTGTAGGCCTGGGACAGTGTCAGACTGTTTCCCTTGTCAGCACCCCCTCTTGCTTCCTCGGCTCTGGCCCCCCTAGCCACACGTGGCATGCAAGAGCGAACACAGAACCCACAACTCTCCCAGCACTTGTCCATGACTCTGTGTGACCTTGAGCAATGACCTCTCTGGCCTTTGTTTTCTCATCTGTAAAATGGGGATGCTATTCCTCAGCCAGAAGGAAGGTGGCAGCACCTCTCCCATGGTGCCTGGCTCAGCTACCGGGAGCCCCAATACCGGCTTCCTCAGATGCCCCAGCCCCCACTCCCATCCCAGGGAAAGAGGAGCCCCTCCCAGGCACCCCGGGGGAAGTCTACCATACCTGGTGCCCGCCACCGCCCCATCGTTCTTCCCAAGGGGCTCATCCAGCTCCACGCCACACCACTCGCCCTTGGCAAAGTCTGTCTCCCCCACGTACCGCACCACGCCAGTCTTCGTACCGCCAACCTGTTGGCATACAGACAGACTCCAGTCCGGAGGGTGCACTGAGCCCAAGCAGAGCCGGCGTGGGCACCCAGGTGCTCATCCCATCCTTCCCTTCCGGTGTGCAGGGGACAGGGAAGGTAGGGGTGAGAGGAGAAGAGGCCCAAGGGCAGCGGGGAGGGATCACAGCTATCACCGGGGCTTCCCGGGGCTGTCCCATGCAAGAACTTTGGAGACAGACAGACAGACCTGCACTGGAACTCTCTGCCGCGTACAAGCTGTGTGAGCCTGGGCAAGTTACCTGACCTCTCTGAGCTTCAGCATCGTCATCTGTAAAAAGCATTCATTTTATTTTTCTCCCCGAGGATGAAATACTTATGTCTGCCCCATACTAGAGTGTCAACAAACATTATCCTTAAACATTGTTCGATGGTGGTTGCCAGCGGGTGAGGAGACAGGGAAATCAGGAGCTGTTTCATGGGAACCGAGTTTGTTTTGCAAGAGGAAGAAAGCCTGTGGGTCGGGTGCACAGCGACGTGAATGCACTTAACACTACAGAACGGTACATTTAAGGGCGGTTAAGGTCGATGTGCGGGGCGCATGGGTGGCTCAGTGGGTCAAGCATCTGCCTTCGGCTCAGGTCATGATCCCGGGGTTCTGGGATCAAGCCCCGCGTCGGGCTCCCCGTTCAACAAGAAGTCTGCTTCTCCCTCTGCTCCTACCCCAGATTGTGTGCGAGCTCTCTCGCAAAAATAGATAAATCTTTAAAAAAAAAAAAAAAAAAAGGCCCTAGAAGTTTCTCAACCTCACTCCACAAGCAAACACGGCAACTCTCTAAGCTGAATATTTTGGCACTGACCTCCTTATTCCTAACACGTACAGCGCTATTTCTCGATTTCTCAATTTTGGTGACCCCCCACTTCGACTTCCCATCAAGGAGAGGCGTCAGCTCCCCGTCATCACTGCCTTGCACGCGTGTACACACACACGTCCCGGCTCTGTCCCCTCTCCCAGGCAGTGGTGTCTCAATTTTGGTCAAATTCTAGGTTTACAGTTCTAGAGGCTACGACTCGCTGCTCACGGAGAAGTACGGGAGGCTGCAGCGCTTTTCCCTTCTGGCACAAACTTTTCCCTCCAGGTAACAACTGTCCCTTACGATCATTCGTCCGCCTGGCCTTTACAGACAAGACTCATTCCACCCCAAAGTTTCTCAGTTAGGAAAGGCCTGGGGGATCCCATCCAGTTCCTTCTGAAGAAGACGTGACCTCAGCCACATGACCCACTGGGAGGCCACCAGCCTCGTGGCTACCGTCACCGTCACCCTGAGGAGTCCCTTTGCCTCTCTCCTGGGCTGGACCCCGTCTTGCCTGGATCCTAGGTCTTCCATTTTTCTTGGTTTACTTCCTTATTTTTTTTTGTTAAGATTTTATTTATTTATTTATTTACTCATTTATTTGACAGAGATCACAGGTAGGCAGAGAGGCAGGCAGAGAGAGAGGAAGGGAAGCAGGCTCCCTGCTGAGCAGAGAGCCAGATGCGGGACTCGATCCCAGGACCCTGAGATCATGACCTGAGGCTTTAACCCACTGAGCCACCCAGGCGCTCCAGTTTACTTCCTTATTTTTAAGAAAAGGTGCCCAAAGAAATAAACTCTTTGAGCCTCTGCAAATTTGGACATCATTTTTTACTCTAGCCTCCCTTTTGCTAATCGAGGTGAAAATGCCACGAACATCAAAATTCACCATTTTAACCTGTTTAAAGTGTCCAATTCCGTGGCTTTTCGTTTGCAACCATCACTGCTCTGGGATCCCAGGACAGTTTCATCCCTCCCAAAAGGAAACCCCACCCCCAGGATAGTTTCCTACCAATGGAATCACCAGTCGGTGACGCTTAGCGTCTAGTCTTTGTCCATCTGGCATAGCGTTTGCAAGGTTCCCCCATGTCTACCACCATCAGGATCACTCCTCAGCATCATTCCTACCTATGGCCAAATAAAACTGCAGCGTATGGATCACATCAGATTTTGTTTGCCCGTTCGCCCACTCTTGGACATTTGGGAAGTTCCCACTTTTTGGTTCGTGTGAACCACGTTGCTGGGAACATCCATGTGTAAGTCACTGCGTGAACACTCGCTTCCCTCACTCCGGAGTGAGGACGGCTGGGTCCCTTCCCTCGGGATTTGGAAGGCTCCCACCTCGCAGGACTGTTAAGACATTTCAAGTCCAACAGAGTCCCAGTCCTTCTGGTGAGCCCGTCTGCCCGCCCCAGAAACCCACAGGGCTTGCTCTCTGCACCCGGGGTTGCCCAGATACCCAGGGAGGTCCAGGGTGGGGGCCTCTAGCCCTGGGCTCCCCTGGGCCCTTCCGACCGAGAAATACTTGACTTCCATCCTCCTTTTCTTGTTTTCTCTCTCCAGAACCGCTGCGTTTAGATGTTGGAGGCGCTGGACGGGCTCTCTGGGAGTTTGGTTTCCATCTGTCTTTTCGTTCTACTTTCTGGGGGATTTCCTTAAATTCTTCTCAGACTTCGTGGTTTCTTAATGTGGGTCATCGGATTTTCTTCATTTCCCAGAGCTTTTTTGTGCCCCGAAGAGTCATGTTCATATATTCATGGGCATTTCCTTCAAATTTAATGTGTGACCTTCCCTAACTTCCCAGAGGACCAGCCACCGTCCCCCGCAAAGCCTCTTGTGTTCGCCACTGAGGAGGGCACGGGCTTGGCAGCCAGAGTTCTAGAAGCAGCCAGCCGGGAAGGGGGCTCAGCCTTCAGGATCCAAATGTTCCCTGAATCCTAATTTTTAAATCCAACCTGCCTGGGATTCCCCCACCCCTGTCCCCCTACCCCCAACCAAAGACTCTCCCCAGCCTGCTCAGGAGATGAAGAGAATTGGCTGAGCTCTCCTGAGAACTAAAGTCCGCAGTTGACATCAGGGTTCCCTCGTGGTGGTGGACGTTCTGGGGGTCTCGACAAACGTATAACGACCAGCACCGACCATCACAGCATAACAGAGTAGCTTCACTGCCCGGAACTCCTCCGGGCTGCCCCTGTTCACCCCGGCCGCCCCCCAACCCCAGCAACCACTGATCTTTCTACCGTCCCGTAAAGTGTGGCTTTTCCAGAATGTCAATAGTTAAAACCAAAGCCCCGTATGGAGCCTTTTCAGATGGGTTTCTGTCACCGAGCAATTTGCATTTAAGGTTCCCCTGTGTCTTTTCATGGCTTGATAGTTTTTTTTTTTCTTTTTTGAAGACTTTACTCATTCGAGAGAAAGAGAATGAGGAGGGGATGGGTACAGAGGGAGAGACAGAAAGAAGCCCTCCCCTTCTCCACCACCCGTGGGTTTTCGGGGCCCAGAGTCCCTGCCGGCCTAGGCCAAGCACCAGCTAGATCTGGGGTCCCTCGGAGCAATGGTGGGGGGCAGGCCGAGCTCCTCTGTTCCTAGGGGACTTTCCTCTGAGGAAGTCAGAACTGTGACTCACTTAAAACGTCTACGGCCGGTCATCTGTCCAGCTCCGCCGTCAGGAGGCGGGGGTGAGCCAGCCCCCCTCGCAGGGCTGCTGGGGGGACCATGAGGGGCTCATGTCCGCAGCTGGAGCGGCACCTGCTGGGGAGCCAGGGGGCGGGAGGGGAGCATGCGGAAGCAGGGGTGGGGCTGCTGGCAGGAGGAGGCTGGCTGGGGAGATGGGTCGCTCCCGGGGAGTGGAGGGGACAGAGGTGGGCGGCCCCTCGGTGGTCTTCTCTGCCAGTGAGGGGAGCCTGGGGTCCAACCAGCCTGTGGAGCCCCAACACGGTGCCTGTGGTGCCTCACTGGCTTGGGGCTACCCACAGGGCCCTGAGTCAGTCACCCAGCAGGTACGTTCGAGCACCCTCCTGGCCCCAGGGTCTGGTGTAGGCACTGGGGGCTCATCCATGGCAGGAAGCAGGCAGCGGGGGAGAAAGTAACTAATCCAGGTGACCGGCGGGGGCTCGCAGAGGGACACCAGAGTCCTCTATCCCAGAGAGCCCGAGGCGCACAGCCTAGCGGAAATGGGACAGCGAGCTGTGGGACGCCCCGGGGGACAGTGTCCCTGGCGCAGGAGCCGACCTGGGGCACGGGAGGGAAGGAGAGCCGGCAGGTGCAGCTGGGCCCAGCCAGGATGGAGGGAGGGAAGCCGCGTCACCTGACAGTGGGCAGGGGTCACAAGGGGCTTCGGGCCATGGGAAGGCAGGTGGATTTTAACCCAGGTGAGATGGGAGCCTCTGGGGTTCTGGGACCTGGGTGGGGGGTAGTGACAAGGAGACCAAGGAGGAGGGATCTCCACTGTCCAAGAGAGAACAGCTGCCCGGGGAGACGGTGGGATGGGGACAGATTTGGGGGTGTTTCGGAGATCAGCACAGAGACCTCCCGATGGGTCCCGTGGTCGGGGAGGAGACAAAACAGGGCCCAAGGCCGGGTCCCAAGTTCCTGGCCTGGTCAGCTAGAGATGCAGGTGCACGTTCCCAAGGATGGGCACGACAGAGAGGAACAGGTCAGGGACAGGGCACGGGAGATAAACAACTGAATTCTGTTTTGGTCACGTGTGACACGTTGTGTCCCCCCAAAAGACATGCTCAAGTCCTGACCCCCTAAGGTCCTGTAGATGGGATGCGGTGCAGAGGAGGCCATCAGGGTGGGCCCTAAGGGATGTGACTGATGTCCTTGTAATAAGACAGACGGAAGGAAGAGTGTGAAGGTGCCCGCGGACGCTGGTATGATGTGGCTGCTGGCCAGGGACGGCAGCGGCCTCCAGAACCGAAGGAAAAGCCACGGGGATGCTTGTCCCGATCCTTCAGAGAGCACATGGCCCTGGGGACGCCTCGGACCCCAGATTTCTAACCCCCAGAGCTGTGAGAGCAGGCACCTGTTTCCCTTAAGGACCTGGCTCGTGGTCCTCACTACAGCAGCCACAGGAAAATAATATATGCTCGGGGGAGGGATGTGACGTAAGAGCTGAGCCGATGCGGGAGATCCAGACCTGGGCGGCAGGACGCCCCCAAGTGCCTGGAATGTTCTAGGTCAGAGGCCCAGATGGTCCCATCAGGGAGAGAGCACAGGGGAGACAGGCCGAGGCCAGGGTTCTGACCTGACCTGAGAAGAGGAACAGCAGGGAGTGGGGGCCGGAGAGCTGGCAGCGGGCCGGGGAGCGTGTGGAATCAGAGAAGTGGTGGGAAGACAGTGCTTCTAGAAGGAGGCAGGGAGATGCACAGTGGCCAGTTCTGCCAGGCCGGGGCATGAAACAAAGGCAGGACGGAGAACTGGCTGTCGTGTTTGCGACATGAAGATCCCTGGCAGCCTTGGGCGGCAGTGGTCTCCCCAGAGCACAGGGTGCAGGAGAGTGGAGGGTACAGACCGTGTGCACAAATGGGCCTTTCGAGGGGGTTAGCCAGAGGGAAGACAGAGGTGGGCACGGCTGAAGGGATCAGGGGTCGTTTGGTTTTTACGGTGGGCGAAGGCGGGGGCAGAGAGCAGAGCCATGCAGGGAAAGGGGGACCATTAGGGGAAAAATGAGGTCCTGCACAGGGGTGGGGAGGATGGTGACTGGGGCCCCAGGCCGAGAGCCGAGGGCAGTGGGGAGTCTGGGGGGCGGGGGTCAGAAAAGCTCACTGCGGGAGGAATTCCAGGCAGCGGTCGGGAAGGCTTTCCGTGTGCGTGCCGGGGCAGCGGAGAGGTGGGAAAGGACAAGAGCAGGGCCACCGGTCACCGCAAAGTGGGCCCCAGCAAGGGCTTGACCAATGACAGCCAAGGACATCAGGTCATCACGAGCTGCTGTGTCACCTCGGGGAGGCTCTCTGAGCTCTGAGCCCCTCACTGCACCTGGGACCCCCTCCCCACCCGCCATGGCCAAGGAGAACTTCAATGCAGATGAGGAGACTTTAATGCGGGAAAAGAGCTAACGCTTCGGGGCGCTTACTCGGAGCCACACACCTTCTAAATACTGCGCACGTGGCCGCGAACTACTAGCCCATCTCACAAGCAGGGAAACTGAGGCACGGGGAGCCTACATAACCTGCCCACCAGTGTTCAGCTAGTATGTGGACCTTGGGGGGGTAGCCTGGAACGCCCCGTGAAACCAGGATCCATAGGTATCTCTGAAGAACAGCTCAACTTAATGAACGTGAACACGGCTCATGCCCCGTTCAGAAAGACCGGGGAAGCTAACAGCTTCCATGCCGGCCGCTTCCAAGTGCCTGGGAGGGGCCCAGCTAACGCACATACAAGATCACAGGATCTAGAAAATGTGCAAAGCAGTATTTTCCTGGGTACTGTTTTTCCTAGAGTCCCTGACCTCAAACAAGTTCCGGCCTCTACAGTCACCCACGTCCAGCATGTAATTTTTTCAAGGGCGCGGTCGGGGCAGGTGTTTACAGCAGGCACAGGGAAGCCACAGCAAGCCGGGGGGCCGGTCAGGCCAGCCGGATCCTGGCAGTGAGCAGCGGACCAGGCTACAGGACTAACCCTAGAGAAGCTGCGGACTAGGGTGGGATGGGGGGGCCCATGGGGCTCTATCCTCTCAGCAGAAAACAAACCCCAGGTTCGAGCTCTCCCCCACCCAGAATCCAAGGATATCCTGCTTCTAGGGCTGCCACGGTTGCTGAGTATAGAGGACTGAATGGTCTCTCGTCCCCCGGCTGCGTGACCCTGGGCTGAGCTCAGTTTTCTCCTCTGTAAAATGGGAGATAACTCCCACCTTCTAAGGCAGGACCCCAAAGACTAGGTACAGAACGTGCTGGGAAGGCAACAGGGCCTGTGTGCTCAGGCTGCTGCCAGCCCTGCCGATTGGGCTAGGGCCTGGTGGACGCTTCTGGAGTAATGCCCACATTGTGCAGGCTTGTCTGCCTCCTGTCCTGTCCTGCATGTCTACTTCCCACTCTCTGAAGGGGAAGCAGGTGCAAGGGGAAATTCCAGACAAGATCAAACTGGGGTTCGACCTCCCTGCTCCCCCAGCCTGGGGGCCAAGCAGAGCTGGCCGATAACCCCCCCCCACCGGAGCCTCCACGTCCTCCACCAAAGAGGTCGCAGACCACACCAGGGCAACTCACGTGACACTAACCAGACCCTGAGAGTCCGGCCTCCCTGTCCCACAGCAGCCCCCAGACTCTCCGCTCCCACGCCCTCCCATCCTGTCCCATCTTGTGCTTAAATCATGGATCCGCTTGTGCTGCTGCATAAATCCTTCCATGGCTCCCTCTGCGAACAGAGCAAACCCCCTCTACTCCAGCCCAGGCCCCAGCCCAGTAGGGTCAGCCCACACCAGCCTCATGGGCACTGTCCTGGCCCAGCTCCCTTGCTCTCGGCTCAGGCCCCCTACTCTTCTGCTTCTCTCTAGTCCATTCCCGGCATCTCAGTCCCAGCATTGGCCCCAGGGATGCGGACGACCAGGTCAAGCCTCCGCGATGGGCTCTCAAGGCACTGCATTTCTTCACGGCACTTATCCAGATCCACAAGGAGACCCTGATGTCTGCTATCACATGGATCACCATCTCTGTCCCCTGGTGGACTGTAAGCTGCTGGGGGGCAGGGACCAGGTCTGGCCACGCCCACCACCAGATCACCGCGGCGAGCAGTTCTGTCCACAGGGCAGTGGGCTGGCAAAGTGGCCCCAGGGAGGTGAGGGGCAGACCCCAGACAGATCAGCAGGGTAGACACAGTCCGGGAGCAGGTTTCAGGGGCTGGTTTGCATCTTGGCAAGTTACCACCAAGTTCTTAAACTTCTCTGAGCCTCAGCGTCTCTACCCGCTAAGTGGGGATAAAACTGTACCCAGTGTGGGCTTGAGGATCCAACAAGGTAATGGGGCACCTCTCGTGCCCCTGCCCCAGTGCAAATGCTCTTCCCATATGCCTCCAGGGGGAACCTTGGCCTTACGGCAGGTCCTCGGGGTAGGGAAGGAGAATCCTGGGCAGCAATACCCTCCTGCGGTCCCCACAACAGGACCCCGGAGCCCAGGAATCCCTTCTCCACTCAGCCTTGGTGCTCCAGACTTGTGGTCACCCCTGTCCCACGGGAAGATTCACTGACAAACACAGGGACCTCT
The DNA here is from genome assembly GCF_002288905.1 of Enhydra lutris kenyoni. Lineage (NCBI taxonomy): Eukaryota > Metazoa > Chordata > Mammalia > Carnivora > Mustelidae > Enhydra > Enhydra lutris. Next base: position 46,044,536 of record NW_019154097.1, read on the forward strand.
CCCCCCAGCAGACCACGCCCCACTGGCTCCTCCCACCCAAGCCCAGCGACCCCCTTCTGAGACCGTCCCATGTGTTGTGCTCTCCTTCCCTACCCTGTGGTTCTGGGGACCACCCCAGCCCTGGGCTTGGTGTAGCGGGACAAGATCCTGTCCTGTCATCACCTTGCCACCCCCAGCCCAGGCCCGACCGCAGCAGGTGACAAGGGAAGCACTGCCTTGCTGCCTCATTCCGGACTTCTAAGGATCTGGGGGCCAACTGTCCCCCTTTCAACCTGGCCCCAGTCCCAGGGACTGCCACAGAAGAGGGGTCCCTGGCAGGAAGACTCGGCCGGCAGTCCCTCAGGCTCCCGTGACCCAGTTCTCTCCCCTACAGCAACAGTGGTCACGCGTCACAGTGGATTTGGTGTCTGAACCACCTGACCCCGGGCCGGAGATCCTGAGCACATCCGGTCTCAGACTTTTCCAGGACAGGCCTGGCATATCCACACTGGGGGACTGGATCAGGGGAGGGTACCAGCAAGAGCTACCACTCAAGGAGCACTCCCTAAGCGGCCAGCACCGTCCAGGGGCACCACACGTATTCAGGCATTTCAACCCGTTCTACACATGGGAAGACAGGGGCCCAGAGAGGTTAAGACACTTGCCCAGGGTCACACAGCGGCAATCTCCAGAGCTCACTTGAGTCCCCAATCACTCTGCGGTTCTGAGAAGGATGGGGAGCCCCAGCCTGGACCCCACCCCAGCCCCCCATGTCCCCTCCCCGCCCCCCCACCTCCGGGGGTTCAGCCGGCAGGGAAGGCGGGTGGCAGGGGAGGGGGGAAGGAACTCACCAGCACGCGGTCTCCCAGGCGCAGGTCCTTGTCGCCCCGCTTCACGGAGCCGCTGTCCGAGAGGTTGGAGCCCGATTCGTTGCCGGTCTTGACCGAGCTGTTGAGGACGCTCTCCCGCAGCGGGATGACCCGGCTGCTGAGGGGCGGCGTGGCCGTGCCCGAGTGCAGCGACAGGTTCTGGGCGGTGAGCGACTCCACCGAGTGCGCGTCGCTGCCCGAGCCCTCGGCCGCGGGCTGCCGGCTGAGCTTGGAGGGCCGCGTGAAGATGCCCTGCAGGGCCGGGCACTCGAAGTAGCGCACGCCGCCCACCGCGCCGTCGTTCTTGCCCACCGGCTCGTCCAGCACCACGCCGGCCCACTGGCCCGGCGCGAACTGCGTCTCGCCCAGGTACCGCACCACGCCTGGCTTCACGCCGTTCACCCACACCCGCTCGCCCACCGCGAAGTCCCCCAGGAAGTCGTCGCCCACCTCGGCCGCCTTGGGGCCCGGCTTCTCGGGCGCGGCGGCGGGGGCGGGGGCGGGGGCGGCGGCGGGGGCGACAGGGCCCGAGGCCTGCTTGTGCAGGGGGGAGCCTGCGGGCGGGAGAGAGGCTGTGGTCAGGACCCCGGGGGGGCGCGGAGTCCCGGCCGGGGGGTGCCCGCGCCAGCTCATGGGTGGAGAAACTGAGGCAGGCGTGGCCAGGCATGGGGCCTTGGGCAACCCGAGGTCTCTACGTCCCAACCCCGCCTGGCAGGTCAAGGATTCAGAAGCTCAGCAAAGGGTCTCCTTTCACTGCCCAGAGTCCCTCGAGATCGAGGGCCCTGAAGGAACCCTTTCTTGAAGGTTCCAAGCTGCTCCCTCCCCATCCCCCGGTGGGCTCCAGCCCCGGCTGTTAACCTGAGACCAGCCACGACCCTCGACCCTCAGCGGGACTCAGATCTTGTGAGTGATCCCTGTGTCCCCCACCTCCCGCCCCAGTCAGCTCAGGGCCCCACAAAAGGCTCTCAGACTGTTCCTGGACAGCTGGCGACAACCACAAATGCCTTGGGGAAAGGAAGGGGCCAGAAAACGTCTTGCTCCACTCCCAAGTCTCCCCTCCCTGAGCTGCAGCTGCACAGAGCAGGGAAAAATGGGGTAGAGGTATGTGGGAGGCAAGTCCTGCCCCGCGACATTCCTGGGGCTGAACTCCAGGCTCTCTGGGCTGCCAGGTGCACGCTGGCCCAGCCCCTCTTCAAAGGAAGCATGACCCTGAGGCTCAGAGAGGCAACAGCCTTGCTCAAGGCCACACAGCAGACTCGGGACTCAAACCCAGGGAAGGCACCTGCCGCCTAGGCCTGGGCTCTGATGGGCTACAGATGAGGAGGTGGGAGGGAAGGGAAGCTACTAGCTCGAGGTCACTCATGAGAGACAAAGCAGGGCTTGAACCCATGTGCCTTCTGTGTATCTGGCTCTTGGGCCCCACAGAGGGCCTCCCGCGCAATGGGGCTCAGGAAGCCCCGCCCATTCACCCCACGAGGTCTGGAGGCTGCCCCCCAACTTCCCGCCAGATGCAGCATCAGACAGAAAAGACCCCATCCTTCTCGACTCCAGAGCCTGAAGCGTGTGGGATACAGAGATGGGGGACAGGAGGCATGCAGATGCGGCCACACCCCAGCAGAGTTGCCTGTGTTTCAAGTCCTTCCCGGGGCAGCCAGTGGCGGGGCCACGGGGCAGCAGCTCCCCCCCGCATCTTCCTTCCAGCCAAGGCCAAGTAGCCCAGGCCTGGCAGGAGGCTGTATCGAGACTAGATGCCAGAACTTCTGGGGGCTGGAGAAGCCACACAGCCCCCAGGACAAGCCAGACCCACGAGACCAAGCACAGGGATTCTCTCTCTGGGACCCTGGGACCGCAGCAGAGGCATTGGGGAAGCACGTGGCACCAGGGCCTTGGCAGCCAGGATGGGGGTTCCTGACCTAGGGGCTCCCGGGAGGTCAGCAGCTTCGCTGCTGAACTTGACTGAATCCACAGTAACCACACCCATGCTGCTAAGAGACAGACACACAGGAGCTCATCGGACCCTCACGGTTAATCCCGTGAAATAATTTTATCTCTGATGGACAGAGGAAGAAACAGGCTTGGAGACATCGGGTGGTTCATCCAGGCCCCCAGGCAAGAGGCAGCAGAGCCCACCGGCCACAGGCCTCTGGCTCTTAGTGTCGGGCACATACATAAGTCAAACCAAACCACCGCGCTAAGCACTTGCCGTGCCAAAGCCTCAACCTAGAACCACCCCCAGTCCCTTGGGCTCCCCTGAATGGACCCGTTTTCCAGAATCTGGCCAAACCCTGCAGCTCCTTACAACCTCGCCTTTTACTCCAGCCTGTGTAGGGATGTCCCCTTCCACGTCCCATCTGGAGAAGACCCCTGGGGTGGGGGTGGGGGCGAGGCTCTGTGCCACCACCGAGATCCCACCAGGCAGAGGCCACTGTGGCTGAGGGAGCCAGCCCCGGAGCCCCAGAGGCCCGCAGCTCCTAGCCCCCCGCCCCTAGGACTGCTTCTCACCTGCACCCCGGTTCTGGGGCTGTTCTCCGTGCCCGGCCGGTACAGGCACACAGTGGGCACTGCCTGGTGTTATTCTGATGAGAATGATTTATACAAAGACTGAAGAATTAAAAAAAAAAATTAGGGGCGCCTGGGTGGCTCAGTGGGTTGAGCCTCTGCCTTTGGCTCAGGTCATGATCTCAGGGTCCTGGGATCGAGCCCCGCATCGGGCTCTCTGCTCAGCAGGGAGCCTGCTTCCCCCTCTCTCTCTGCCTGCCTCTCTGCCTACTTGTGATCTCTGTCTGTCAAATAAAATAAATAAATAAATCTTAAAAAAAAAAATTAAAAACCACAAAGGGGTCCCAGGAGGCCAAAGAAAGGCTTCCAGGCAGGTTCCAGTGACCCTGGGCAGGGGGCTCTACCCCTGAGTAAAGCGAGGCAGCCGGCGGGGCCTTCCACAGGTGGCACAGAACCCGGAAAAGTAATCGTCAGCTCACAGACCTTGTCCTCATGGTCCTAGTCATGCCCTAGGACAGCCCTGTACTATAAGGAGCCTCTGCAGGGCGCTGGGAACCCCATCCACCCCCCGCAGATGAGGCGGGCACCGTCCATAGGAAAAGCCACTCTGGAAAGCAGCCTTACATGGAGGAAGCCATGAATGAGAATATGGCCCAGCCCATGCCCGCCTCGTAATGCGGCCCAAGGAGCCGTGGGGCCCATCATCAGGGAGCCAGCGTGGCAGCGTGAAGACCTCAGCTAGGACTGGACGCTTTCTCTACGTTATATTCTTATCGTGCAGATCAGGAAGCAGAGGTCGTGACTCTTGTCCAAAGCTACCCCGGCAGGAGTCAGGCCCAGCCGGTCTAGCTCAGGGCCCTCCCCTTGCCAGCTCCCCCATATGCTCGAGTGCGCGGTACGTGCCCTTCCCATATCTGTTTCTAGAAGCTTCCGTGCGCCCTGGGTCTCCGTGATGCCCGCAAACTGACCTGGGTAGCTGGGAGGTAGGTAAGCACCTGGGTCTACCTGGTCTCTTTGGCTGGAGCGCAGAAGAGGGTCCCAGGTCGAGGGGCACCCAGCGTGGCTATTCCTGGAGAGAAGCTGCCTGCCCAGCTGTCCTCCTCCCCAGCTGTCCCGGGCCGGGCAGCCCCTCAGGTAATCTTTCTGCCCTGTCCCGTCCTGCCCCTTCCAGGGTCACAGGCCCAGAGACCAGCTGTTCCAACAGCTGCTCAAATCCAGGTCCCAAGCCTGCGGTGACGGCGCTCGGGGCGGGGGGGGAAGGGGGGGTACGCGGTTCGCCTCATTTTTCCTCTTCGGTGCCCTCAGCTGCCCCAGCCTCCCGGAGACAGACCCTCGTCAAATCCCCGACGCCAGCAGGGAAGCCTCCAGAGGCCTGGGCTCGGGAAGGCAAGGAAAACTGGGACAGAGCCCCCTTCCCTCCAGGGAGCCCTCAGTAACACCCAGGCCGGGCCGGGCCGGGCTCCTTCCCCTGTCTGGGCCTGTCTCCCTGCAGGACGAAAAGGGCTAAGCCAGGAACAGCCAGGACCTCATGGTCTCCCGCCCCACCCGTTCTCCCAGAGCTGTGGGACCTGGCTGGCTCCCCCCAACCCCACCGTCACACCCCCCCAGGGCTCCAAGGCAGGTTCCCAAAGCGCCCTGAGGGCAGGGACTGGGCCCCCCTCCCTCGAAAGCCCCCCAGTGGAGCAGCCGGGCCCAGCGAGCCCCCAAGAAAGCAGAGGGCAACATTTAACCCTCTCTTGAGCACTTGGTCCTTTCCCCAGACGCCAGGCACGAGGGAATTTCCTGCTGGTTTCAAGTTCAAAGCAGGACTTTGAAGAAAAAGGCTGAGGGGCCTGGTGTGGGGTGGTGGCAGCTGGCGGCCTGCTGCCGTGGAGGTGGGGGCCAGCGGGGGTGCCCGGGGTGGGGGGGAGAACGCACCCGCCCCCCTCCTCCTGAGGGGGCCTGGACCCCACCCTGCCCGGGGAACCGTGGACAGGCCTTGCCCATGCCTGCCGGATCTCAGCTGCCAGGGACCCCGTTCTCCGAGCCCCCAGGGTCAGACACTGGGGACCACAGGCACAGCCAAATGGGGACCCGGCAAGGTGACTCAGCTGGTCACTTCCCTGACAGGGAGGAACCTGGATCCATGGGGGCCTGGGGCTGCGGAGAGAAGGATCCCTGGGAACAGAGATCGAATGCCTTCCAAAACCTCTGCCCGACAGTCACACAGCTCACTCCTCACCTCCTCAGAGACGTCTTCCCTGAGTGCTTCTCCTAAAAGCCAGTCCCCCTGCATCACCCAGCACCCCCATCCTTCCAGAGATTTATCCCATATTTCACCGTGTATGTGTGCCCCCCATCCTTGAACAGACGCTCAGGAGGGCCCTGTTTCCACTCTAGCACCAGGCTTGCAGGCCCTCAGCGCGAGCTGCCTGCACAAAGCTGGTCCCACTCCCAGGACGGGCCGCCGCGGCTCTGCGCTGGTGCACGGACTCTTCACATCCCCGAGCAGCGGAGAACCATTCCCATTCCTCCCGTCAAGGACAGAGGCTCACTGCAGGCCAGCCTCTGGCTCACCTCGTCTCCCCCCACCCCCAACCTCCGATCCCGCCCCACCTGTTCCCCCCCGGATCCCCCCCGGAGCCCACTGTTAGCCCCGTGTTTCTACAGGAAAGCCACGAACATTCTTCTCCTTTTAGGAGCAAACCTCTATCCCCTTTTGGTCTCCCCAGGGACCTGCCTCCCCACTATCTCTTGCCTCTGTCCCCTCACTGGCTCTCCATGTGTGCCACCAATGCCCCCCAGCCCATAAAATCACAGCTTCCCCCACGGACCCCCCTCCTGCGGTCACCCGCGGTCCTTCTCCACCAACTAACTTTTCCTCATTCTATGGACGTCCACTGCCGAAAAATCAGAAGGCAGAGTTACTGATTTTTCTTTTTTAAATGAAACCACCTCGAGTTCCATCATACAAACACGATTACATTTACTGTCCTGGAGTAGGTTTCTCCAGACTTTATCCGTGCGGGGATGTTGTGTACACAGACTTCATACTTGCCTCCTCCGCCCTCCGCCCCCCGCCCCCGCCCAAGGTCCTGTGTTCCAGCTGGTGGGCTGCAGGTCAAGCCTTATCAAGGAGCTGTCCGGGAGGAAAATAGGAACCCTACCCACCACAGTCAATTTCAGGATGCCGGCCCGGTGTTCCTCTGAACACGGAGTTGGAAAGAATTTCTATAGTGTTTCCACCACAGAGCAATAACCTCAAACACACAGACATTACAAAATTTGACTACTAGTAAAAAAGTAGTATTTTACCGGTAGTAAAACGACGGTATGAACACTACTGTAAGTACAACCAGAAGTCGTGAGTTTTGAGTATTGGTTATGGATGTTTTTAAGAGAATTTATTACACTGCAAGTTGATACGATCTGGTTTCTTACGTCAAGGCTGTGTTTCACATCTGGCTTGTAAAATTCCTGACCGTTCCACCACTGTTCTCCGGAGCAGGCAGCACAGGGCTAGTCCCGTTCCAGCCCAAACCCTGCACAGGGGGCCAGTCTAAGACCAACAGAATTCTCGACAGACCCCCTGAATGACAGACAGGAGAGAAGAGTCTTCTGACCAAGTCTCTGACCCGTCTCCCACGCAGGGAGGCGGAGGGGAGGGGCAAGAGGCAGGAGGGATGTCCTCCTTCTGTGGTCAGTACCCAGGGAGCCCTGACCTACACTGTACGCCCCCCACAATCGAACCCACTCCCCCACCTTGAGCCGCTGCTTACCCGTCACCACGTCCCTGCTGTTTTAAAGACACTAATACATTCTCCTTGTAAAAGATCCAAGTGACAGAGGAAGATGCAGAAGTTGGGCCCCCATTGCTCTCTCCAGTGCTGATCCCGTCCCTGGCCCCTGGCCCCGCCCTTCCAGCAGCCGCCTCCTCCTGGATGTCCTGAGGACCTCACACTTGATGTTCTAGACCGCAGTGACCCCCTGCAAGGGCTCCTCCTCTGTATTGCCCAACTACGGGGTGCAGCCCCCCAACACCCACTTACTCAAACCACAAATCCTCATCGTTCCTTCCCCTCACCGTGGCCCCCAATCCAGCTATCCGGCAGATCTAGCAGTTCCACAGAAGAAATAACTGAAACGCACACTTCCCTCCAGGGTCCCCAAGGCCCCTCTGGATAGCAGGCCCATGAGGTTTCACACCACCTGCCGCAGCAGCCTACGGAAAGGTCCCTCCCAGCCTCCAGCACCCCTGCCCTGCTTCAGCCCCCTCTGGAGACATCCAGGAGCCCCCCCCCTAAACACAAACCCACTCTCATCATCACTCCCCACCTGGGTCATTTCAACTCTAGGCAGGGAACACCTTCTAGGTTAACCTTGGAATTTTATAAGAAGCCGGTGTTACTTTGGTTAAAAAATGTCAAAAAATGAAATACAATAGGGGCACCTTCGGCTCAGGTCATGATCCCAGGGTCCTGGGATCGGGCTCCCTGCTCAGTGGAGACCCTGCTTCTCCCTCCCCCTCTGCCTGCCCCTACTCCCCGCTTGTGCTCTCACATGTGCTCGCTCTCTCTCTCAAATAAATAAAATCTTTTAAAAAAAAGAAAGAAAGAAAGAAAAGAAATAACAATATTTTTAAGAAGAAAAAATTAAATAGAGAATGTAATCTTCGGTCCATTTCCCAAAGAAGGGATCCAAAATTTATTTAATTTTCTTTTTTTTTAATATTTTATTTATTTATTTGACAGAGATCACAAGTAGGCAGAGAGGCAGGCAGAGAGAGGAGGAAGCAGGCTCCCCGCTGAGCAGAATCCGATGCGGGGCTCGATCCCAGGACCCTGGAATCATGACCTGAGCCGAAGGCAGAGGCTTTAACCCACTGAGCCACCCAGGAGCCCCATCAAAGAAGTAATTTAGACAGAAAAAAACCTGACTGTCTTATCATTCACAAAACAAACAACAACAACAAAAAACCCCTGGGGGTGTGTAGCTGGCTCAGTCAGTACAGAGTGTGACTCGTGATTTCGGGGTTGTGAGTTCAAGCCCCACACTGGACATAAAGATTACTTAAAATAAAAAAATCTTAAAAAAAAACAAAAACAAAATGAAACCCGGAATCTAAGTGCCCCCAAACAGGAGAGCATTATATGAATTATGGTCAAGTCTTTCAGATTCATAAGCAACTTTTTTTTTAAGATTTTATTTTATTTCTTTAAACTTCTCTCTACACCCAACATGAGACTCAAACTCACAACCCCCAGATCAAGAGTCGCATGCTCTACCGACTGAGCCTGCCAGGTGCCCCCTAAGCAACTTTGAAAATAATTCTTCCAGGTTATGTGGAAAGGTGTTTCTGATGTGACACTTGATCAGAATGCAGGGCTCAGGAGTGTCCGGACACAGACACAGGGACACAGACGCCTGGGAGCAGCGTGTATGATAAAAAGGTATCAGTTTTACAAGAACACAAGAGGGGACTTGCAGGAACCACAGTGACGACATGCTCTGAACTGAGGAGTGTCTGAGCCGAGTCTGCCCTCTGTCCCTGAAGGCCGGAGGGAAAAAAGTGTGCCTATGCTAAGACCCCGTCCCTCAAGGAAGGAAGCAGTTCCTTAAATGTTCCACAGAACACAGTTCCAAGGGAATTTCATAGGTATTTTGAAAGTAAATAATCTCCAAATTCCCACAATCTTGAGAAATAGCAGCTTAGACAAAGTTAGGGGTTTTTTTGCTGCAGGACTTGTCAGAGCATTTAGCATGCTAATGAGCACCGACCTCGTAGGAGGGGCTATAAAGAAGGTGACCACATGATTCGTCACCCAAAACCAGACACCTTGAAGAGAAGGGAGGCGCTGTTAATACAGCATCATGCCAAGACCACAGACATAAACTAGGGCTGTCCCAGACAGAATGGTCACCCTGGCATTTTCCTCTCCGTGTCACCTAAGGAAACCCTGTCTGTCCATCAGACTAGCTCCAACCCCCCCGAATGGCACAACCCCACTGCAGGACTCCGTTTCCCTTGGTTCAGGCAGCCCGCCTCCCAGGCTGCTAGGGTACACATCCGAGTCCCCCTCAGAATGCAAGCCCTGGGAAGGGAGGCCCACACCGACTCCCCTCTCCATCCTCAGAGCCCGCGACCAGGCTGAAATGCAGACTGGCCACGACCCTGACCTCCCCTCCCCGGTGGCCCCAAAGCAACACACATAAATGCACCATGAACCCCAAAGCTGCGCTCTGCTCTATGCCCCCTCTTGTCCCCAGCAGGTGCACAAGGCAGAGGTCAAGAAGAGGGCAGGGTCTCTACAGCTTTCCTCAAGGGAGCCGGCTTTCCTACAGTGAGGTCCCCAGCCTGGCCACTCTCCAGTCAGTCCTTCTGATCACTGACTAAATCCACCCCAGGGCCCACCCTGATCAAGGCAGGGCCCACCCCCTGGCATCCACCCCCACCCGCCCCACCCCCCGGGCTCCGCTGCCTCCAGTCCGCCAACCCTGAAGAAGGAACCCTCTATCTGCCCACGCTGGGGTGAGCCCCATCCCAAGAATAGCTCAGCGTCCTTCCTGAGCCAAAGGGGACTCATAAGTCCCCTTCCGTTCTCCCTATTCCAGAAACCAGGAAAACAGAGCGCCCCCCCCCCCGCCCCGGCAGAGTCAGGTGGCGAATGAGGGGGAGAAAGACGTGCGAGGCTTACCCTGGAAAGAGCAGAGCCAGCTCCCCATGGAGAAGCCCTGCTCCAGCCATAGCATGGGCCGGCCGGCCGGCAGGCGCTAGCAGATGGGCCCCTGCCCCCCGGATCGATACTGGGCGACGTCAGGAACATTAGGAGGCCGCCCTGCCCCCCACCTGCTCTGCAGCCCAGCCACAGAAATGTTCAGCTTGGCTTTCCCCATCCTGATGCCATTAAAAAGTTTAGGATGTGGTTAGGGGAGGAGGGCCGGAGAAGTTGACCTTGAAGGGGGCTGGGCGCTGCCTGGGGCTTGGCAGGCTGTGCGGGCGCAAAGGCTACAAGTCTGCCCACATGTGCGCGGCAGCGGGGCCGAGTCCCCGAAAATGGGGATGCTGCTGGCCGCCCTCCCAGGGAGCGGGATACCACGGAGAAAGCCATCCTCGGGGGCTGGAGTGGGGCAGGGCTAGGGTCTAAGACTAGGGGCAGCTGCAAGCTCTGTGGGCTCCACCTGGGCCACATCAGGCTGGTTCCCGGGTCTGGAGCACCCACGGGGTACGGGGGGGCATCTGGGCCCCAGTTCCATAGCCAGAACGGAGAAGCTCTGGGACCGGCCCTGTGCAGGCCCTCTGGGCGGGGATCGTGGTATGGGTGGTGGACCCTGCCCCGAGTGGCCTGCTCCCCGCCTGAGGGGAAGCTCCCATGCCCGCTCTTCCTTGATCTCCATGTCCTGGTCCCCGGTAGGAGGAAAGGCCACAGGCAATTTGGGAGACACTGGTGACCAGCCTAACAGAACCGATCACTTGTCCCACCTGCCCAGGACAGGACTGAACCAGGGGGTCCCAGCCACCCCACCCCTGCGGCTGAGAGGTAGGTGCCCATGGCCTGAGCCAGACCCTCCTCCCCAGCCCCGCCACTCTCCGGCCCTATTGCTCTGGGCAACTCCGATGACGGCCTGAGCCTCAGTTTCGTCAGCTTGAAAACGGAAAGAACAGCTCTCTCCCTAAATGGGACACCTCTGGGGTGGGACCACAGCGCCGGGGAGGAGAGGAAAGCCCCCCCGACCCCCGCACGAGGACCCACCTGCCCTGGGGGAGGGGCAGAGGGAGCGCAGCAGTGGCCTGTGTCTGTCCCTGGCCTGGCAGCCCTGAGCCCTCCCCATGTCACCCATGCTCGTTGGGGCCAGGAGGGACCCCCACCACCCGGCCTGGCCTGCCTTCCCCTGAGGCCCAGCAGCAGACCCCAGGGAAGGGCTGAGGGCTCCTGGCCACAGCCTGCCGCTGTCCCCTCCTGCCCACCATCATAGGGCAGCGGCAGACCCTGCCGACCCCTCCAGAGGGCTCTGGCCGCAAAGGAGAGGTATACTCCAGCGGCAGTCCTGGCCGCCTGCCTGGAAGCCGGGACCCCCATCTCCTCCCTCAGGCCCAGGATGGATTCCAAAGCCCCAGGCGCCCCCAATCCCGCGCCAGCTCCCAGCTTCCCCCTGGGGCCCTGGCACCTGCCTGGACCCATTCCCAACACTCCCCCTTGCCCACTCGAGCTGCACAAGACTCGGGCCCTTTGCAGCCATTGTCCCCTCTGCTTGGATGCTCTTCCCAGCTCAGCTGGGCTGGCCGCTGCTTGTCTGTCACTCAGATCTTTGTACCCATGTCACCTCCTAAGCAAGGCCCTCCCTGACAGCCTGATCTGAAACAGCTTCCGGGGCCGCGGGGGGGCGGTGCTCCATCCTGCCTGGCTGGGCTGCCCCCCGCACCTCATGAGCCTCTGTACACTGGAGGGCCCTAGACCGCCCTCCTGCGCTCCCCCTGCTCTGATCACCTCTGGGCCTCCTCCCAGTAGGACGGTCCCCCTCCAAGGGCCCCTTGTTCCTGCCACTTCCTGTATGTCCCAGCTCTGGGGACTGACGCAGCCCCCCTCTGTCCCCACAGAGTGGGGGGCAGGGGCATCGGTCCAGGCCCGGCCCGCGGCCAGACCCTCTGCCCGGAGGCTGAGCTCATACTTTGGGAGGGAGCCACTGCCCCGATTCCCAGAGCAGGGCCAGTTTATTGCTGCCGCTCCCCCTGCCCCACCCCCGGGCTCCAGACTCCTCCAGACCCCCTCTGGGGCCCCAGTGCCCCTCACACAGGGTCCCGGCCTCCTACAGGGGTGGGCACGTCCCGCACCTCGGACAGCAGACAGCTAGGCCCACGGGGTGCGTGAGGGAGGCAGAGGAGCCAGCAGGGGAGAGGGGGTGACCCTGACCTTCTCTGGGGCTTCCACCCGCCCCCCCCTCCTCTCCTGAGATTGGTTCTGAGACCCGGAGCCCAGCAGGGACAAAAGCAGCTGTGGGCCTCAGAAATCTTCCTTCCCCCTCTGGCCAGGCCAATTGCTCTGGGCTCTCTGCTCCCTCTCCGTCGCCTGCGAGTCTTGCCAGGACCTGCCCAGGCGGAGGGAGGGGGACTCGGAGCCCAGCTGCGGCCTTTGCCGCCTGCGTGCCCAGCAGCAGGCACGGGGGTGTGCCTCTGTCATCAATCGGGCATTCACAGCGTGGTACCTCCTCTCTCTGGAACCATCCTGGGGGCGGGGGTGGGGGGCGGCGGCAGAGTCAGACCGCCCAGCCCCCACCCTCATGGGCTCTGCCCCGCACGGTGTGACCAGAAGCAAGTAGCAGGCCACACAGGGGGCAAAGACACCGCAGCGGCTCAGGGGGCACTTCCTACAGAAGGCAGTACCACAGCGAGACGGAGATGAGGGCACGGTCCACGATGGAGCTGCTTGCGGATGGACGTACCACCCGAGAAAAGACCAGAAAGAGCTCCAACGGTGGCCTCAAGTAGACCGGAAGGGTAGTGGCTGCTTCTTTTATCACTTGCAAATTTTTCTGCACTGGGGCTGGGGAGGGATGCGAGGGATGGGGAGAGGAAAAGTAAGGAGTCTTTCCGGAGTTTTGTACCTGCAGGCACTTCACACTCAGTTAACTCTCTGGATCCCATTTGTGGCTCAGAGAGGTTAAGTCCCTCTTCCAGGGTCACACAGCAGGGGCAGTTAGAAGGGGCATGGAGGGCTGGACCAGAGCCAGATTCAGACCCCTCTAGAGCAGGGAGGGAGCAGTGAGGGCCAAACCCAGAAGGTGCTGCGGAGCTCTCTCCAGGAGGCAAGAGGGTCAGGTCGGGCTGGTGACCTTCTCCCAGACAGTGGCCACACGACCCCCACCTGGGCCAAGCTCAGCCGGCTTAGTGCCTTTGCCCGTCCAGTCCGTGCCACTTCCTCCACGGTCCTCCTCCTCCTCCTCTCCACATTCCCATTCCCTCCATCCTGAAGGCGGAGCTCATTCCTGCTTCCTCTGGGAAGCCTTCCCTGATAGCCCACTCCTGGTGCTCAGCCTCTGACCGCCCCTAGCCCCGGCAGTGAGTGCAGGCTCCTGACCTGGGGGGCCACACGCCTCCTCACTCGGTCCTCCCCCAGCTTCTAACCCCACAACACGTTCTCCACACAGAGGTCTGAGGGATGTGAGCGTCCCGCCACTGCTCTGCTAACACTCTCCCACAGCTCCGGTCACCCCGAAAACCAACCCGAACCCCTATCCTTCATGATCTGCCTCGGCCACCTCCCCCAACCTCATTTCATACTCTTCTCTACCCAGACTTGTCTTCCTTCTTTCCTTCTCTCACAAACCAGGTCTGTTCCTGCCTCAGGGCCTTTGCATCGCTGCTTTCAGTCCACATGGAACATCCTTTCCCCTTTGTTTTCTCTCTCCGGCCTCTTCCCGTGGCTCACTAAGGTCTCTCATGAGTAAAGAAGGATTTGCCACATTGGAAAGGAAGCCTGGGCCTCCAATGGAGCTGCTCTGGACAGGCCCGCCCGCACAAGTGTGCCCAGCGACCGCACCACACAGCTTCCTTAACCTCCCACCCTGGCTCTCTGGCTGTGGCGGGGCCCTGCTTATGCCAACTGTCCATACCTTTGGCTCAGCCTTTCCTTGACTCCACCCAGGGCCCAGATTACGTAATCTGGCCCCTGGCTACTTTTCTGTCTCTCCAAACTTCTGTACCCATCAGTGTCTTACCCTGGACAGAGTCTTGCCTGCTCGGCTAAAGTATAATCAGAAAAACCAGGATTTGTGCCCGAAGACATTCATCACAGGTCATTTATCAAAGTGGAAAAACAGGAACCAGTCATCCCCAACCACAGAGAATCAGTTAAGAACATGTTCCCAGTCCTTTTTTTAATCATATCCCTTTCGATTTAAAACTCTCCAATGGTTTCCCAATGTTATTCCAACAAAAGCGAAATGCCCTGGACAGCCCCAAGCTGTCCCCACCACAGCCCATCCTCTCTTACCAGCACACTTGTCACTGGCCACACGCCAGCCACACTCTCTTTCCCTCCCTTACATTTGCCATGTGCTCTCCTGCCACTGGGCCTTTGCAAGAGCTGTTCTCTCTACCTGGAACGCTGTCCCCTCTTCAAGTAATAGACTGTCACCCCCCGGACCTCGGCTCACCTGTCTCCTCCTGGGGGCTGACCTCCCAGACCTGGTCAGGCCCCAGCTCTATGATCTCATGACACTCCACCTCCCCCACCAGACCAGCAGCCCTGAGGGAGGGCTGGGCCCACATCCGGTTTTGCTCAGAACGAAAGCTCTGGGGGTCTGAGACTGTGTCAATAAAGCAGGCCTTTGATTTAGAGTCGTTGGACGGACCGGATATCTTACATCCATTAAAAATGACGTGGAAAAATCCACTCGAATCATATTAGAGGGAGAAAAACCAGATTTTCAAGTCATAGATGCAGCACAATTGCAAATAGGTAGGAAAAAAAAGAAAGTAGAAGGATAGAAACCAAAATAACGGGTACCTCTAGGGGGGTTAGATTATAGGCAACGTCACCTCTGCATCAAACTTCCTAAACATTCCACCGTGGGCTCCCTAGCAGCTGTCCCCACCCCCCGCCCGGGCACTAGGACAATCCCAGACCCTGGAAGGGAACACGCTGGGGCAGGGAGGCTGCTGGAGGCTGGAGTTTGAATTCCAGCTCAGTGACCTTGGGCCCAGGGCCATGCGCGCCCGGATCCCCACTTTCTCGCCCCCAAGCGGAGCCTGCAGTAAGACCTGCCCCCCAAGGAGGGGAGCGTGAGAAGGAACGACACGCATAAAGCTAGTTAATTAGGAAAGGGATTACAACCAGACAGAAGGGAGAACTTCCGTGTGCTGCCAGCCCCCAGGCTGGTCTCGGAGGGGCTCTTCTGGAAGGACCGCTCCCCACACCCGGCCCCGCACCCACCACCTTCGACCCCAGCCCTGCACCCACCACCTTCGGCCTCGCGCACCTTCCTTGGAGCTGGTGGCTGCCGCCGCTGCGGACACGGAGGCTGACCCAGTGGACGTCCGGCCCACGGGGCTCGAATGCTTCCCCCCTCGGCCGGGGGGCTTCAGGCCGCTGGGCTTCTGCATGGTGGTGCCAGTCGGTGCGTGGAGAAGGGTCCGTGCGGGTCACATCCTCTCCGCCATCGCCCCTCACCTGCAGGCAGACGAGAGCCATCACCTCATCGTGTCACCACTGGCCAGGGCCCCCCAGTGGTGACACAGCAGGATTCCTGCGCCCCCTACCCCGTGGGGCTAGGACCACCACAGCCCTCTTTCCTAGCTAGGGAAACTGAGGCATAGGGCAGTGGCAGCAAGCGTGGGTCCCATGTGGTCCCAGTGTGGCCTGGCACGTGTCCTGGTCTGCTGGACCCCGAGGTCGGGCGTGCTGTCTCTGCTCACCTCCTGGGCCCACAAGGCGAGATCAGGAGCAGGCTGGTTTGGGGGTCTGCCGGGATAGCCGCACTGACCTCAGCAGCAGCACTCCACCGGGACCCTGCAGGTCAGCACAGCCACCAGCGGCTGAGGGGGCCTCCCCCGAGCACAGGCTGGTATGGCTTCTGACACGCGTGGGCAGCCTGGTGCAGACCAGACAGGCCCGCGTCCCCCGGCCCCTCCTCCACTGCCCTGGCACACACCCTCTCTCGCAACAGACGCTCACGGAAGGCTTGCCAGGGGCCAGACCCGACCCTGCCCCAGGGCTGCAGGCCTCTGTCTGGCGAGGACATTGTCCAGCGGGGAAAGGGAACACAGAGCTCCAGCAGACGAGCAGAGGACTCTGCCAAAAGCATCACCCCCGGGGACCTCGGGAACGGGGGAAATCTGTGCTTTCTGGGTGCTCGGCACATGACCCAGGCCTGCCCAGAGACCCCAGGGTTAGTTAAGGAAAGATCATATGACCCAAAGAGCGCCAGGGCCTGGACTCTGGCTGGTACCTTCAGGAAGGATTACTTCCTTTCTCTGGGGCTGCCTGGGTGTGGGCTGGATGCCGGGAGCTACAGGGCGATGCAAGTTACTGCATGGAGGAGCCTGCCAGGGAATGAGGCCAACGTAGAGCAAGCGGAGCTGAGTTGCTGGATTTGGATGGAGGGCCTGGATCCAGCCGAGCCTGAAGCTGGTCCCTTGAGCGCCTCACTTACAACCGTCAACACATCCTCACACCCGGGCACCAGTTTCTCTTTTTACCTACACCTACTGGAGGGGCCCTGTCGCTTGCAGCCCAGAAAGTTGTGACTAATATAGAAGCCAACCCACAAGGCTCACAGCAGAGGTCTGCCAAGTACCCTCTGAATGGCGGTCACGCGAGCAAGCTGACCCGGCGACTCCATGTTAGCACAGCCCATGGGACAACTGGGCTGCCGGCCCTCAGAGCGGGGACAGATAACCCCCAAGGCACATGGGGTGATGCATACACGCCCAGGGACATGGGACATGGCTGCCAGCCTTGGCCTGGTTCTAGAGCCTTCCAAACCCAACATCTCACTCCTCTGATGGATGACTCTGACGCCCCCAGAATTCCGAAGTCCCGGAGTCGCTCCATCAGCGGGTGTATGAGGGGCTCCCTCTCCCCCAGAAATGGGCCCTCCAGCAAGCTCACTCCCCAGGGAAGTGCCTGTGGCTGCAGGCATCACTCTCTGGTCTGGTTAGGACTTGCTGGCCTCCCCCTACAAGCCCAAAAGACTTGCTGAGCCAGCAGCAGGGCAAGGGAGCTTGCAAATTCCCCTCCCCTAGGGCTAAATGGCTTCCTGCCCCAGCAGCTTAGCAGGGGGGCCCTCGAACCCAGGAAATCCTGATGCAAGGAGCCCTCTCCCCATGCCTTTTGGGGTCCCTCTCTGCCTGAAACCCCCCCAGGGAAAAACATTACAAATCACACACCTAATAAAAGACATATCCAGAACACATAAAGAACTCTAATCATGGGGCGCGGTGGGGGCTCAGTTGATTAAGTGTCTGCCTTCGGCCCAGGTCATGATCTCAGGGTCCTGGGATCGAATCCCGGGGCGGGGGGGGGTCCCTGCTCAGTGGGGAGTCTGCTTCCCCCTCTGCCCCTCCTTCCACTCATGCTCTCTCTCTCTCTCTCTCTCTCTCTCTCAAATATACAGTCTTTAAAACAAAAAAAAAGTTAAGGGGCTCCTGGGTGGCTCAGTGGGTTGAAGCCTCTGCCTTCGGCTCAGGTCACGATCTCAGGGTCCTAGGATCGAGCCCTGCATCGGGCTCTAAGCTCAGCGGGGAGCCTGCTTCCCCCTCTCTCTGCCTGCCTCTCTGCCTACTTGTGCACGCTCTCTCTCTCTGTCATTTTAAAATCTTTAAAAAAAACAATGTTACACTAACTGCAAGAAGGCGAACACAGAAGACTCCATATTGCATGACTCTTATTTACTATTACTAGACACAGAACGCAGTCGGGGGTTGCCTGGGGGTGGGGGCTGGGACTGACTGGAAACAGGCATGAGAGAACTTTCCAGAAGGCAGAAGTGTTCCCAAATCGGATTGTGACGGCCCCACAACTGACATCTATACTCGATATCAAATGTGTCACCACGCCATATTTAAAATGGGTGAATTTCATGGTCTGTAAGCTACATCCTAACTTCTAAAGATCACATAAAAAACAAAGCCCTCGAAGGCTCTCCGTAGAAGTTAGTTGCCAGCCTTCAAAGCTCCTCCCCGCAGCCCTGTGGCCCTTGCCTACCCCACACCAGCCGTGCCCAGATCACAGTAAGCGCGCCCCAGCCACAGGGCCTTTGCACCCGCTATTCCGATGGCCTCAAATATCCAAATTCCCTGCTCATCTCCTCCAACTATCTGCTCCAACGTCCCCTTCTAAGATTACCACCCCCACCTAGTCCTCCCCATCTTCAGCCAGCTTTGCTTTCTGCTACCGCTGAAGGAAAGGGACTAGGGTCTTACTGTGGTCTCCTTCGTCCTGAGAAGAGGCCTAGGAGCATCCCCCACCCAACCCCAGCCCCGCTGGGGGTCCAATGCCATGGCTTCTCACACAGCCCGTCTGACCTTCCCACTGGCCAGCATGTCCTCTGAGGCAGGGACCAGGCATTGTAACAGCGACCCTAGCATCAGAGTCTCCCCAGCCAGCGCTGCCATGGGCGGCCCTGAATTCCCTCACTACTCACCTGACAACCCCCGCCTCCCAGACCCCACCGGTGCCTTTGCTCCCACCTGCTTCATTTTTCCAGCCATCTGCGTGATAACCCAGCCCCATGCCTCCTCCTCCGTGAAGTCTTCCCAGACCTCTGGCCCACAGAGACCTCAGGCTGGCACGCTTAGCCGAGGAGAGACAATACTGTTCTCATTTATCATCTTGCCTCCCGGGAGCCAGCGGGCAACCCCAGCCGGGGCCCCAGCTTCTCTAAGAACCCAGCCCAGCACAGGACCTGGCCCAGAGCCCATGATCCGGAAACCCCATGTGAGGGCACACCTGCCATTGCCCAGAGGACAAAGGCCTCTAAAGCTGCAAATCTCCAGGACACTCCTCCTTGGGGAGGACTCTGGAGTTGCCCTGCTCCCTCCTGGACCCCGAAGAGCCCAGCGGCCTCCGGTATGAGGGCCTCTGCCAGGCCTTGCAGGAATGGGGCCTTGCTCCCCCTCCCGAGCCCTGATGAGCCAGCAGCTGTCTCGGGAGGGGCATGGAAAGCTCAGGAAGGTGCAGGGACTCACCCCATGTCACACACTGCTTGCTCAGCCGCTGTGCTGGACCCAGCCCTGGGCCTGGCCCTCCCCTGCCTCCCTAGGCTGGCCAGCCTGGGCCGGGACTAACATTTGCGAGACCCCTGGCCTCTGGGGAGAGCGCCCGCGTGCCTCGCTGACAAAGGAGACCGAAGGAGCCGGTGCACTCACTCTGGACTCCGGCCCACCGCCACTGCCCACCGCCACTGCCGGGGTGGGGAGGGCTGGGCAGGAGAGGCCAGCGGCCACCCCCACCCCCAGGGTCTCTGAAGGGGGCGGGGAGCTGAGCGAAGGGGAGAGGGGAGGAGAGAAGAAATGGTGAACAGGAAAAGGGGGAGGAGACTTGGGGCCAATCACCCCCTGGTGACTCAGCCCTGCTCGTGGGATAGAGGAAGGAAGGGCTTTCTTGGGAAAAGCCGGGATGTGGTGATAAACTGGCCACCAGCCATGCCGGCTGGGGGGGATGGGGGGAGGGCAGGCCCAGGAGACAGGGAGGGAGAGGGCTGCAGGCAATGTGGGTCCAAGGTGGCTATGGGTCCGTGGCCCGGTGGGAGCCTGTTGCATCGCCGGTAACATGGGGGTGACAGTGTGGCAGCCCCGGGGGGGGCACGGACAGGTGAGTCCGGACACACACACCCCACGGGCGCCCCTCTGTGCCCACAGGCGCCCCCAGGGAAGGGAAGGCCCGGGGGGCACACGCCGCCTCCCCCGGGGACTCGGGCCAGGACAGGCAGGCAGGGCGGGGGCGGGGAGGGCAGGCGGCATTCAGACCAACAGGCCCCCTTTGTGCTGCCCTCAACTGCCATTTACCAAAGACAACCCGGGCTGCATTTCAGGGTTTCCATTTCAGCTGCCCGGGGGTGGCAGGCCGCGGGCTCAGCGGGGAATGAGGCCCAAGGACTCTGCCAATCAGAGGCCCGGGGTATGTGGGGGGGGAAGGAGCCAAGCAGGGCAGTGGAGAAAGCCCATCCCCCGGCTGCTGCCACGGCCCAGGGGGTGAGGGAGGAGGGCACAGGGGCCTCCACTGCGGAGACCCGGGCCCCTCTGGCTGGAGGGAGGCGCTCTGGTAAGACCCCATTGCTGGCTGAAGCCCGGCCTTCAAGCCTGGGCTTGCCACCCTCAACATCAGGGGCTCCCCTGGGCTAGTCCTCCTCCTCCCCCCTCGCCTCCGGGGTCAGCAGCCAGAGTGCCCAGGCTCCCCTGTCCTCTCCCAGCCCTGGGGCCCGAGTGCTGGCCGATGGGGCGCCCTCGGGGTGGCCTGAGCTCTCACCAGCAGCCCTAAGGCTCAGGCCAGGCAGCATCGCAGGGGTGGGGCTGGGGGAGTGTTGCAGAATAGGGAGCCCAGGGCACTGGGGGCCAGGCAGGCGAACTTCAAGGCAGAGGCCAGGTTCTGCCAGGTCAACCAGAGGTGAGGATTTAGGGCTAAAATGTACGTGTGGGGGGGGAGCTGTCATCCAGAGATGGGGAGGACAGTGGGGTGGGGGAAGGTCTCCCAGTCCCTCACAGGCCGTCAGCCTGAGTGGATGAGAGGCCCCGGAAGGCGTCAAGCAATGGGTGGGACAGACCAGATGTGCCTGTCGGCAAAGTCACTCAGGAACTGAGGAGGGCACTGGGGCGAATGAGGGCAGGGAGGCCACGGTCCCGGGGACCGCTATGACAGACAAGGGACATGACAGTGTGGCCTGAAACACCACAGAGGCGGGGGCTGGAGGGGACAGGTGCTGAGCGGCATTTGGTGGCCAGTGGTGTGGGTGTGGAGGGAGCACCTAGGGGCCCCGCGGGAGGCGGCATCTCTCCACGCTGGGAGGGACCTTGGAGAAGGTGGGGGCTGGGGGAGGGAGCCCGGTTTGGAACGTGCCAGGTGTGAGGTCCCCGAGGGACCCTGGAGGGCGATGCAGGAGGCCAAGTGACAGGGCACTTGGGAAGGTCACTGGGGACAGCGAAGACCAGGGAGAATCCCAGGCGGGAAGTACCCCCCAGCTTGTGACATGAGGGAGGAAGACAAAGGGCACCCCGGACAGACAGACGGGTGAGAACAGACCGCTTTGGAGAGGGTGTCCCCGGACAGCCAGCCACGGGCCTCCCAGTCGGCAGGGAAATGCAAATCCAAGCCACAAGGAGATCCCGTTTCCCACCCAATCAGATGGGCAAGAAGCCAAAAAGCCAGGTGACACCCGGAGCCTGCGAGGTGGGGCAGTGGGGGCTGGTGGCCGCGGTGTCCAAACCTGGACCACGGGGCCGGGGCCCGGGAGGCACCAGGAGTTGTGCTGATCGCGACGGCCGGGGGGGTGCGAGTCTCGGGTAGGAACGGGGCTGGGGCGTGGTAACTGGGGGCTCCGTTTCTATTTCTAAGAGTTTTTCTTAAGTCCTGCAGGACATACGTGGGTGGTGATCAGGTTCTGTTTATTCCTTTTTCTGAGTGCCTGAAATATTCGTAATTATTTTTTTAAAAACACAGAACTCTACCTCTGAAACTAATAATACACTATGTATCAATGACTGAAATTTAAATAAAATAAAATTTTCTAAAGCTGTAAAGACGGACACACCTGAGAGGGGGAAGCAAAGAGTCCCTCCCCTCCCTGAACACACCCACCCAGAGGAATGGGGGGGCAGGCCCCAAACAGAGCGGACCCCCCACAGGTGCCGACTGCCAGCCGAGGGCTCCTCAACACCCCCATCCCTGAGTCCAGCAGGCGGACGTGACCACCATCCCCACAGGCCTGCTCCCACCTGGCGCTCACTGCTTGTCCCATCCTGCGCAGGAGGGAGGCTCATTTTGTCTGCACTTGACCCAGGCTGGGGCCTTCTGCCCGGCGCCCTCCCTGCGAGTTCGACCAGCTTGAGAGGACGGTCCAAGCCGGGAGCCTCCCGCCAGCGCCCGTCAGGCCCGGGGCGGCCGGGGAAAATGGAGCCAGCCTACTTGTGCCCCCGTCCCCACACCCTCTCTTCGCTCTCACCCGGTCAGCGGGGCCCCACAGAGCAGACCCAGGCCGGGCAATCCTGTCACTCATGGGGCCGCAGGCCAATGGCAGGAGATGGTGGCCCCAAGAAGGACAGGGAGCTAACGGGGCTTGCTTGGGGTCCAGAGTCCCCCTGGGAGTACCAAGGGGCCTGGCAGCCATCCAGAACCAGCCCAGGAAAGGGGCTGGCCCGAGCCTCACAGCAGAGCTGGGGCCTGAACTCCACCAGCCGACGTGGCTTCAAGGAGAGGCAGGCAGAGGCGGGAAGATGGCACAGCGGGCCGGCGGCATGGACACGGAGGGCAGGGCACACAGAGGCTGAGCAGAGGACAACCCAAGGGCCACAGTGGACCCCAGCTTCTCTGGCACCTCAGGGGCCAAGTCCAGAAAACTGGGGTCCAGTCCCACGTGCTCACCCTGCTCAGGGCTGGAAAGCCCAGTTTGTAAAGTCAGGATCTTCCCATCCTGCCCAGGGCCTGGGGTGATGGCAGAGCCCCGGGAAAGACTGGACTGTCTGTCCTACCTGAGCCAGATACACTGCAGCAGGGCCATCTTCCCCCAGGCTGGGGGTGGTTCAGATCCCGTCTCTCAGCACAGCAAAGGGGATCAGGGCTGTGTCGGGTCTGGGGAGGGGAAGGAAAGTCAAGGTCAGCTTACTTCCCTTGCCTTAGACACACACACAGAGTCAGCACACTTACAACCAGGGGACAGCCATGGCTCCAGAACCTGCTCCAGGCTGTGTGGCCACCCACACCCTGTGACGGAACTGCTGGGGCCCTCCTCCCACTGGCCCACAATGCTGGGCAGACACCGGCTGACTCACCTGCCCTCTGACCCACCTTTATTCCCATCTCACAGAATGGGAAACTGAGGCCCAGGCTGCCGGTCACGGAGCCAGGGACCAGGTGGTGAGGTTCAAGTGACAGAAACTGGTGCTGGGTAAAGGGGTCCCTGCGACAGATGGGAGTTAGAGGCCGAGGGAGGGGCCTGCTGAGGTCACCCACTGACGGGGGCAGAAGAGGAAGCAGAGGGCTCCTGTGTCTGGCCTCTCTGTCCGTTGCACTGTCCCACCCATCCAGGCCAAGGAGCTGCGGGAGAGCACCCCATCCCTGGGCTCCCTCCCTGACCCAGCCAGCCACGCCTCCTCTCCAGGTTCAGGATTTGCACAAGATACTAAAACACCGCTCCTGAGCCCAGTCAGTTAAGGGTCTCCCTTCAGCTCAGGGTGTGATCTCTGAGGGGTGCTGGGACGCAGCCCGGCCTCAGGCTCCCTGCTCAGTGGGGAGTCTGCTTCTCCCTCGCCCTCATGCGTCCCCCGCCCCATTCACGCACTCTCTCTCTCAAATAAATAAATGAAATCATTAAAAAAAAATACCGCAGGGATGCCTGGGTGGCTCAGTTGCTTGGGCAGCTAGCTGCCTTCGGCTCAGGTCATGGTCCCAGCGTCCTGGGATCGAGTCCCGCAACGGGCTCCTTGCTCATCGGGGAGCCTGCTTCTCCCTCTGCCTCTGCCTGCCATTCTGTCTGCCTGTGCTCGCTCTCTCTCCCTCTCTCTCTGACAAATAAATAAAATCTTTAAAAAAAAAAAAATACCCCGGAGCAAAGGACAGTCTTTATAATAAGCGATGCTGGGCCAACCGGATGACCACAGGGGAAAAAAAAACATGATCCCGTCTACAGCAGGTAGAAATAACAGCCCCCTCACGGTGTTCATGTCCCCATCCCCGAAGCTGTTACCACGTTAGCGTCCACACGGCAGAGGGGAGTTAACGTTGTAGACGGAATCAAGGATGCTAGTCGGCTGACCTCCAGATGGGAAGATTATTCTGGATTACCCAGATGGACCCAAAGTGATCACAAGTGTCCTTCAAAGTGCAAGAGGGAGGCAGGAGGGACAGAGTCAGGGAGAGGGCAGCGTGCCAACAACTCGCTGTGACATTGCTGGCTTTACAACGGAGGAGGGGGCCCCCAGCCCAAGAATGTGGGCAGTCTCTAGAAGCTGGAAAAGGTCAAGAAACAGATCCTTCCCCGAGCCTCTAAAAGGAACACGGCCCTGCCGGGATCCTGGTTTTAGCCTGGAATGATCCATGTCAGTCTCCTGGCATCAGGATTGTTAAGATAAAATACATTTGTGTTGTTTTGGGGCTGGCACGTTCGGGCTCACTTGTCAGAGCAGCGAAAGGAAACTAATACATTGACTTCATGTGGTACCCAAAGGTCAATTCCAGATGGACAGCGCATCTAACGGAGAAAGGCAAAACAATATAGCTTTTAGCAGAAGACACGAGAGAAGATCTTCATGACACTGAGGTAGGCGAAGATTTCTTAACCAGGACCCAGGGAGCGCTGGAAAGCAGGGAGAGGATGGATAAACGGACAAGATTCAGATTAAGGGCTTCTGAACGTCAAAGGACAACATGGAGAGACAGAGTGTGTGTCAAGAGTTAACCACAGAATAGGAAGGATATGTTTGCAATTCCTACGTACCACGAAGGATTCCTACTCAGAATACAGAAAAGCCCAACAAATCAAGGTCAGCGAAACACCTGGCCAAGCACTACACAAAAAGAGGGCATTCCAAACACCAGCAAACAGGGGCGCCTGGGGGCTCAGTCGGTTAACCTCTGGCTTCGGCTCAAGGTCATGATCCTGGGCTCCTGCGACAGAGTCCCCCATTGGGCTCCCTGCTCAGTGGGGATCCTGCTTCTCCCTCTCCCCCTGCCTGCTCCTCTCCCTGCCTGTGCTCATTCTCTGTCTCTCAAATGAATAAATAAAATCTTTAAAAAATAAATAAATAAAATAAAATTCTAACAAACAGACGCGCACAAATGCAGGACAACTGACCGGCGGATGACAGAGGGGAACGGGGACAGTGGGGAGGATGGGCAAAAGAGGGGAAGGGGATTAAAAGGCACAAACTTGCAGTTATAAAATAAGTAAGTCCCGGGGACGAAAAGCACAGCACGGGGGACCACAGTGAGTGGCATCGTCAGGACCTCACGTGGTGACAAGACGGGACCACACTTACTCTGAAGCGACCCGAACAACGTACAGACTCGTCAAGTCACTGGCGTACGCCCCAAGCTGGTAATGTTGTGTGTCAAATACAGTTAAAAATAAAAATACATGGGGCGCCTGGGGGGCTCAGTGGGTTAAGCCTCTGCCTTCGGCTCGGGTCATGATCTCAGGGTCCTGGGATCGAGCCCCGCATTGGGCTCTCTGCTCAGCGAGGAGCCTGCTTCCCCCTCTCTCTCTCTCTGCCTGCCTCTCTGCCTACTTGTGATCCCCATCTGTCAAATAAATAAATAAAATCTTTAAAAAATAATAAATAAATAAATAAAAATACATGGGGCCTCTGGGTGGCTCAGTGGGTTGAAGTCTCTGCCTTTGGCTCAGGTCATGGGTCCCAGGGTCCTGGGATGGAGCCCCGCATCAGGCTCTCTGCTCAGCGGGGAGCCTGCTTCCTTCTCTCTCTGCCTGCCTCTCTGACTACTTGTGATCTCTGTCAAATAAATAAAATCTTTTAAAAGATTAAATTAAATTAAATTAAAATTTAAAAATAAAAATAAAATAAATAAATAAATAAAAAGTAAAAATACAGTGGCGCCTGGGGGGCTCAGCCAGTTACATCTGACTCTTGATTTTGGCTCAGGTCACGATCTCAGGGTTGTGAGTTTAAGGCCCCGGGCTGAGCCTGGGGCCTACTTAAAAATAAACAAACAGGGACACCTGGGTGGCTCAGTGGGTTAAGCCGCTGCCTTCAGCTCGGGTCATGATCTCAGGGTCCTGGGATCGAGCCCCACATCGGGCTCTCTGCTCAGCAGGGAGCCTGCTTCCTCCTCTCTCTCTGCCTGCCTCTCTGCCTGCTTGTGATCTCTCTCTGTCAAATAAATAAATAAAATCTTAAAAAATAAATAAATAAACAAACAAATAAATGATACAATATAAATATAAACAAGCAAATAAATAAGTAAAAATGAAGATGCCAGAAATCAGGGAAGGGGTCCCCCTTGGGTCAGGGCTACTGACTGTGAAGGACAAGCCCAGAGGGGCCCTGGGGAGCCAGCAGGTTCTCGTTCCCGATCTGGACTCTGTTACACAGGCGTTTCGGTTGGAGAAAATTCAACAAGCACCATGCACACTTTTCTGTAAGGATGTTGTATTTCCATAAAAAGGTTTTATGGAAATATAAACATTTTATGGAAATACCTATATGTTTCTAATATACATATATATATGTATTTTTTTTTCTTTCCCTAATTACCTAGGCTGGGGGTGGGCAGCAGCAGAAGCAGAGGAAGCAGGGATGGTCCCTGACTCTGGGGCCTTCCCTCCCACCAGCCCCAGGAGGTGGTGCCGAACCATGGGGCCCATGGGAGCTCCTGTCTGCCACCACCTCCGCCCCACACCGCACCGGGGCCTGCAAGCTTCCCGCAGGCAGGCCCAAGCCCCACGGAGTTCAAGCACCCAGGGCCCGACACGCAGCAGTGCTGTGCTCGCTGGACAGCCTCCAGCACGCCCACCTTCCTCCCTCAACAAAGCATGCAAGTCAGCACCCCAGCATCCCCTCCTGAGCCTTCCCCTGCAGGCAAGGGGCAGGTTGGAGGCTGAGACCACGGAGCTGGGCCTGTCCCCTCACGGACACAGCAGGACAGAATGCAAACTGGGGCCCATGTGGGAGCCTGGAGAAGGGATGAGCCAGCTGGGGGGCCAAGGGGCACCATCTATGCCCCCAAAGGGCAACCCAGGGCTGTTGGCAGGGGATGGGGGGGGCTGGGTGGGGAGGGGCAGAACCTGGTGGCTCCAGGGGTGAGATCCGTCCCTAGCAAGCCCTCATAGTCAGTGTTTTCTTTTAGTGCTTCCAGAAAAGCAACGGCCGCCCCCAGCCACCAAATGCTAGCCGAATGCCGCAGACGCCCACCCACCCACACACAGTGTCACATCGCTGGGGCCTCACACATGCTGTTCCCTCTGCCGAGAATGCCCATCCTCTCCTCCGATGGCAAACTCCCTCACCTCTCGCTGAAAGCGGCTCCAACAGGGCAGGTCCTCTGCCTCTGTTGCTCATTGCCGGGCTCGGTACCGAGGACAGCGCCCAGCAAACAGCCCTCCACGGTGAACACAGGCGTGAATGAAGGAAACATGAATGAGCAGAAATGCCCTCCTCTGCCGTCCTCGTCCTGCCCGTGTTTAGCTGGAGGCCCACAGCAGCCTGTCCACACGCCATCGCTGCACTCGCTGGCCAGCTTGGAGCCGTCTCCGGGAAAGGAAGAACGTTCCAAAACAACGAGCAGCCAGCGCACAGAGTGGGTGCTAACCACACGTGGGTCCAGTGAACAAAGAAGCTAGCAGTGAGCCTCCCATCACTGGAGGGGATCAAGCAGAGACTCGGGTCTGTTCTCAGAGCACGTTTCTGCTCCAGTTGGCACAGCTGCCCTGGGAGGCTCTCCCAAACCCACACAGCGTCGGACACCGTCAAGAGCAACATTAACTGTGAACGGACCATGCTGAGCACCCGCAGCCCCCCAGGGCAGGTCCACCGCAGGGAGAAAGGTGTCCCCATGTCCGCACCACCCCCCATCACAGAGACAGCCTACTTCTTCACTGCGCTACACTCAGACCCTGTGTGGCCAGGGGTGGGGGGCTCAGGGGAGATAGACCATCCCTTCCTCTGAGCTCCTCCAGCCTTGGGAGCCACGGACCTGCATGATCTGTTCTGCTCCAGACACCGGTCCCAGTGCTCTACAAATACCAGTACAGCAGACCTTCGCAGCAGCCCTGTTCTGAGCCCATCCACTTTCCTAGTGGGGAAACTGAGGCCTGGAGCGCTCCATCCTTTGCCCACGGTGACAAGGCTGACCGAGAGCAGGCCTGGAATTTGAACTCAGACGCTCTGGCCACGGAGCCTGAGCTCTTGACCGCTTTCCTGACTTCCTCAGAACCAAGACCGACTCTCCTCCAGGCACCCGGGATGAGGTTTGGGCAAGAGGTCAGGAGGGCAGCCCAAGGCCACGGTCTGCCACATCCCTGCCGTGGCTCCTGGTTCCCGGGCTCTCACCAACACCTGGGACTGGTCAGACCCCAGGGAGGGGCTGGCTGTGCACACGAGCCCCAGCTCTCAGCTGAGGGCAGGGACCCTCCAGGGGGAGGCTTCAAAGAATCGAGGGGCGGCAGCTGACCCCCTCTGCGCTCCAGACCCAGGGCCGTACCCAGGACCACGCTGTCCAACCCTCAGGCTTTGGCGGGACACACAGCGGGGCTCACGCAAGGCGAGGCAATCGTACGGCCCCTCCAAATTCCTGCTCCTTCCTCGGATCTGGCTGCTAGAAAGCTCAGAGTCAAATTACCTCCGGGAGAAGGTCCAGTGGGCCCCCTCCAGCTCCGTTTGATTTTTGATCTTCCTCTTGCTCAACTTTTGCACGCCTTTTCTGTCTCCTTATACCGCGTTTCCTTCGGCAAATCACCTCCCAGCCCTTTCGGGGGTCAAAGAGCACACAAGACCCTGGTGAAGGTCTTCCCTCCTCTGCCCTGAGCGCTGTGTGCCCCGGCTCAGCCCCTGGTCTGAAGGAGCTGTGTCAACGAACCAACGAGTTTATGCAAGGAACAGCCTACAGCAGAAAGGGAACAGCCTGAGCGGAGTCAGGATACGAGGAGGCAAACCCCCCACAGACACCAAACGTCGCTCCCTCCCTCCCTCGTGGCCGGTCCGGCTTCACACTCCACGTGGAAGAGTGGTGGGCTGCAGGCTGAGCCCCCAGCCGGAAAAACAGGGACCCCGGGGGAGCCTCAAATTCCACCCCCTCAAGGCAGAGAGGCCATGAGGGCGAAGAAGGACGTGAACTCAGAGCAGGTGTTTTCCTGGGCAGACAGAGTCTGGGATAGACTCCAGGGATGCCCGAGAGCTGCCCAGAGAAGACGGCAGTACTATGTGGACAAAACCCCACGCCTCGTTAATAAAAGCCACCCGACATGCTCTGCTTCCTATTCGGAAGGGAAACATTTCATTATCATTTTGAATCATTTCCTCTGAAAACATGAGTTTTGTCTGACTGTTCCTGCGCACACACACACAGACACACACAACCCCCGCAGCCCTGCACGGGAGCGGGGGGACAGGGTGGGCTGTGGGGTTGCCACGGTCCCGGGCTGGCAACCGGGCCTCCAGTCTCCAGGTCCTGAAGGGAGGACCCTCATCGGCTTCTAAGCCACAGCTTGTGGGGGCGGGGGGCAAGTGCCGTGGGTCACCTTCCCCGCTGTCCCTCGCCATCCCCCGCCATCCCTCCCTCCCCACCCAGGTCGGACTGGTGCACTCCAGCTACTCCCAAGAAATCACCCAGTCAACTGGCCTGGGTCTGCCTCTCCCATCAGATCTTGAGTATCCAAGGGGAGCAATGCCCCATTCACCCATCCTCCCCCAGCACACGCCCCCAGCACACACTGGGCACCATCACGGCAGGCAATCCCGAGGCGGGATCCACAGCCCCCAGCCCCGGAGCCCACGTGGCCTGCCCCCCCACCAGCTGAGCGACAGGGTGGGTCCCCTCACCCAAGCTGGGCCAGTCGGTCTCTCTAGCACCCCCAGAACGAGGGGGGCCCCACAGGAGGTCCTGGGGCCTCAGTTAGAGTCACCATTCAGGGCAGCCGTGCCGACAACCCAGACAGAGCCAGCCTACAGGGAGAAGGGCAGGGACAGATGCAGTGGGAGAGGAGGAGAAAATGAAACCCCGGTCCAGAAAGCGGCAAGCCAGAGGGGCTGCCTGCCAGCATCCCAGGTCCTGGAGGACCCCGGAGCCGCCTGTAACTGTTGGCTCTACCAGTTCCCCTTCCCTCCTAACTCCCCTCTCCCTTAATCTAACTGAAGGAGTTTCCTGAGCCCTGCAAAAGCAGAGAATCCCGGAAAACAGGGGTCAGGACCCTCCCCGCCTTCCTGCCACCACCCCCAGTTTACCAAAGCTGAGGCTCATCGTCCGGGGTCAGGCTGTCTGGGGTCAGGCCAGCATGGGTGGGTGGGGAGAGGAGAGCTGGGAAGGTGTGAGGGTCAGCCTGGCTGGGCCCCCAGGGAGCCAGAGAGCGAGCGGGACTGGACTTGGGCAAACTGAGGTGGTGTCTGAGGAAGGCATGGCCCAAACGGAGCCCTGGTGATAATGCACATAGCATAGTAGCCTGTCTCCCCTGGGAAAAACAGTTGGTGCTTAATGGATGCACGAAAGGCAAACAGGGAAGCTCTCTGGTCCTGACTCCCGCATCCGTCAAATGCAGGTTGTGCTGACAACCGCACACGAATACGAGCATTTAGAGAGCTCGGGAAATGGTTCCTGGCACAGAGCGAGGGCTTGGGTATGCGCTGTTGTTGTTTTAAAAACCTACACAAAAGCTGAGTTCTCCCCAAGGACCCCGGGGCAGGCGCTCGGGTCTGAATGTTTGTGTCCCACCCCCCCAGATTCAAACCTAACCCCAATGTGATGGTATGGGGGGAGCTTTGGAAGGTGACATCTGTCCTGAACGGGATCAGTGCCCTCATAAAGAGGACCCCAGACAACTCCCAAGTCCCTTCTGCCAGATGCGACTACAAGAAGTCTGCATGCCAGAAGAGGGCCTCCCCCATCGGAACTGGCACCCCGAGCTTGGACTTCCAGACTCTAGAACCGTAAGAAATCAATTTCTGTTGGACCTAAGTCACCCAGTCTGTGGTATTTTGTTCCAGGGGCTCCGACGAAGACGGCAGGGGCCCAGCGGGGTCAGGAACACCGTCCCCACTCTGGGCATGGAAGCAGAGGTGGGAGACATGGCTTCAAGAGGACAGGGGTCAATCTTCAGGGTGGCAGGGTCAGGGAGGGGAGGGCAGGAGGGGAGTGTTTCCCCCACATCACAGATGAGAGCAGAGGCAGCAGCCCCGGGAGGAAACTGCGGTGAGTGGTGGGATAACAGGCAGGACTGCCCAGCGGTGGACAAACAGCGGGGGAGGGGACGAGCCACGCGGTTGTGGACGCGGTTGTGGATGGAGGCTGGACCCAGGGCACTAGCAAAACAAACACTGGGCACCCTCCCCGTCACTGGGCACCCACTTTACACACATTCATCCATCAGATTCCCACAGCAACCCTAAAAAGGCAGAGACCCTAAGCACCCTCATTTTAAAGGACAGGGAAACTAAGCCAGAGAAGTACAGTAACTTGTCTGAGGTCACACAGCTAATAAATAACAGAGCTGGAACCCAGACTGTCGGGTGCCAGCCTCCCAACTCAACCACCAAAGCAAGCAAGTAGACACTGAAAAGGGCCTGCTGGGTGGCTGAATCCCCAGCTTGGGATTTCAAGCTGGGGGCCAGGATCCCAGACACCACCAGCCTCCCTCTGCCAGGTCCTCTGCCTTTGAAGCTCTGCTCCATCTCCCCCCCACCCCATGCGACCCAGAACCCGTACCCCAACATCTCTCCTGGGCCAGGCACTGCAAATGCCAGAGCAGCCTGGGCTCATAGTTCATGGAGGAGGGAGCCTGGGGGGGTGGGGGGAACATCTGCAAAAGTAGGAAGGGGAAAACAATCCCTTCCTTCAGCAGAAGTTCCCCTGCCTTAAACCCCACACCCCAGTCACCTAAGTCCTTTGCCACTCCTCCAACCCAACAGCCACCAGGCCTCCTTTTGGGACTCCAAGCCCCTGCCCATGTGACTTTGTCTGCCTGAAACCCCCTTTGGAATCCTGGCAGCAAACTGTGGCTCAGGGTTCTAACCAGCTTCCTCCTCCACCCCATCATCCAGGGGTCCCTCCTCTGTTCTCCCAGCTCCCCCACCCAGCGAGCCATCAGTGTTGCTGGGCTGTGCTCCTTTGGGGCAGCGGGGCCCCTGGCAGTGCTGGGACAGGTGACCTTTGGGGCAGCGGGGCCCCTGGCAGTGCTGGGACAGGTGACAGCAGCCGGATGAATGAAGGGCTCATTGTTTACATTACAACTGGTGGGGTGTCTTGCCCCACGTGGCCTTCCCAGCACTCTCCTCCGCTGCCTGCAGCCCTGGGTCAGTGCTACCCCCACTAACCTCCCTTGGGCATCTTATAGGGGTGAGGACATCCCCCCCCACAAATTGGACTCCTACATCTCACTCACATGGGAGCGGCCGGGTATCAAAGGTGGGAGATGCGCTGCTGGGTGTGTGACACTCCCCAAGATGCCCCCCTGCCCATCCTGCCCGAGGTGGTGCTGGGGCCTGGTGACAGCGCCCAGGGGGCACCAGCCCCGCCCAGGCCCCCCGCCTGAAGGGCCCAAACGGGCGCGCCCTGGAGGCCAGGGCGAAGCATCTCGGCGGCGAAGGCCCCTCCCTACGGGGAGGGCAGAAAATCTGCTGCCTCACCAGCTACCAGCGCCAGCCCTGGGGGGGCACCCCTGCAGGAAGCCGCCCTGCCCCAGCCTCCCCCTCACCCCTCCACCATGCACTTCAACCAAGTTTTGCGAAGGCAATGGGCCGGCCGACCCCAGCCGGCGGGGCGGAGGCTCCGAGCTCTCCCAGAGCCGGGGGTCTAGACAAGGGGGCCGTGCGGCCGCGCCCACCCGGCTGGGGCCCCCCGCCCCGCCCCCCACCGTCCGGGAGCCCGGAGAGTCCTGCGGCGTCCCGCCGCCCCGCGCTGCCCTTGAGGGCCGGGCCGGGTGCCCCCCGCCCCCGGCAGCTGTGCGGAACCCGGTCTGCGGGTGCGGGAGCCGAGGGTGCCGGCGCTGCCTCCACGCGCGGACCCGCGACCCAGGGAGCCCCCCAACGCCGGCAGCGGCCCCTCCTCGCCGGCGGGCGACCGGGAAGTTGGGGGTGCGGCCGGAGCACCTCCCGCTCACGCCCACCAGCCGGCCCCCTACCCTCCCGCCCGCCCCACGCCCCGACAATGCCTGCGGGCGGCCGCCCGGCTGCAGCCCAGGCCGGGCCGCCGCCGCCTCCCGCACCCCCCGCTCCTTTGTTGCCCGGCGAGCCCCCTCCCCCGGACCCCCCCCAAGCCCGGCGGCTCCTACCTGCGCCCCTCCGGCGGCGGGCTGCACGGCGGGCGCCTCGGAGCCCGGCCTCCTCCGCTCCCGGCCGGGGCGCCGCGGGGGGAAGAGGATGCTGCGGCCCCTCCCCGCGCGCCGCTGCCCACCGGCCGCAGCCCCTCCCGGCGCCCGGGCTCCGCGCTCGCGCTCCGGGCCCGGGCCTCGCGCCCGGGCGGCGGCGGGAAGGCGGGAGGCGCGGACCGAGCAGCCCCGGCCGCCGCCTGCGCGCCCCGCGGCCGAGCCGAGCCGAGCCGAGCTGAGCGGGAGCGGAGCGAGCGGCCCGGCTCCGGGAGGGAACAAAAGGGGCCGGCGCTGGGGCGGGCGCCGGAGGGCGGGGCCTGGCGTGGCGGGGGTCAGGCGCGCGCTCACGTGGCCTCGCGTTTCTCGGGCCGCCGCGCCGCGCCGCAAGTGGGCGGGCGGGCGGAAAACGCGGCCTCCCCTCCTCCTCCGCCCGCCGCCGTCAGTCGTGGGGCGTCGAGGGTACCCCCACCCCCGCCTCGCCGCCGGTCACCTACAGGCGCTTAAAGAGCCTCCGTCGGCCTCGCTCTGCGCACGAGGATGTCCCAGAGCCCTGGGAGAGGTGGAAGCTCGGGATGCTGGGGGCGGCTCCTGGGGTTTCCGGGAAGGCTCCACAGAGGAGGTGACGTTTGGACTCGACAGGAAGGGATGAGGAGGAGATGGTGTAGCCGAGCTGAGACCTTCAGGGTGGTGGGTGGGGGGAAATGGCACGGGTGATGAGGTTCCCAACACGTCTTTGGAAAAAGTGGTACCCAAGATCAGGATGAATGCTGCGCCCTCCTCCCCTGAGCGGGGTCTGCCTCCTGTGATATCAGCGGAGTTTACAGCTGCCAGCCCTCTCCACCCCCAGTGCAAACTCATCTCCATTTCCTTCAAATATGGGAATGAGGGTGTGTTGGGGGAGGTTGTGGTCTGTACGGTGACAGTGACGCCAAGGAGGACAGGCACCAGGCAGTCTCGTTCATGTCCCGCAAGGCACCCAGTCCAGTGCCTGGCCAAGGGCAGACACTCAATGACACCAGAGTGAATGAACTGGCTTCGTCCCCACCACTGTCCCTCCATTGCTCTGGTTCCCATAATCTTGGAGAAGTGAGTTCACCTCTTGAATTCCCCACCTACCAACTGGGGGTACCGTTTCAGTTCACTTCTGCTAAGGGGTAAAGGTTCGAGGAGGGAGGCTAGACCCTGGCCAGCCCTGAGGAGGAGGTCCCCAGCTGGTGGGCGGAGCCAGAGCTGGAGACCAAGGGGAAAGGAGGCCCCAGAGCAGGCCCAGAGAAGAGCTGTCTGGAGGAGGTGTCAGCCTCGTGGGCGGGATAGGGTTCCAGGTGGGAGGCTACGTTCAGGAACCAAGAAGCTAAACTGTGTCCATGTGGCCAGGAGAGAATGGTCTGGAAATTAAGAGATAAGACACAAGGCACAATGCAACGGTGAGAATTCAGCTTCATCCCCTGCCAGCTGATGGGCAATCCTCTCTAGGCCTCAGTTTCCCCCATCTATAAAGTGGAGCTGGTGACAGACCACCTCCTAGGGTTGTTGTCAAGGTCAAGTATCTTAATCTACGTGAAGCACTAAGAGCAGTCAGCACCTAGTACATGGTTAGCCTTTCACACACGTCAACTTCGGGGCCCCTGGCCGGCACAGTCTATAAGGCATCGACTCTTGATCTTGGGGTCGTGAGTTCAAACCCCACACTGGGCTTTAAGTTTGCTTTAAAAAAAAATAATAATTAAAGAAAAGAAATGTGAACTTTTTTCAAAAAGAGCCGGGTCCTCTGAGGATGTGTTAGGAGCTTGGATCTCCTTCTGTGAGCGGGGGATTTCGGACAGGGTCTTCTCTAACCATCAGAGCGGAGGACACACAGAATGAAGGGCAGGGCTCTGTCAGGTTGCTGGCCTCCTAGATTCTGCCACTGCCCTCCCTGCAAAGGCCGCGGGGGCTCTGAAGGTGGAAAGCAGATGAGAGCTGATCAGAAGCAGCTCAGAGGGCTACCTGGGTGGCTCAGTGGGTTGAGGGTTAGACTCTTGGTTTCAGGTCAGGTCAGGGTCTCGGGGGTCCTGGGATGGAACCCGCATCGGGCTCTCTGCTCAGCGGGGAGCCTGCTTCCCACTCTCTGACTATTCTGCCTGCTTGTGATCTCTCTCTCTCTCTCTCTCTGTCAAATAAATAAATAAAATCTTAAAAAAAAAAAAGAGAGAGAGACAGGGCTCAAAAAATAATAATTAAAAAAATAAGAGAGGAGGGGTTTTTCCAGGGTGCAGAGTCTGGCCTGCTGTGATGTACCTGAGCTCACCTGGTCCTGTCCAGTTTCCATCCACACCCCCTCTTGCCTTCCGCCCACCCCTGACCACCACCCCCCAGCAGTGCCCTCCCTCACTGACAGCCCTCACTATTATTCAGCCCAACAGCGCAGGCAGGTCCTAGCTTACCCCTGCCCCGGACTCCGTGGGGCGGAGCCTCAAAGGGGAAACTCACCCGCCAGACTCCTTCCAGGTGAGAAAAGAGCTTCTGTCTTGTGGGAGCTGGGATTGGGGTTTTCTGCTTCCAGGATGTCAGATGACGGGTTGGGGCGAGGACCAGGGGGGCAGAGCCCTCCCAGCTGCCCTCTCACCCAGCGCTTTTGTCTCCACCAAAGTGCTGATCTGGACATTTTCTTGCTGACACTGGCCCTGACTGGTAGCCCCATAGGAAAGGGGGTGGGGGGCGCGCTTTCATGGGAAAAGTGCGTTGGGAGCCACAGGGGCTGGGCAGAGCTCTTGGAGGCCTGGGGAGGTGACAACCACAGGGGAGGCCTGGGGGCTGCCTCTCTGGTGTACTTTTTACTGTGGCATTTTATTTTTTAGGACCAACAGGACATCGGTGTGATGGAATATTTTATAAACTCTGAATTGCTTTTTACGAGAAATTTGTAATAACATGGGAAAACAGGGGCACCTGGGAGGCTCAGTGGGTTAAGCATCTGCCTCCGGTGTGGGTCATGATCCCGGGGTCCTGGGATAGAGCCCCACATCGGGCTCCCTGTTCAGCAGGGAGTCTGCTTCTCCCTCTCCCACTCCTCCTGCTTGTGTTCCCTCTCACTGTGTCTCTGCCAAATAAATAAATAAAATCTTAAAAAAAAAAAAAAATCCCCATCACAGACACCTGAAACTAACATAGAACACTGTCATGTTAATTATACTTCAATTTTAAAAATGCACAAGATAAAAACTGTGGATATCGTAGATTTCCCAACCTTTTAAACTACAGAGGGGAAAAAAACTGGTAACGGTGGGGGGCTTTGGGTGGAGGGAATCCTTGCGATTTTTCTCTTCCCTTTTCTGCATCTTTCCACGATCAACGATCAAGGTACATGTTACTTAACTCACAAAAGGGGGTTTAACCCAACCCAACCCCCCCCACCTTCTGTTAAGAGGATTGTTCAGATGTTGTGTTTCTGTTCAAAACACACACAAAAAAATGATTGTTTGGATGTAGTCGCGGGCTGGGGCTGGGAGTGACATCACCATGGAGATATCAGGAGAGGCCGTCCCTCTCAAGGCCACACCCTTCCTTGCAAACAGTTGGACTTTGCCTGCCCTCCGGGATCAGATGGGATCAGATCAGATCAGAGGATCTGATCGCGGCACCTCCCCCCGCCCCCGGGGCTGATAATACCCCACAGTGTAAGGAGTCCCAGTGCTGAAGGAAGGTCTCTGCTGCTGGTTCCCTCTGTGGGGAGTTCTCAAGGTCCTGGGAGCTTTGTCCGCATGGCTCCCCAATTTCCTAAGGACAGATGGCAAACTGAGGCCGGCCAAGTGAACTGAAGGCTGGCATTGCCGAGTGCTTGTTAGAGGGCAAGGTTCAAGCTAACGGACCGTATATGGGTTGCAGAGATAAATGAAGACCCCTTGGATGAGAAGAAGCCAAGGGAGTTTATCCAGAGCCGGCGGGCTCTGGAGGGAGGGGGTCAGCCACATCGCTTGTGTTTCCAGACTCCAAGCTAGCCAGGGAGCGGGGCAGCCTCCGAGTGGGCAAAGGGAAGGGCTAGGTAGGTCTGGATGGGCGGCTGTTGGCACAGAGAAGCTGGAGGCAGGATAACTAAAATCAGGGTATAGATCGCCTCTGTGATGGGCCAGGGAACATACTCAGTTATTTTCGTGTCGGTCCTGAGTTGGGAGTAAAGGCAAAAATTTGGGAAGCGGGCAGTTACCGATGGAGTCCTGGCCGCCTGGGGCCGATCGCTGTGGGGGTCATCATTTGTTCTCCTGTCCTCCTGGAGGACAGGCTGCAGACAGTGGGTCCCTTCTTTTTTTTTCGTTTTTTTTTTTTAAGATTTTATTTATTTGTCAGAGAGAGAAGGAACACAAGCTGGGGGAGTGGGAGAGGGAGCAGGGAGCCCATGTGGGGCTTGATCTCCGGACCCTGGGATCATGACCTGAGCCAAAGGCAGACGCTTAACCGACTGAACCACCCAGGCGCCCCCCAACTCCGTTCTTTTTTATATGTGATCTGGCCCTGTGTTTCAGAGAGGAGGAAACCGATCACAGAGAGGTTAAGGGACATGTCCAAGGTCGCAGCTCCTGTGGACAAGGTGCTGGGTGGAGGGGGAGCAGGGAGAAGCCCCCTTGAACTCTAATCTGAACTCTGCTGCCTTCGGGCTTTGTGACCCACTCTGTCCCTCCCTGGCCAGAGCCACGCTGAGAGGAGCCGTGTGTGCAATGTGCCAGGTCCCACGTGCACCTTTTGAGCGCCTTCTGTGTGCAGTGTGTGTTCTTTACTGCGGTTCTAAGCAACTGAGAGTCTATAAACTCACGGGATCCTCAGGCAGCCCCGGGAGCTGGGTCTGCTTCTGGCCCCGGTTACTGGTGAGGGTGTGTGACACTCGTTCACAGAGCAGGTAGGGGATGGGGAACCCAGCCTCCCTGCCAAGCCCCGGGGCCGGAGTCAGTTGTTGTGCTAGTGCCTCCACTTCCCACCCCTCAGACCACGTAGAGACTGTGAGGGGGCACCTGGGGTTCCTGTCTTTGCTGCCGGGATGGTTCTTGCCAAAGTGGAGATGCCCCTCTCTGGGACGAGGCCTTAGGTCCTCATGCCTGCCCTCCCTTCCTGGCATTAATTCCTCCTTCAGTCCAGACCTGGGCCAAGTACCTGGTCTCCTCTTGCCAAGAGAAGTCTCTAGAAGGTGCTAGCGGAGGTCCCACTGCTCCCCACCCCGCCAGTCCCTTGGTTTCCAACCTTCGCAGCTGCTAGTCCTCATTCCTGTCTCCCTGTCCCCAAGTTTGCACATCTGTGCCTTGCATCACTGGGCCAGGAGTGGAGACACGCCCCGGGGAGCGTGTTTATCCTGTGTGTCCGCAAGCCTCTCGCCCCGGGAGGCCGCCAGCATCTTTCTCCCTGGGACACTGCCCACTGGCCTTTGCTTCCCCGGGGCTGCCCACGCCCTCCCGGGTGCCCTGGGGACACCTCTGGGTCCTTGGAGTCCTTCACCCATCACCCCTCACCCCAGTCTCTGCCGTGGAGACCGGCAGAAAGTTTCCTCCTCTGTTACTTTACCAGGAAAAGTCACTGGAAAAACACGGCGCCCGCACCGTTT
The DNA here is from genome assembly GCF_002288905.1 of Enhydra lutris kenyoni. Classification (NCBI taxonomy): domain Eukaryota; kingdom Metazoa; phylum Chordata; class Mammalia; order Carnivora; family Mustelidae; genus Enhydra; species Enhydra lutris. The sequence goes on from NW_019154097.1 coordinate 46,083,107, forward strand.
CCTACAAGAAGGGGTGTTTTGGCACCAGGAATAGGTGAGGGCGTCCTTTGGAATCAAGGACGGCCCTTTAAGTTAAGCCCATCCAGCTTTCTGGAAAGTTCTTGTGTTGCTCACTTCGCCGCGGATGGAGAATACTTGGCCAAAGTTGGCAGCCGTTGCTGGAACAGTTAGGACCAGCGTCCTTCGGAGGCTCGCTCTGGCTTCGAGACCCAGGGCGGTGACCTTCTCGGTCCCCCCGCCCCCGCCCGATCCTGGTGTCCTAAGCGGCGTTGGTTTCCTAACTGAGTGACACTGCCCAGTTTGGCTTTTCTTGGACCAGTTCACACGTCCGTCCCGTCCTTCTACTCCCCACTGCCTTCTGGGGCCCTGGGAGCCTTGGATATCATTACGCCCCCAGAGCCTTTGAGCCAGATGTTTGGGGAGAAGCGAGGAGGTCATTCGTCCAACTCCTGTCGCTTTTCCGCAGCAAGGATAAAGTGCCATGAGGCCAAGCGGCATCAGGAGAGCCCCCAGACCTCCTAAAAACAGTGGCCTCTTTCTCTACAGCTTACCCTGTGGCCTCATCTTTCATAAACCAGCCCTGCATCCCACAGATGTGGTCCACGTGTGCGTAATATACAAAAGCAAGAGCTCATATTCAAACTCCTGTTGTCCCAGCCACAAAACCCCCTTTACTACTTAAACGCCTCCAGCCCCCTCTCTGCCCGGTGTGTGGCTACGGGATTGCTTGGCGGGTGCACACACAGGCGTCTACCGTATAAAGCAAGAGGGGCTCTGGTGGAGGTAGGGGCAGGGTGGTTTGGGGCACATCCATGGTGGCTTCCTGGAGGAGGTGACAGCCCGATGTGTCTTAAAGGGTTAGTGCGTGTCAGGCAGAGCGGGCCAGCCGGACTGGCACGTTGGGAGGAATCTAGAGCACAGGCAGCAGGAACACACAGAACCACGGCTTACTTAGATGAGGGCAGAGGGGTGGCTGGGCCTGCCCTCACAGGGCAGGGCTGCAGAGTGAATTTCTTCTTTTCCTTTCTTTTCTTTTTTAAGATTCTGTTCATTGATTCGATGGGGGTAGAGAAGCAAGAGCCAGGGGGAGGGGCAGAGGGAGAAGCAGGCTCCCCACTGAGCAGGGATCCTGAAGCTGGGCTTGATCCCAGGACCGTGGGATCATGACTGAGCTGAACCCACTCTTAACCCACTGAGCTTAACCTACGGAGCCAGCCAGGCGCCCTGAGGTGGGCTTTTAACTCAGGCGACAGGGAGCCCTGCAGCGTTCTAAGCAGGGGAGGGACCTGAAGTTTAGACCCGAAGCCTGGCTCCCTAGGCCATGTGGGACCAGCACAGTGACAGGTGGACAGGCAGGAGAAGAGGGCGCTTAGGGACAAGGGGGTGGGGCTGTGGTGGGGTGGACAGAGAGGCGTGGCTGTTCAGCTTCCCAGGGCCTCAACCCCTGGCCAGGACTGGACTGAGAAATCACATCATCAAGGACAGGGAATCCCCCCCACTTTGGGCTCCCCCGTACCCCAGCTCCTCCCAGCCAAAGGAGGCCCCCCAGCTCCCCATGCCTCTGAGCAGAAGGTTCTGCTCCCCGCAGATGGCACGCAGGGTGGGCCCCTGCTGCCCACCTAAGAAAGCTCCCAGGGGCCTGGGCATCATGAGCCCTGCGTGGCAGGGCAGGGACAAGGCCATGCATGTTTTTCTGAGCCTGCTGCCCAGGCCGGCCGTGACCATCCTGGGCCCAAGGAAATGTGGTGCCCCAAACAAGGATGCTTCGGTGGGGTTCCCGACCAGAGTGATCGGGGTGAAGAGCTCCTGACCCGGTATCCCCAAGACACCCTTCACTTTGAGACTGCAGCCCTGGGGCGGGGTGTGCGGTGGAGGACGGAGGCACAGGCCTGGGAGATCTGCAGGACCCGAGGGACCCTGTCCTGCCGTCAGCCCAGCAGCAGTGTGACCCTGGATGAGAGACGCAAGGCCCAGCCTCAGTCTCCTGATCTGCAAAATGGGAACGACCCTGGACAGACTGACTCGGACCGAAGCCGTGACCGCTTCGCTGGGGAGCTGGAGACACCCCGGGCCTGGGTACCCGGGGCTGACTCCGCACCACGGCACTAAGTAAGGGGGCACAGGGGCCAGGAGGGGCGTCGTCACCGCTGTCCTTTCATGTCACGGGGCGAGGAGAGGCAGGAGCAGAGATGGGCTGAAGCGGTCAGCACGGACCAAGGATGTGGCAAGGGAGAGGGAAGGGGCCAGCACCAGCGTTCTTGTCTCTGGCAGGAGCGAGTGTGTCCGTGAATGTCATCAGGAAGCGGCTTCCTCTCCTCCCCCAGCCTGGAGAGCTGGAAGCTTCTGTAACTCCCTTGGGGCTCCATGCGAGACAGGAAACTGCCCCTGACTCAGTTTCCCCGGCACTGCGTCCCCTTCTCCTCTTTCAGTCGAGCTCCGTGGGGTCTCAGGGCTAGTGCCCTGAGTAGCCGAGGGGGCTTTAGCCCAGGGCGGGGCTTGGTGGGGGGGAGATGCTGACACGGAGCCTGGGACCCACCGCTCCCCTGCACACCCCTCTGCCCCTCTGCCCCTCACCCCTCCCCTCAGGCCAACCAATACTGAACTGAAATTTCCAGAGGCTCCGGAGCAAGTCAGAGGGGCTGCCACAGATCTGGAGGGGATTATCTACCAGGCCCCCAACATGTTGAATCATGAGGCACCTGCCTGACCACCCCCAGCCTGCAACCAGCTTTCGGGGCCACTGGGGCCGGGGCCACTGGGGTCGGGGCCATTGGGGGTCTCTGCCTGAGGCCCAGAGAAGAGGGCCGGGTGGCCTCTCCCCACTGTGGTGCCTGACGGCTCCCTGTCAGGAAGGGACGTTCAGGCTGGAATCTGATTTGCCCTCTGGCCTTTGCACCCTGGGGCTGGGGTCAGCCCATAGACCCCGGTCTTCTCCCTGGAGCCTCCTGGAAACATTTGAGACAAGTCACAGTGGAGCTTCTAGATCAGGGTGGGGGGCTCCCTCCTTCAGCCTGGGGATGAGGTGGGGGTCTTTGGATCAGAGCAAGTGTGCAGGTAGAATCCTGGGCTCTACCCCCACCTTCCTGTGTGATTTGGGGCAGGTTTCTCGCTTCACCATCGTCGTCCTTGGTTCCTAAGATGGGGGTTAGTGTAAGGGGGGTAAAATGTTTTCAGGGTTTTTTTAAAAGATTTTACTTATTTAATTATTTATTAAGATCTTATTTATTTATTTGACAGAGAAAGAGAGATCACAAGTAGGCAGAGAGGCAGGCAGAGAGAGAGGAGGAAGCAGGCTTCCCGCTGAGTAAAGAGCCCGATGCGGGGCTCGATCCCAGGACCCTGAGATCATGACCTGAGCCGAAGGCAGAGGCTTTAACCCACT
>NW_019154097.1:46086588-46168085 GCF_002288905.1 Enhydra lutris kenyoni
ATCGGGGCTCGATCCCAGGACCCTGAGATCATGACCTGAGCCGAAGGCAGAGGCTTTAACCCACTGAGCCACCCAGGCGCCCCAAGATTTTATTTATTTGACAGAGATCACAAGTAGGCAAAGAGGCAGGCAGATTGAGAGGGAGAAGCAGGCTTCCTTATGAGCAGAGAGCCCGATGCAGGGCTCGATCCCAGGACCCTGAGATCACAACCTGAGTCAAAGCAGAAGCCTAACCCACTGAGCCACCCAGGCGCCCCTGGACACAAGTTTTTAATAGGACCACGGTCACGTTCATCATACTTTTCTTCACGGTTTAAATCAGAGATATTCGGTTTACTTTTTAGCAATGTGGCTCTTTGTTTAAAAGAACGCAGGTATATACTCCGTTACAGAACGTTTCTTAAAGAAAACTAATTGCCATGGAGATTAATGTTACATATATATATTTGAACGTTACATATTTTTAAAACTGAACAAAATAAACGCATAATGTTCAGTGTTTAAATAATCAAATCTTGGGGTGCCTGGCTCCCTCCGTCGGATGAGCGTGCGTGTGACTCTGGATCTTGGGGTCACAAGTTCAAGCCCCACGTTGGGTGTAGAGATTACCTAAATAAATAAAACTTCAAATAAATGAATGAATGAATGAATGATGAACGAATGAACCTTTGTTGCAACAGTAACGAATCCCAGACAGATAAAGACAGGTAAAGAGAAATCAATGAGGACCACAGACTCTGCCCACGGTCACCCGGTGTTCTTTCTGGCAAAGCTGGCGGCTACCCAGTGTCAGGCCAGGCTCCAGGAACCCCTCATCATGGGCCGCATTTCTTTTTTTAAATAAAATTAAGTTGGGGAGCCTGGGTGGCTCAGTGGGTTAAGCCTCTGCCTTAGGCTCGGGTCATGATCCCAGGGTCCTGGGATCGAGCCCCGCATCGGGCTCTCTGCTCAGCAGGGAGCCTGCTTCCTCCTCTCTCTCTGCCTGCCTGTCTGCCTACTTGTGATCTCTGTCTGTCAAATAAGTAAATAAAATCTTTAAAACAATAAATAAATAAATAAAATTAAGTTCATTTGCTTTACAAGATAATTTTTTGCTCTGCAAAGTAATTTCAGAATATTAATAAATAACAAGCTCTGCTTACACATTTAATTTATACATTTTTTTAAAGAGAGACGGAATTAAAGTGGGGGTAGGAGAGGGAGAAGAAGCAGGCTTCCCGCCGAGCGGCAAGCCCGATGCAGGACTCCATCCCAGGACCCTGGGATCATGACCCGAGCCGAAGGCAGACGTTTACGACTGAGCCACCCAGGCACCTCTAGTATATACATTTTTTTAAAGAAATCTCTATGCCCAAGGTGGGGCTCGAACTCACGACCCCAAGGTCCAGAGTAGCGTGTTCTACCAGCTGAGCCAGCCAGGTGCCCCTAGATTTATTTTTAATTCATGCTTCCAGGAAAAATAAATTTGGAAAGCTCGTTACTTGCTTTTAAAGGACAAATGTATAAATAACACAAAATCACACTCTTCGGCAATGCTCTACACCTCGGAATATTTTGACCCGATTTCCTTATTTTATGAAATTGAGGACTAGAGTTCATCTTCGGAGGGTCTTGAGAGGCTAGAAACCAAGATGGAGAGTCACCTGGGGGCACCGGTCTGGCTCAGTCCTGAGACTCTGGATGTCCAGGTCGTGAGTTCGAGCCCCACATGGGGTGTAGAGATTACTAAAAATATATATAAATAAATAAACTTAAAAAAAAAAGAGTTGCCAAGAAGTAAGGGGGAGGTTAGTAAAAGGGAAGCCCCCCGCCTGGATGGGCTCCTCGGACGTGGGCCACATGTCGGGGCATGGCTGGCTGCGGAATTGACCTTAGCCTTGCTTGACGGGAGAAGCGAGCTCAGCCTAAACCGTCCTGCCACCTGGTCACACTCCAGTTGTCTGTTAAAATGGGGGTTCGGGAGGCGCCTGGGTGGCTCAGCCATTAAGCGTCTGCCTTTGGCTCAGGTCGTGATCCCAGGGTCCTGGGATGGAGCCCTGCATCCGGCTCTCTGCTCAGCAGGAAGCCTGCTTCTCCCTCCCCCACTCCCCCTGCTTGTGTACCCTCTCTCTCTCTCTCTCTCTCTCTCTCAAATAAATAAATAAAATCTTTAAAAAAAAAATGTGGGTTCGGCCGTTTGTCTTCCAACCCTCCGCGTGCTGCTTGCCGAGGGGGTGGGGGTCGGGGGGTGGCTGGAGAGGATACCTGCCCACTGGGGCCCCTCAGCTTTTCAGCCTTGAAGCCTATTTCCCCAGGACGCCCCCTCCCATGGTTCTCCTGAGTACTCCTTCCTACAGCCCAGCCAGATAGAGGCCCCAGACAGCTGAGAACCCTCACTCCTGCTCCCCCACTTTTGCCTCAGGCTAGGGGATGAGATGACACCTCAGACCCAAGTCCCAGGGTGTCTGGGATCCTGGGTGGGGGGGGGGGTCTTTCTAAAGATAAAGGTCAGTAGGGTGAGGTCCTGTAGCCTCTGGGGCTCAGCCTCTGTAGAATCCCGGTGCTGCTACCGTCTTTGCAACCTTGCACAACGACTTGCACGGCTCCGTGCCTCAATTTCCCTCTCTGGGGGAGCAAAATGAGACAGCATTTTCTCTGGCGTTCACAGGGCACCCGGCAAGCTGTGAGTGCTCTGTAAGACAGCGACTACGCTCTCTTGCGCTGAGTCGGGGTGCACCAGGGGTGTGCACCAGAGGCCACGAACCCAGGGGCAGGGCTCCCTGAGACGGAACATTCCAGTGCACCGGAAACACTTACCAGCCCCAGCCAGGCAGGCTGTCCAAACGCCCCCACGGTGATTCACTCACTCCCAGGCCTGATGTCAGCCCCCACCTAGAGCCCTGGTCCTCATTAGCACCGTGGCTGGGTCCTCAGCTCCTGCCTCCCTGGCTTGTCTCTCTCCTGTACCCTGTGCTCCAGTCCGAATGTCACTCCCTGGCCCGCCTCCAGCCCCCAACTTCCAGCCGCTGGGACAGCAGGTGGGCCCAGGGCCCCTGGCAGGACTGATTCTAGTAGATTCCCAGATGGTCCATTTAAGCCTGGAATTCTCGACTTCCTGTTTGGTTTTAGGTCAGCAGTTCCTAAACCAGAACTTTCTTTCCCATAAAAAGTATTTCTTCAGGTTACTGCCACTGTTACGCCCCTGTGAAAACCAGGGGGATGTGGGACATTTTTAAAAAATTAGGATCAAAATGAAAATGAAGGTCTGCTCAGGGAAGAAGTAGAATTTTAGAGCTCTGGTCTGGCCTGGTGAGCCGGGTTCAAATCCCCCACCTGCCCCCAGCACTTGCTGGCTGCCTGGTTTTGGACACGTGGTTCACGGCCTCGATGTGCTGCTCTCGAGTATCAAACATAGGAATAAGGATTTCTTCGCTAATGTGTAGAGATGAAATAAAATATCACAGGAAATGGCTTCTTTTTTAAAAAAAATATTTTATTTATTTATTTGACAGAGAGAGAGAGTGACAGCAAGAGAGAGAACATACAGGCGCCTGGGGGGCTCAGTGGGTTAAAGCCTCTGCCTTCGGCTCAGGTCATGATCTCAGGGTCCTGGGATCTAGCCCTGCATCTGGCTCCCTGCTCAGTGGGGAGCCTGCTTCCTCCTCTCTCTCTCTGCCTGCCTCTCTGCCTACTTGTGATCTCTGTCTGTCAAATAAATAAATAAAATCTTTAGAAAAAGAGAGAGAGAGAACACAAGCCAGGGGAGTGGGAAAAGCAGACTGCCTGCTGAGCAGGGAGCCGGATTCGGAACTTGATCCCAGGACCCCAGGACCCCAGGATCATGACCTGAACCGAAGGCATACCTTAACGACTGAGCCACCCAGGCACCCCTAGAAGTGGCTTCTAGCACACATCCAGCAGAGAAGAAACACTCAGTGTCCAAAGAAACGGAATTCCTCCCTGACCCAGGGCCACTCAGCTAATCCCCTCTGAGAATCGGTCAGGGGTTCTCTGCCACCTGCTCCAACTTTCTCTCCCATCGAGGTTGAACAGAGCGGTCAGAAGAGAGAATAAGACCAAGGGAGAAGCAAACGTTCAGGAGAAAATAATTGGTGGAGAAATTGTTTGAAGAGAAGGTGTCAGAAGGACTAAGGAAAAAAAAAGTCTCGGAGTTTCCAAGAAGCAGCGCCAGGCATCGACCTGAATCCTCTAATGATAATTAAGAAAGAAATTTGGAAGGAGTGTGATTGGACCAAGGGTGTGAAATGTTCAACCCACCTCTAGGGTCTCCATTACTCCTGATGGAAGTTTCTTGGGGTCCTTGAAAAAAATCTGTAATGCATTTTGTTAAGTGCAAGAAGCCAGTCTGAAAAGGCCACATGCCGTTTGATTCTAACTGTATGACATCCTGGAAAAGGCAAGACCGTGGAGAACATACAAAGATTAGTGGTTGCTGTGGCTGCGTAGGGAGGAGGAGGTGGGAGGGATACACAGGAGAGCAGGTGATTTTTAGGGAGGGGAAACTACTCTGTATGATACTGAAATGGGGGGTTATGCGACATTATGCATGTCTCAAGACCCATAAAAGTGAACGTAAAGGGGGAACCTTAATGCAAACAATGGATCTCAGTCAATACCAATGTACTGATACTGGTTCATTAATGGTAATAAATGGGAGCACCTGGGTGGCTCAGTGCGTTAAGCTTCTGAATCTTTTATTTTTTAAAGATTTTATTTATTTGTCAGAGAGAGAGAGAGAGAGAGAGAGAGAGAGAGAGGGTGCACAAGCAGGCAGAGAGGCAGGCAGAAGCGGAGAGAGAAGCAGGCTCCCGGCTGAGCAAGGAGCCTGATATAGGACTCGATCCCAGGACCCTGAGATCATGACCTGAGCCAAAGGCAGCGGCTTAACCCACTGAGCCACTCAGACGTCCCTAAACCAAAGCATTTCTTAAAAAAAAAAAAAAAAAAAAAATTGTAATAGACGTTCCATATTCACCTGAGATGTTATTAATGGGGGAAACTGTGTGCCAGGAGAGGGGGTCTGTGGGACCTGTACTAACCCTGTACTATCTGCTTAATTTTCTGAAAATCCAAAACCATTCTGTAAAATGTTGTCTATGAATTCCAATATTTTCCAGTATTGGAAATACTGGAAATAATTCCAGTATTGGACCTGGCGACAGGGAACCCTGACAGCTTATCCCTGATTAGCCTGAGTGGTCCCAGACAAGCCCCTTGCCCCTCTGAGCCCGTTTCCTCTTCCTTAAAAGGTGGCTCAGTCAGTTAAGCCTCTGCCTTCTGCTCAGGTCAGGATCCCAGGGTCCTGGGATGAAGCCCCTGGTTGGGCTCCCTACTGGGGAGGGGGGTGTCTCCCTCTCCCTCTGCCCCTCCTGCTCACGTTCTCTCTCTCACTCTAATTAATAAATAAAATTTTAAAAAAGATTTTTTTTAAAGGAGCGCATTGGGCCGGAATATCTCTAAAGCCAGCCTCTGCCAGTGACGACCTTGGACTTGAACGACATTTCGGAAGGAGAGTGACAGTCCGGGTGTCTCAGGAAACAGCCTCATGAGGCAAGTTCGGGGGATGTGCACCGCCCCTGGTTCAGTTCCTAGAACCCCCGGAAGGTCTAGAAAATGCCCAGTCTCCCGCCTGGGTCGCCTTGATGGGCCAATTCCAACTTCCTCCAAATACCACGCGGGAGGCGACAGCAACCGAAGCACTAAACTGCCTCTGGTCCCTACCAGCGGGCGGGGGTTTCTTCCCTCCTTGGCTCGGCCTAGAAACTCATATTTTATTCATGAAAATTGGAGGCCCTGGGAGGCCTCGGCATAAACAGGATGTAAATATTTGCGGGCGGTGGGGGAGAGGTGGTATTGGAGCAGGGGCTGCCCTGAGCGGGGACCTCGGGGCGCCTCGCAGTGGGGACCCGCCCACCTCTAGCTCCACCGTCGGTCGGGTGTGGGGGGCATGTGCAGGCTGCACCCCGGCTTGGAGACCCAGTTTGGGACTCCAGTACCCTCCAAGTGAGACGGGGTGTGGCTTAACCTTCTGGTGTCCCCCCCTAGCCCAAGCCATCCCCCTGATCAACAGCGTTCCTTCATCCCGCCTTTCTCAGCTGGGGACTCGGACAGGCTTTCTGGCACTTGCAGGGGTGCCTAGCCCCCGCTCCAGCCCCTCACCTGCTCTCCCTGCACCTGGACACCCTTTGTCTCAGCTCTGCGGAGCTCTGGCCGTCCCCAAGGCTGTACCTTTGCTTCACTCGCTGCTGCTCCTGCGGTGAACATCTTTGAGCTTTGACTTGTCTTGGAGACCCCTCCCCAGGTTCGCGTGGACTACACCCTTTTCTGGAACCTGGGGCCAGCAGCACCCCTGGGGCTCTCCCAGGAGAATAACTCCCGCTCCCTTCTCAGGGCCTGGCCTGGGCATCCCTTCCTCCAAGAAACTGTTCCTGATGTTTGTCCTCAAAGTCTGGGCTCAGAGCCAGTCTGGTCTTCCCACGGCATGTGCCCTGGGGAGCAGAAGCCCCTTCCTCGGCTGTATCCCACATGCCGACAGGGCCCTGACTTTGGTCCCGTTCACGAAATACTTGTTGAATAAATGAACGGGGGCGTGGATGGGGGGACGGAATCAAGGCATGGCCTGATTGCCACCTGGGTCTCTGGGCATCTGTCTCTTGCTCATGTCACATCCCCCCCCCGCCCCACCCCACAGTCTGTACTACCTCCCCACACCAAGGACGCTCCCTGGGGCAGAATAAGCCATAGTTCTGGTGGAATCTTTGAGGTTATCAAGGATTTCCAAAGTTATACCCTACACCCCACCACCTCTGGTGTGGGGCAAATATTTCAATCTGGGAGCCGCACCTTCTTGGAACTGATGCCCTTGGGGCTTCCAGAAGAATGCGGTGTGCAAGTGGGCAAGCTCAGACGAGGCTTCCCTTCCAGATGCCTTCTTCAGATAGGGACACACCCATGCTTGGCTATCTGTGGGATTCAGGGAAAAAAAAAATACACCCCCAAGTTGGACGCAAGAGAAGCACCCCATTTGCAGTGGAGGTGGTGCAGAGATGGTAGGCGTGACCTCACCCGGAGAAGAATGTCCTGGGGGCACTGGTACAGAAAGAACCGTCAAACCGCCTAGGTGAGGTTTTTGTCCCCCCCCCCCGCAAAGATTTTATTTATTTATTTATTTGACAGTGAGCACAAGCAGGCAGAGAGGCAGGCAGAAGCAGAGAGAGAATCAGGCTCCCCACTGAGCAAGGAGCCCAAAGCAGGGCGATCCCAGGACCCCGAAATCATGACCCCAGCCGAAGGCAGCAGCTTAACCCACTGAGCCACCCAGGCGCCCCTAGGTGAGGTTTTTAAAAATGCAGCCAGTCGACCCCTAATTGATTCTGGGTGGACACATAGTTTTTCTCTGTTGTAGGGCTTCTTAGCTTAAAGTGGGCTCCCGGATCTAGCTGTCCAAATGCTCCATGACACAGAGAACCCGAGAGGAAGGAAAAGAAAGTAAGTCCCACAGAGCAGCCTAAAGGACCTGGGCCAGCACAGTTCTGCCGGGAGAGTCCCCACACCCCACTCACACTGCGGTCCCTGCGTTTATCCCTCTATTGGGGTCTTAGGGCAGAGGTTCGTTCCTGCTGTGTGTGCAGGCCCCCAGAACTACGATGTCCGAACCTTTGTGGTGCCTCCCCTCCCCCAGCCTCAGCATCTGTGTCCCACGCTCTGGGTGATTCTATGCAGTCAGGCTGGAGAACCCCTGACCGCTGCTTCCTGAGACCACATTTGTGTCCTGCTCCCAGCTGAAGCCGAACCACCCTTGACGCAGCAAGACTTCAGATAGGATGGTTTACTCCAGGGGCGCCTGGCTGGCTCAGTCAGTGGAACTGCAACTCTTGATCTCAGGGTTGTGAGTTTGAGCCCCACGTTGGGTATAGAGATTTTTTTTTTTTTTTAATTTTACTTATTTATTTGACAGAGAGACAGATCACAAGTAGGCAGAGAGGCAGGCGGGCTGCGGGGGGAAGCAGGCTCCCAACTAAGAAGAGAGCCCAGATGTGGGGCTCGATACCAGGACCCTGAGATCAGGATCTGAGCTGAAGGCAGAGGCTCAACCCACTGAGCCACCCAGGCACCTCTGGGCATAGAGATGTCTTAAAAATAAAATCTGAGGGGCGTCTGGATGGCTCAGTGGGTTGAGCATCTGACTGATTTCAGCCTGGGTCATGTCCTCGGGTTCCTGAGATGGGTCCTGAGATGGTCCTCAGGGCTGGGCTCTGAGCCGGGTGTGGAGCCTGCCTAAGATTATTTCCCTCCTTCTCCCTCTGTCCCTCCCCTTGCTCGCATGAGAAATAAATAAATCTTAAAAAAATAAATAAATAAAGCGTTGCTAGCAACTGACAAACCGCTCTCCCAAAGAGCTTTACAGTTTGCCCAGAACAGAAAAACAGACAAACAGATAAGTCACGGAAAAGAAATAGAAAAAGTCAATGCATTTATTAAAAGGTGCTTATCAAGAAGGTGAAAATATGTTATATTGGCTTAACATGATCTATGTTAACTAACTGGAACTCAAAAAGCTGGGGCGCCTGGGTGGCTCAGTGGGTTAGGCCTCTGCCTTCCACTCAGGTCATGATCTCAGGGTCCTGGGATTGAGCCCCGCATCGGGCTCTCTGCTCTGTGGGGAGCCTGCTTCTCCCTCTCTCTCTGCCTGCCTCTCTGCCTACTGGTGATCTCTGTCAAATAAATAAATAAAATCTTTTAAAAAAATAAATAAAACTTAGAAAGTGAACATTAAAGCAGTAATGACATATACATACATGTTATATGTTACACACCATGTATGTTACAGCTAACATGAGCACATGTGTGTAGATCTGCACACCACATCAACACCCAGGCAGAAACATGCACTCCTGGGGAGCCTGGCCAGCTCTGTCGATGGAGCACGCAATTCTTGGTCTTGGGGTTGTGAGTTCTAGCCCCACAATGAGCGCAGAGATGACTTAAAAACAATAAAAAATCTTTTTTTTTTTGAAGATTTTATTTATTTATTTGTGGGGGGAGTGAGAGAGAGAGCACAAGCAGGCGGGAACAGGAGAGGGAGAAGCAGGCTCCCCACTGAGCAGGGAGCTCGACAAGGGGCTCAGTCCTGGGACCCTGGAATCATGACCTGAACCAAAGGCAGATGCTTAACCGACTGAGCCACCCAGGTGAACCAAAAATAATAAAAAATCTTGAAAAACAGAAATCGGCACTCCTATCTCGCACCAGCCTCTGCCAGAGGGGTAAGTGGACAGAAGTGGAATGAGCTGGGTGCTCTGGTCCCCCCTTGTCCCTCAGCAGATGATGCAGCCACGGAAGGCCAGGGCAGACATGCCGACGAGGACAGGAAGAAGGGCCAGCCCGGATGACTGGACAACTGGAACAGAATTAGAGTAAGGAACCCAAACAGCCTAGCGGTCCAGGCTCCGCAGTGTGCGCCAACAGCCTGGCAGTGCTGCTCGTACCCCTGGGATCAGGCCCACACAGCAGCACGCAGATCCCATGGTCCCCGGGGCGCTAGGAAAAATTCTGTGCCCTTCCTTTTCCCCAAGAAGGCAAGGAAGCGTGTGGAAGCAGTTTTCGAAGTTTATCCATTATGAACATTTAACAAAATAGCTAAAAGGACAAACTTTGCATATAGAAGGCACTTAAACAGAACGGGTACTTCCCAAGAAGGACACGTTTGCTCAGGCATGATGGATTTAAGCTTGGGCTGGGGTTCCTTTGAAGACCTAGATCGCAGGGCATCTCCCTGTGGGGCCTGGCACTCCGTCAGGTCTCCAGGTGTCGCCTGTCACTTGGGGAACACCTGTACACCTGCCAGGATTCTCGAGCCATGAAGCTCCTGTCAGACTCACTTTGCGCCACCTGTTGTGGTCAGAATAGTGCTCCCAGAACAGTGCTCCCAGGGGGATGGTCCCTTGTGAACCTTTCCACGCGGGAGTCGCGTCCCGGCTCCAGAGTGAGGACGGTCGTTGTCAAAGGGGCTTCCCTCTCTGGGACGCCTGGGGAGAGAGGCCAGGCGGAGGTTACCCAGTGACCTCGTTAACCAGAATGACAGCAGCAAGCCACACACTGAGAGACACATGCCAGACATGGGGAGAGACTCCAGGAGAGGCGGAGACAGGCCCAGAGGGAGGGTCCTTCTGGTAGGTGTGCCTCCTCTATGGACAGAGTAATGACCTTAACCAAGGCCCCAGGAAGCTCCTGGGGAGGCCACGATGTCCTCGGAGGGGCAGAGATGACAGCAGCTGCTCAGACGCAGTGGGGAGCACAGCTCTGGGTCAGGCCACCAGGCTGGATCCAGGCTCCACCTCCCACTCCCCAAAAGACCTGGGCTGCCAGGTGCCTCAGTTTCTATGTCTGTAATAGGGATGACAACAGCCTCCCAGAGGGCCGTATGGGGTCCAGGTAAAGCCCTTTACCCAGGCCAACTGCTAGTTACTATTATTGAACCTCAGCAGGGCCTGGAGACGGTCACCAGCCCCACATTCACTCCGGGGACAGCAGGCAGAGAGGCAGCTGTCCAAGGTGGGGAGCTGGGATGCTTGAGCAGCCATCTGTGGCCCAGCCACATATCTCAGTGGCCCGGGGTTTTCTCATGTGCAATAATAATAGTACTTGACCACTGAGTGGCACTTTATTTTTTATTCTTCTTTTAAAGATTTTTTATTTATTTGAGAGAGAAAGAGCACGAGTAGGAAGAGGGGCAGAGGGAGAGGGACACGCAGGCCCCCCCACTGAGCGTGGAGCCCGATGGACACAGGGCTGGATCCCAGGACCCGAGATCATGACATGAGCTGAAGGCAGACACTTAACCGACTGAGCCACCCAAGCGCCCCGCAATTTGACATTTTGAATTAGAATCATAAAGTTCCCTTGATAGACACTAGTATGTCAAGTTCTCTTAAGCATTTCAAATCCTTAAAAGACCAAATATGTAATGATTATACCTGAGTGCTACGGAAAAATATTAATGTAAAATTTTGACTGACTTCATCATGTCTGTAATTCTGAAACTCCCCGGGATTATTCATTTATTCCAAAAATATTTCTCAATGACACCTGGAACTAAAAGAACATTGTGCGTCAACTATACTCAAAAAAAAAAAAAAAAAAAAAGAAGGAAAGAACCCTTATTCTTATTGCCAAAAATTATCTATCTACCTATCATCTCCGTCTGCTGAATGCTGCCATTATTCAAGGCACTGCCACAGCAGTGGCTAATATGGAGAAAAATCCTTGCCATCATGAAACATACTCTAACGGGGGACACAATACACAATACATACTTAATACATATTTATCGGCTAGAGTTACATGTTATAGAAGAAAAGGGAAAGCAGGGCAGGAAAAGGGACAGGTGGAAGGAAGGGAACAGGGAAGCCTCAACGAATAGGTAACACGGAGAAGAGACCAGAATGAGGTGAGAGAGCAAGCCACGTGCACATCTGAGGGAAGAGCATTCTAGGCCAAGGAAATAGCAAGTGCAAAGGTCCTGAGGTTGGGATGTGCTAGGCCCTTCTCACTGAGTACAAGGAAGCCTTTGTGCCTGGAACAGTGTATGAGGGCAAGGGTGGTAGAAAGGGAGGTCAGGGAGAGGGCCCTGTGGAGGTAAAATGTACGAGGCCCTGTAGGGTTTGGGTTTTTCCCTCTACCTTGACACTGAATATTCTGTGAGGATCTGCCTGGAGACCTACTCCGTAAGGTCATTCTAATGACCCTAATTAAACTGAAGAGTCTCTTGCTTGGAACCTCGCAATTCTTTTTCTATTTCTACCAGTCTGTTAAATGTCTGCGTCTTGATTTCCGCTCAGGTCGTGATCTCAGGGTTGTGCAATCAAGCCTGGGTGGTGGAACCTGCTTAAGATTCTCCCTCTCCCTCTGCCCTTTCCCACCCCCACCTGCTTGTATGAGCTCTTAAAAAAAAAAAAAGTACAAAAGCATGTAAAACAGGCTCAGGGCTCAGACCACCTAGGGTAGATCCAAGAGATCCCCCTACTCACCAAGAGATCTTGGGGACAAAGCTTGACCTCTCTGCCTTGGGTTCCTCTTCTGTAAAGTGGGGATAGGAGAGAGAAAAGGAAAGAATAGGGTAGAGAACTTTAGCGATATCCATAATGGTTTTCTCTTTTTTTTTTTTTTTAGATTTTATTTGTTCATTTGACAGAGAGAGACACAGCGAGAGAGGGAACACAGGCAGGGGGGGTGCGAGAGGGAGAAGCAGGCTTCCTGCCCAGCAGTGAGCCTGATGTGGGGCTCAATCCCAGGACCCTGGGATCATGACCTGAGCCGAAGGCAGACGCCTAACAACTGAGCCACCCAGGCGCCCCTATAATGTTTCTTTTTTAAAAAAAGATGCAAAATTTTTTTTTTTGATATTTTATTTATTTGACACAGAGATCACAAATAGGCAGAGAGGCAGGCAGAGGAGGAAGCAGGCTCCCTGACAAGCAGAGAGCCCGTTGCGGGGCTCGATCCCAGAACCCTGAGATCATGACCCGAGCCGAAGGCAGAGGCTTCAACCCACTGAGCCACCGAGGCGCCCCAAGATGCAAAATTTTAACATCTGTCTTGGTGGATGGGTATATGAATGTTGATATTATTTTCGGTATGTTTCACGTGTTTTATAATTTTAAATTTAGAGATAAAAAGATCACAAATCAAAATAAACTCTTTGGGGCACCTGGGTGGCTCAGTGGGTTAAGCCTCCACAGGTCATGATCTCAGGTTCCTGGGATCGAGCCCCTTCTCCCTCTGCCCCTCCCCCTTCTTGCACTCTCCTTCTCTCTCTCTCTAATAAATAAATCTTTACAAACAAAAACAAAGACTGGGCCTTGCTGCTTTTACCTAATTTCTCCTGTTCTGCACAGTCTGGCCCCGGCAGACCCCCTTCCTCTGCAGCCCTGATTCGCGCTCACCCTGGATCCTCTCGTCATGTCCTTCAGGCCTTGCCAGGCCACAGGGATGCCGTGGTGACCAGGAGGGAGGGAGCTCCTGTTCTCGAAGAGCTGTCATTCTGGGGGGCGGAAACGAATAGTAAATAAGGCAATAAATCCAGATAATCGTAAGGACAATACAGAAATAAACGGGTTCTTGGGGGAGAGAGAGCAATGGAAGACAGGGAGGGCATTGGGGGCCACCTTCCAGGCAAAGCCAACAGGCACTCAGCTCTCAGATATGGGTTCAGATCTCGGGTCAAACGCCCCCTCCCCAGCAAAGCCCTTTCTGAACTCTCAGGTGGCGTGGTACCCCACCGATGCTCTCCTTCCAAGCATTCAGTGCCCTTTCCAACACTCAACCGTGATTATAATTAAATCGACATAGGACTGGCTGCTTGGTGCCTGTTTCCCTCCCTACAATTTAAGCTCCTTGGGGGTGGAAGCTTGCCCTGTCCACACATCCCGTGCCCATTGTGGTGACTGGAGGCACTCAGTCAATATTTGTTAAAGATGGGAACCCAGAGTCGGGCTGAATGATTTCTACCAGATTCCAAATTCCGCAAACATCAACAGAGCAATTCCCGAGGACAAATGTCACCCAAATAACAATCCTTATGGTGTAGATATGTTTTAGGATATATGCTTTTTTACTACATAAGGAGCCTTTTTTTTTTTTTTTTAAGATTCTATCTACTCACTTGACAGAGATCACAAGTAGGCAGAGAGACAGGCAGAGAGAGAGGGAGGAGGAAGTAGGCTCCCCGCTAAGCAGAGAGCCCGATGCGGGGCTCAATCCCAGGACCCTGAGATCATGACCTGAGACGAAGGCAGAGGCTTAATCCACTGAGCCACCCAGGTGCCCCCGCATCTAACAATTTGATGGGAATGCTCTGGCTTTTGGTAAAAGTTTTTTTTGTTTGTTTGTTTGGTTGGTTTTTTTTTTTTTAGAGAGAGAGAAAGCAGGGAGGGGGCAGAGGGACAGAATCTCAAGCAGATTCCACGGCCAAATGGAGCCCGACATAGAGCTCGATCTCATGGTTGTGAGATCATGACCTGAGCTGAAATCAAGAAGAGTCAGAGGCTTAACCGAGTTAGCTACCCAGGCACCCCAAGGACTTTTTTTTTTTTTTTAAGATTTATTTATTTGACAGAAAGAAAGAGAAAGAGAACAAGCAGGGGGAGTAGCAGGCAGTGGGAGAGGGAGACACAGACTCCCCGCTGAGCAGGGAGCTCAGTGCAGGTCTCAATCCCAGGACCCCGGAATCAGGACTTGAGCCAAAGGTAGATGCTTAACCCACTGAGCCACCCAGGAGTCCCAAGGATTTTGTTTTCTGTTTTCTCTGCTTTCCATGTCCTTCCTCTTTTGTATAACTAATTACCCTCGTGCGGTAAGAGTCAGGGGGCTTTGCCTAAGTGCAGATTCAATTTCCTGGGATTTTGCCGATTTATTAGGAGAGAAGAGGAGGAATTCATTTTGGCTTGTCCTTGACCTTTCCTTTGGTTTGTTCCTTGACCTGTGGTTTCCCCAACACACCTGGGACCCCCAACGTGACTGCTCAGCGGCTCTATAGCAATGGACAGAGTTTTTAAGCTCTGAGCTCTGTCTGGGACCAAGTTCAACAAGGCACAGACAGCTCAATATAAAAAAACCTTGTTACAAACAACAACAACAACAACAAAACCCTATCACGCAGTTCTGCCCTAAAGGTCACCTCCTTCTCTGATTCTCCTCGCATTCCAAGTGCAACAGTGAATGCAGAGTCCTGGGCGCCCCCACAAGCTTCCTGTAGAGTGGGATTTTGCAAAAAGAACCATGAAAGGGTTAAGAATTACATACTGTTTTCTCTATTTACTGAAAATATTTTGTTTTTAAGCTGTGTATGTGGTTGAAGGGGGTGTATGACTAGAAGGAAAATATTAGTATTACCACATGGAAAACACCCCAAGGGAAAACCACGAGAAAGACGTTTCAAAGAGAGTTTATGTTTCTCGAAGATTTGTATCTTCTCCTCCAAAGAAGTAAAGGATCTGTGAACAGGGATTTTCGAAACGTGCAAGACGGCTCCCTTAGTTCAAAGGAGAATGGAAGAAGGAGAGTCAACTTCAAGAGTTTTTTCCCCCCCAAAATCATATAAAAGGGGAAAAGAAAAACACTGAGCAACTTCCCCACCTGGAGACTTTAGGAATCCCACCAGGAGAACAAACTGCTTCAGAATTTGAGTCATTTGTGGTCCCGGCCCAAATGGCATCACGTGTTCCCGTCCATCTCACAGGACACAATTGCAAATTGTGCTCATGGCTTCGAACTCGCTAGTCTGGCTGCGGAACTGGAATGAAATGAGCCATTAGCAGACACGAACTCCGCGTCTGCTGTGGTCGAGGGGAGGAACGAGGAATCAGGCGGCAGGCACCTCGTTCTCAAGGAGCTGACCCCTCAGGTTGGGAAGATGACACACAGACTTGACACACTTCACACGAAAATGAGTATAAGAGCAATAATGTCTTCCCCAAGAGATATCCGTAATTGGGGAAAGGAAATTGAAAGGTCAGGATAAAAAACTGAACAGAATCACTTGGGATATAGCCTTTGGAGCCCATGTTTACTTGAATGACTAATCAATCACCCGGAAGACAAGGTCTTCGACTGGTAATATATAGAGACTTTAACTGGTGATGGAAGGAAAACAGCCAATGGGGTTCTGATCTGTGGTCTGGGGAAAGCAACCCAGTTCCTCACAGCTGATCCAAACTGTTCTGGAAACGGGGATCCCCACTGTTCAGGAAAGACACTCCAATGAGAAGATCTACAATGCGTCAGGCCTTGTGCTAAGCATTAGGGATAGAGGCTAACGGGTCCCAATTCTTACCTTCCATTTGGACATGAAATAATAGTAATATATTATATTAATATATTATATTAATATATTATATTAATATATTATATATATATAACATATTAAATTATATATATAATGTCCATTATATATAATATATATATATAATATAATATAATAATAATAATAATAATAATAAAACCCAGTTTTATCCCGAAATTATGATGCGATACGGTTAAGCGCACTACAACGGAATTTTATAGGAACTGCTTTGGCAGCCTGGTGGGGAACAGATCCCGACTAACCCACTTCCCCTAAATGACGCTAGACACACAACTCAATCACTCTCAAGCCTGTTCCTGCGGATACACCTGAGTACCCACCCCAGGTCTAACGCACAGTGACAGTCATTGTTCATCACTTTTATTTATTGTTAATCATTACTATGACACCTGGGCTATGTGAGCGAAGATCAGTCCAGCAGGGAGGACAGGAGCCCCAAACAAGGCTCGAAGCACTCGTCAGGACGGAGTATCCCGGTAGGACACCGAGTCCCACTTACAGAGGGGCAGCTGCCTCCTCCGCCAGCCCCGAGCGCTTCCCACTCCCCGGCATCGTGAGACCTCCCTGACCGCAAGCCCCGAGTCCCAGGGCGCAGGAGCCCACCCCGTGGCAGCCGGCGTCTCCACCCGCGATCCTGCAGCTGGACGCGGTCAGGTCCCACAGGTCTCCGCCCAGATCGCAGTCCCCGCCCGAGTCCGCCGTCCGCCCCGCACCTGGGCGGAGGTGGGATGCTCCCACCCGCCTCTCCCCCCGCCCAGGGTTGCCGGGGCGCCCAGAGGGCCTCCCGCACAAATCACACAGAGACGAAAACCGCCGAACGTCCCTTCCTGGAGCGACCTGCCTTCTCGGAGGTCGATGTGGCAGAGTCTCGCCTTCGTCTCGCGGTCGGGCTGGGCGCCAGGACTTCCGTAGAAACCGCCGTCTCTCAGCCCCGGCCACGCCGGTGTGCTCTGCGCAGGCGCGGAAGGGGGGGGGGTTGGCCCACCGCTTCCGCGTCCGCCCGGCGTCCGCCGGGTACTAGGGGCGGGGTCTGCGCGATGGCGTCACGGGGGCGGGGCCTCCGGCGCGGGAAGAGGCGGCGGGAGAATGGAGGTGGAGGAGAGCGGCGGTGGCGCGGGCGAGCGGGGAGCCCAGGACCCTGTCCCCGCCCCCAGCAAGGGCCCGGGCAGCGCCGGCCACTACGAGCTGCCGTGGTGAGGGCCCAGACCGTGAACGATGGGTGCTCTGGACTGGTGGGTGGGCGAGTTGGCGGGCCGTGGCCCCTGGGGACCCTCGGGGAGGGAGCTCGTTCTAAGGGGCCCTTAGCGGAGCAGGAGGCCCCGGGGGGGGGGGCATCGAGTAGATTCGAATTTGGAGAGGGCGAGGGACGAGCGTCGGTGGCCACGCCTGGGCTCAGGAGTGGCCTGTCTGAACTCTGGAAGCGGGGTCTTGGCGGGAGCAGAGCTCATTGTGGTCATAGCTGTCCCCCGGGACCACCACTCAGCGCCTGGAGCTGTGTCTGCGGCTGCTCCGACGGCGGGAAGCGTCCGATCGGTTCCGAACTCGGGGTTGTGTGCGGAAGGCTCATCCGGGGTCGCTGAGAGGAGCTGGTGACCTGGAAGGTGACCCGGAAAGTCACCTGCCGGGGGCACAGGTGTGGTGTGGACGATCCGCTCCGGTTCCACCGCCTCTGCGCGTGGGGATGGTTTGCTCTCCGCCCTCCGTGCGTGCCCACCCCTCCAGCCCACCCCTGTCCTGAGCAGATGCCTAAATGGGGCGCAGTGTAGCATCCCAGAACATCTGTAGCAGCATTGCTCGGTCCCCCAGCCACTAGCCCCTCAAGTCCACTGACAGCCCTAGAAATGCGGCTGGTCCCAGCTGAGATGGTCCCTGAGTGTACAAAACACAGCAGAGTTTCCGGACTTGGTATTAGAAAAATCTCATTCGTAATTGTTATGTTGATTCCGTGTGGAAAATGTTAATCTTTCAAATAGATCAGGTTCAAAAAATTATTTATTTTTTTTTTAAAGATTTTATTTATTTATTTGACATACAGAGATCACAAGTAGGCAGAGAGGCAGGCAGAGAGAGAGGAAGGGAAGCAGGCTACCTGCTGAGCAGAGAGCCCGATGCGGGGCTCGATCCCAGGACCCTGAGATCATGACCTGAGCCGAAGGCAGAGGCTTTACCCACTGAGCCACCCAGGCGCCCCAGGTTCAAAAAATTATTAGTAAAATTAACTTCCACCTTTTTTCTTTTTACTTTTTTTTTTTTTTAAAGATTTTATCTATTTATTTGACACACAGAGATCACAAGTAGGCAGAGGCAGGCAGAGAGAGAGGGGGAAGCAGGCTCCCTGCTGAGCAGAGAGCCCGATGCAGGGCTCAATCCCAGGACCCTGAGATCATGACCCCAGCCGAAGGCAGAGGCTTAACCCACTGAGCCACCCAGGCACCCCTCTTTTTACTTTTTTAAAAAATATTTTTGCTCATTTATTTGAGAGAGCATATGTGCATGTACGGGGTCTGGGGGGCTCGATCTCAGGACCCTGAGATGATGACCTGAGCTGAAGGCAGACGCCTAACCCACTGAACCACCCAGGCGCCCCTCTTTACTTTTTAATGGGGTCGCCAGCAGGTGTAAAATTACATATGTGGCCTGAGTTACATTTTTTATGCGTGACACTACTTTAAATGCTTAGAATATCTCATTATACAAAACACACTCTGCTGTCCTGAGCTTCCATTTGATAGGGAAAAAAGAAAGAACAAACCAGTAGATAATGGAGTATCTTTGATGGTGACAGGTGGTGTGCGGTAAATGACTCTGGTAGTCAGGGAAGGCCTTTGATGAGATGATATTTGAGCAAAGACGGGAGCTCAGGGAGTGAGCCAAGCGGCAACGTGGAGAAAGCTTTCAGGCAGGGGGAGCCCTTGTGGAGGCCCCAAAGGACCAGCATGTTTGCCATGTCCACGGTCTAGCTCAAATTTCCCGACATTCCTAGGTGCTGATTCCACAGCCCCGGGTTTCTGGAACCTGGTTAGCACTGTAGGAGGATCGTCTCAGCTCTCCGTGCTTGCTGGTAGGAAAGGCCTTTACAGCAAGAACCATGTCTCGCTCCTTTCTGTACTGTCCACGTTGCCTCCCCCTAAGATCTCGAGCTCCTTATACAGTGCTCGGCACCTGGGAAGGACTGAGTGTGAACAAGAAATGAATAGCAACAAGCACGCTCTGTCTGCTGGTCTTGGAGGGGAGCTCTTTATTCACCGCAGTGTGAGGCAGACAAGCTTTTTTGCGTGTAGCTGCTTCTGCAGCAGAACTCGGCCCATAGCCAGTGCAAGCTGAGGGTAAATCAGAGAGTGTCCTAAAGGGCAGAGGAAGTGCTGATGGTCAGATTGTTACAAATCGGCTGCCACTTCTGTTCTCCGAGCTAAAGAAAGTCATTTGCTCATAACATGGCTTGCTTATTCATTTGAAGGAGAGAGGTATGGGGACTCCTGGGCGGCCCAGGGGATGGAGCATCCGACTCGTGGTTTCGGCTCAGGTCGTGAATCTCAGGGTCATGGGATCGAGCCCCGACTTGGGTTCTGAGCTCACTGGGGAGTCCGCTGAGTCTGCTTGAAGGGTCTCTCTCTCTCTGCCTATCCCCCTATTCGTGTGTGTGCACGTGCTCTCGCTCTCTCTCTCTCTCTCTAAAACAAATCTTTGAGAGAGAGAAGTATTGATCTGAGTAAGCCACTAGCCCGTCCACTTCCCATAGCCTTGTAGGATCACAGGGCAGACCTGTGGTTACTGTCTAGCCAGCCCTGCTGGGCACCAGGCACCAGTCTGCAGAAACTGACAGGGAAGGGATAGGACGGGAGCTCGGCTGCCCCCGGGTCTGTCGGATCGGATGATGTCAGCGCCTTGTGTGCTGAGCTTCTGTTGTGATGGGCGCCCACGCTGCGGCCCAGCGTCACGGCGCTCCAGACGGCCCGCTCTGGCCCCTCTCCAGCAACAACAGGTGTGTCTCCGTGTCTCAGGTTTAAAGGCTTCGGTGTACAGTTCTTACGCACTTAGCATTTCCATTGGCGCTTGGGTTACCTCTTTAAGTTCAAAACCTGCAGCATTTACTGTGCTTAAATTGCACGTGTATAATTTTCCGACAGAGCCCTCAGGAAGGGCCTTTAGCGCTTTGCTCCTGAGCCCTGACGTGAAAATAGTCACATCTTTACGCATTTTCTTTCTTTTATTTTTTCTTTATGCGTTTTCTTAAAAACAGGGTGGAAAAATACAGGCCAGTAAAGTTGAATGAAATTGTTGGGAATGAAGACACAGTGAGCAGGCTGGAGGTGAGTGGGGTTTTTTTTGTTTTTTTTTTTTTTTTCTCGGAGATGGTCTTAGGTCGTATTATGTGGTTTTGACAAGCTCGAGGAAGGCATTTGGAGGAAGACGGCCAAGGTAGTGAGGGACGGGGCGGGCCACAAATGCAGAAGAATTGAGGGATTGCGAGCTGGTCAGTTTGGAGAAGACCAGAAACCATGGTGGCTACCCTCACGTGTTTGAGGCGCCTGCTTCTCGGAGAGGGGTTCTCTGACCTATGGTTCTAGAGCCGCGATGGCAGACTTTTTCCGTAAAGGCTGACGAGCAGGTATCTTAGGCTTTGCAAACCCTATAATGGCTTTGTCTAGTATTCTTAATTTTTTAAACAATTCTTTGAAATCATAAAATCAGGGGCATCTGGGTGGCTCAGGGGGTTAAGCCTTTGCCTTTGGCTCAGGTCATGATCTCAGGGTCCTGGGATCGAGCCCTGCATCTGGCTCTCTGCTCGGCGGGGAGCCTGCTTCCCCCTTCCTCTCTGTCTGCCTCTCTGCCTACTTGTGATCTCTGTCTGTCAAATAAATAAATAAAATCTTTAAAAAAATAATCATAAAATCATTCTTAGCTAGGGGGCTTATAAAAACAGGCCCTGGGGTGCCTGGGTGGCCCAGTCCATTGAACATCTGACTCTTGATTTCGGCTGGGTCATGATCTCGAGGTCATGGGAAGTCTGCTTCGGATTCTGTCCCTTTCCCTCTGCCCTTCCCGCTGATGTTCCCTCTCTCTATCTCTCTAAAATAAATAAATCTTTTTTTTTTTTAAAGATTTTATCCATTCGTTTGACACAGAGAGAGCGCACAAGCAGGGGGAGTGGCAGGCAGAGAGAGAGGGAGAAGCAGGCTCTCCTCAAAGCAGAGAGCCCAATGCGGGGCTCGATCCCAGCACCCTGGGATCCTGACCTGAGCCGAAGGCAGATGCCCAACCATCTGAGCCATCCAGGTGCCCCTAAAATAAATAAATTAAAAAAAAAAAGATAAACAGGGCTCAGGCTGGATTACCCCCCCTTCCTGCCAACCCCCCTCCACCATAGTTGGCCAGCTCCCGCCTAGAGGGACTAAGTGACAACATAGCCGACTTCAGGATGACAGGAACAGGAGTGAGCAGAAGTGTGCACCATAGGGCAAGCTTTGAAATCTCGCCCTAGAGCTCTTTGGGTGGAATCTAGAAGGCCAGCTACTGTGTGACATCACGGAGATAGTCTCTGCAGGAAAGGGGACTTAGACTCTAACAGCTACCAAGGTATTTATTTATTTTACAAATGAGTTCATTTTACAAATGTTTGTAGGCCAGATACGGTGCACTGTTCGGACCTGCTGATATAATGGTGAACCTAATAGATAGGACCCCTGCTTGTGTGGGCCTTAGTCTCATAGGGGTCAAAGTCCACGGGCCATGTGGCGGGCACTCTGCCGGAGGGGAGGGGGGGTGCTGTGGAAGCACATGGGGTGCAGGGCGTTAACCTGCTCCCAGTATCTTAGTTCTCGTGGAAGAAGGGACAGGGACGGCAAAGCTAAGTAAATGGGAGTTAGCCAGACTTGGGGGGGCAGGAGCAGAGGGAGGCAAGGCAAATGGGAATAGCATGTGCAAAGGCCCAGAGGTGAGAGAGCTTAGCTTCTTGGGGGTGGGCTGATGCCATCTGATTGGAATATGGAGTAGGGCTTTCCAGACATTAATGGGTGGATGAATTGCCTGGGGGCATCTCGTTAAAAATGCAGATCCTGATCCAGGGAGGGGGGCCGGGGTCTGCATTTCTTTTTATTTTTTATTTTTTTAAAGACTTTTTGTTTATATATTTAACAGAGAGGGACACAGCGAGAGAGGGAACACAAGCAGGGGAGTGGGAGAGGGAGAAGCAGGCTTCCCACGGAGCAGGGAGCCCGATGTGGGGCTCGATCCAGGACCCTGGGATCATGACCTGAGCCAAAGGCAGATGCTTAACAACCGAGCCACTGACGTGCCCTGAGAGTGTACATTTCTGACTCGGCCCCGGGGATGCCGATGTTGCCAGTTTGTGGAGCCCACAGAGGAACAGGGGCTTGGAGTGTTTGTATTGGGGTGTGGGAATGAGCTGGTGAGGTGGGCAGGGCCTCCTGAGCCCTATATAAGAGTTGGGGCTCACAGGAGTCATCCCAGGGCTGCGTCAGGTGCAAATGTTTTGATAAATGGGCATTCTAGAAAGTTGGCCACGGTCACAATAGAGAAAATGCATGGGTGTGGCACAGGATTAGCGGACCCGGAGACCAGTTAGTTAATGGTCAGTTAAAAACCATCCAGGCGAGAGATAAATGGGAGAAGGAGACGGCAGTGGGGCTGAAAAGAAGGACGTGGAAACAGGAGAAGGAATGGCCAAGCCTCTGTGATTGAGGCGCTGTGTGCGCGACCAGGAGAGCGTGGGAGGCCCAGTCAAGGACGACCGTGACCTCCAGGTTCCTGGCGTGGCCTAGGTAGGGTTGATGGCACTGAGGGCCCACGTGAGGGGAAGCACGGGTGGCCCCTGGGTACGGGCAGTGGGGAATTCGCTTCGGGATATGCAGAGCTGAGAGTTTCATGGGGCATCCACACGGAGAACTCTGTGGCCGTGTCACCATGCGGGCCCCTGGGGCTGGGGAGGCTTGGCACCACGGGTCTCCAGATTAACCGGTTCAGACACACCTTTGTTCTTCCAGGTCTTTGCAAGAGAAGGAAACGTGCCCAATATTATCATCGCTGTAAGTCCCCCGTCCTGGCCCTGTTAAAGGTCTTGGAGTCTCACTTTCTCCCCAAGAGCTTCAGTGCACAGAGCTTCCTTGTCCCAGGGGCCCACGGTCACCAGAGCCCTTGCCAGTCCCCTTGGCAGAGGGAAGCATTTGCCCCAGTTGGTCGGGGGGTCCTGTGGGTGGGAGGCTGTGTTGATTTGATGTGTGCGGGGTGTGGGGGGTTGTTGGGGAGAAGTTCGAAGGGGAGGTGAGCGCAAATGGCGGGGGACAGGAGCTCGGGAGCGAAGGCAAGCTCGTGCTGTCAGCCTCGAGCCCTTGCGGTCTCCTCCCCAGGGCCCCCCAGGAACCGGCAAGACTACAAGCATCCTGTGTTTGGCACGCGCCCTGCTGGGCCCGGCATTCAAGGATGCTGTTTTGGAGCTCAACGCCTCCAATGACAGGTACACCTGGGAGTTTGGACCGCGTGATGGGTGGCGAGTGTTTGACGTTTGAGCTGTCATAGAAACCGCCTTTTTGCAGGTCTGTGTTGTACTTGGGGTTTGTCTCACCAGCTTTGTGTTTCCCTTTGATCCTTCCCCGTGTACGAGAACGGGCGTCACTTGCCTGTCCACGTAGCATCGTAAGCACTGACTTGCTGGCTTCCTTATTTTATTTTATTTTTTTTAAGATTTTATTTATTTATTTGACAGAGAGAGATCACAAGTAGGCAGAGAGGCAGGCAGAGAGAGAGAGGGGGAAGCAGGCCCCCCACTGAGCAGAGAGCCCGATGTGCGGCTCGATCCCAGGACTCTGGGATGATGACCTGAGCAAAGGCAGAGGCTTTAACCCACTGAGCCACCCAGGCGCCCCTCACACAAGCATCTTTAAAGATGAGCGAATACTGTCACAGGACCTGTTAGCAAAACAGGATGGTCCACGTTCTGGTCAGAAGATATTAGGGAATGAAGTCCTCCCTGTTGAGTGACCGGTCGGCTGAAAATATATTTATTTTTTGTCAGTAGATCTATGTTGTTCACTCCTTGATGCTAAAGTTCAAGGAAATTCACCCACGATTTTGGCATCAGAGGACCCCATGCTCTGAGATGGTGTGACTGTGGTCAGTTTCACAGCCCGAAGTGCTGCCCTTCGCCTCTCTGTGGCCATTTTCTGAGTGGTCTAATAATATGGAATGTTCCCTGTCGTTTGTTTTCCTCTTTTGTGAGTGGAAAATGAAAAAGTTTTGAACTTTCAGCTGCGGTCCGTGAATGCCTTAAAAAACAAAGATGGTGTATTTGAACTTCTTTTGTAGCTTCTAGAGAGTGCGGTGCCCTTAGCAACGCAAAACATTGGAGGATGGGGCGGGCCAGGGGGGCAGTTTTCCCTCCTACCGCAGCATCCCAGGCAAGTGTGACAGTCTTGCGTTTTCCTAAGACTTTAATCTTTTTTGTTGTTGTTTTTAGCGTAGTTGGGAATGATAAGGAATAAGGAAACAGTCACTCGGATGATGACATTGCCATTTTCGTTTCAAAATACAGGAAGAATAAGGTCATAGAGACCTCATGACGTATCTCAGATTATCAAAGGGTCTGGGGAGCTCTCAGGGTAATTGCAAGAGAAAATGCCTCTCTTGCTACCGAAAGGAATAAGTGAATTTGATCTTCGTTTTGTTGGAGGACCTCCAAGAAGGAATAAAAGTAGTGAAACGTTAATCCTGATACACAGAACTGCCCCGAAAACTTACACATTACAGTCGTGTGCGTGGTGGTGTGTTCTGGGGGTTAGAAGCCCCCTGAGGGTACGTGGGTCTCTCTGGGAAGGCGACAGGACAGCGAGGCCTTGTTGTTTCAGGGGTATCGATGTGGTGAGGAACAAAATCAAAATGTTCGCCCAGCAGAAGGTCACGCTTCCCAAAGGGCGGCACAAGATCATCATCTTGGACGAAGCAGACAGGTAGGGACTGCTTTGCCAAGTGCACAGTGACCTCGATTCCTCGTCTCTTATCAGGCTTTAATTAAAGCGGGCGGAGAGCTCTCTCCCCTCTGCACCACCGTGGCAGGCCGGCTTATCACATCTTCCAAAAGCAATTTAACGGGGACCTGACACCTTATCTTCCTTAAGCGACTTAGGAACATTCGACTTAGGAACATTCGTGGAAGACCGTGTCAGTGAATGGGTTCATTCCAGCTTCCTGGGAATTATTTATTTATTTATTTATTTATTTATTTTTAAGATTTTATTTATTTATTTGACAGACAGAGATCACAAGTAGACAGACAGGCAGGCAGAGAGAGAGGAAGGGAAGCAGGCTCCCCGCTGAGCAGAGAGCCCGATGTGGGACTTGATCCCAGGACCCTGAGATCATGACCTGAGCCGAAGGCAGAGGCTTAACCCACTGAGCCACCCAGGCGCCCCCTGGGAATGATTTAAATGATATCTCTGTCTATCATGGTCAGTACACATGACATCAAATTTACCATTTTGACCACTTCAAAGAAAAAAAAAGGATTTTAGTATTAGGGAGGGAGGGAAGGAGGGAGCACGAGTGCGGGGAGGGCAGAGCAAGAGGGAGAAGCAGACCCCCCACTGAGCAGGGACCCCCCCCGCCCCCCACGGAGGCAGGGCTTGATCCCAGGACCCCAGGACCATGACCTGGACTTGAGGGTGCCCAGGCTCTCAGGGCGGGCTTTGTGTCCGGGGGCCTGGTTCCTGGCTGCAAACTGCCCGCTTGTGTTTTTCTTCTCAGCATGACGGATGGAGCCCAGCAAGCCTTGAGGAGGACCATGGAAATCTACTCCAAAACGACTCGCTTTGCTCTCGCCTGTAACGCTTCCGATAAAATCATAGGTGAGGGTCGGCTCTGGGCGTCTTGGCCTCCACCTGGGGTGCTCATGTTGGCTCTTTAGCCGCAGAAGGGGCGTTTTGGGTTGCCTACCACGGGCCGAGCACTGCAGAATCAACTTCTTCATTAGATCTTACATACTTCTATGTGAAGGTCTTCTTAACTCCACATTAGAGAGGAGAAAACTGGAGCTCAGAGAGGTTGAGTAGTTTGGCCAAAGTCACACAGCATGCAGAAGAGCCGGGACTGGAACCCCGGGTCTGTCGGGCTCTGGCACCATCGTGGGCACACGTGACATTTCGCTGGCCTGGGTACAGTATCACGGTCACTGCCTTGCCCCAGACGCTCTCCTGTACTTCCTGTGCACTGGGAGCTTGGCACACACTCAGTCCACACCCGCGGCTTTGTCGTCACCGGGAACTGCCTCCCCTGTGCAAGCTCGCCCGTCAGTCCGCTCTGACCTTGGGCCTGGCCCTCCCTCCCCCGAAGTCTGTCTGCTTCCTCACCCCTTTGCCCCCCGCCCATCTCAGCTTCCTGCCCGGGGCACTTTGTTCCCTTTGCGATGCCCACAGCGGCCTCTGTCCCGCTTTGGTTCTCTCTCCCCATTTCTCCCCCCGTCTTGCGTCACGTCCGCCCCACTGACCTCCAGCCTGTGTGAGCACAGCCCCCGGACTCGCCCTTCTGCACCCAGGCCACGGCTCGCAGCCGCAGCAGCGTGTGGTCGGCCACGCTGCACCGCGAGGTCCCAGTTCCCAGCCGTGGCGGGCCTGCCGTGGCACCAGGAACCCTTCTCGTCCTTCCACCCGTCCAAGATGCTCACAACTTCTTCATTGACCCGTTCAGCCATCGCTCGGCCCACACTGACGCTTGTTCTACATGGCGCGGGGGGCGAACATGGGCCGCTGAGTGAGAACGTTCTTGATCTTCAAGATCACCAGTGTAGTGACTGACGCACGTGTGAGGGCGGGAGTGGTATCCTGCCTAGAGACCCCGCCCCAGGTGCCTTGCGCACGGGGCTGCGCATGCACGCGTACGTTCGGTGATTGACACCGTGGTCGTGGGCAGAGCGTGCCGGCCCTCCCCGGTCAGTTTGTCTGACCCGCGCAGCATCCCGGCCTTCTTTTTTTTTTTTTTTTTTTTAATTTCTAAAGAGCTGCAACAGCCATGTAAGTGAAATCACCAAAAAATATTTCTTAGTGTTAGAGGAAATAGCTCAAGATCAAATCGCCACAGTTGATTTTTATTTTCTTTTTTGAAAGATTTTATTTTTGACTCATCTCCACACCCGGTGGGGCTCAAAGTCACAACCCTGAGATCGAGGGCCATAGGCCCGACTGACCGAGCCAGCCTGGTGCCCTGCCCCAGAGGTGATTTTTACACTCTTTGTCATGGACCCTTAGTGGGGATCCTGGACTCATGCCAGCGACAAGAGAGACACCCGCGCTCTGAGGGAGTCCATGCCGCCTTATTCTGACACGGATTTAAATTCTGGGGGCCCTGGAGCGCCTGGCTGGCTCGGTTGGAGGAGCAGGTGACTCGTGATCTCGGCGTTGTGAGTTCGAGTCCCGCACTGGGGGTGGGGACTACTTAAAAATAATAATAATAAATTCTGCGAACTCAGCTTTCAGTGTTGCGCACGAGAGAAATCTAAGGGAAACTTTTAGTGTAGCTGGAATGTTAATTGCTTTTAATTATGAACCTCTTATCGATGCTGATAAGCCAAATACATAATTAAGATTCTGTGGTGGAGTTTCCTGATTTTGGATACACTGAAATGGACTGACTCGTAGGACTCCCACGTTTCCTTAATGCACATAAATTTACAGGAGTGCATTCCTTGGAAGTGTGTGTGTGCACGGGGGATGGGACACAGGCCAGATGGGGGCCTGGAGACTATGGAGAAGCTGTTGTCCCAGTCTAAAGCGAGGGGCAGGGGCAGCGTCCAGAATCCCGGACCCACCTCTCTAGTGGCTGTCTGTCCTGCCTGTGGTCAGAGTCTCCTGGGGAGCCTTAGAGAAACCACGCCCATGTCCCTGCTCACCCTGGACAGGCGGGTGGGGACACCAAGCTCACACTCACACAGTGACCAGAAACCCCACACTGATTCACCCGCCCACGGTGGCTCCTGGGTGTCTTGATCCCAGAGGGTCTTTTCCCCTTCTAGAAGCCGAGGCTAGCCAAGGCCATCCAAGGCCATCCGGGGCAGTGCAGGGGAGGCTCGCTGGTTGATGCTTTGAGCCAGCGGAGAGCCGTGGCCGGGGAGGGAGCGTTGGTGCCACTGTGGCTGGTGCGTATCCCGAGCAGGGGCTTCCTAGCACGAGGGGGGTGTCCAGGCAGGGGTCCTGGGGCTGTCGGGGATGCGCCAGCCTCTGCGGTGAGCCTGACCCTCCTGTCCTGGTCAGAGCCCATCCAGTCCCGCTGCGCCGTCCTCCGCTACACGAAGCTGAGCGACGCCCAGGTCCTCGCCCGGCTTCTGGCGGTGCTGGAGCAGGAGAAGGTCCCCTACACCGACGACGGCCTGGAAGCTGTCATCTTCACGGCGCAGGGAGACATGAGGCAGGTGCGTGCCGTTGAGGCCCCTCGGCCACCTACCTCCGGGGCTGCGTGTGCCTTGTTCTGGGGGGGCCGTTGTGCAGAGACATGGACCCCGCTCACTGGGGCAGACCTGGGAGGAGGGTGCTCTGGTCGGACCCCGGTGTTGGGGGGGGGTGGCGATGGTCAGGACTGAAAATCGCCTTCCACGTGTGCTTGTGTCTTCCACAGGCGCTGAACAACGTGCAGTCGACCTTCTCAGGATTCGGCTTTATTAACAGCGAGAATGTGTTCAAGGTACTGGAGCCCGTGGGGCCCCTGGGGGTTCTGCAGAGCTGGTTGGCAGCGGCAAGTGGGTGCCCTGGGGCGGTGCTGGGGCCCCTCCGTGCACCCTGCCGATCGGAGGGTCTCGGGAGTGCCCCGCATGTGGGGAAGTGGAAGTGCTGGTGCACCCCAAGGGGCCTCACGCCGCCCCACGCCCAGGGGTTCTCAGATCTGGGAGCAGAGTGAGGGCAGAGGACACAGGCTCCCCGCTGCCCCAGGGATTGTCCCACTGCTGGAAGGCGGGAGGGGCCACCGAGCCCTGCTGCCCGCCTCCCACGCTTACCAAGCTGAAGGACAGAGACTCCCACTCTCTGGCTGGCCAAGGTTTTTGTCCTGGGAATGCTTTTGAAAACCACTGACCCATCCTGACAACCTGCCTGTCTTACACTTTCCCCCTTACTTGGGGGTAAAACCCGGGTGGGGCTGTCCATGCGTTCAGACCATGGCTATTCCTAGCAAGTTTGTGGGTAAAGAAAGCTGCTTGGGAAGCCTGGTTCGCCCCTGGTGGTGACTGTGTTTTCAGGGACGCTCTGGGACACTCTAGTCTCCACTCCTTCAGGCTCTGGGCGTCCTGGCGCAGACCTTCAGGGCTCTGGAAAGAAGTTGTAGATAGAGAGCGGGGCGCCAACCCTTGATCTCAGGGTTGTGATTTCGAGCCCAGCGTTGGGCATGGAGACGACTTTAAAAACTTAAAAACATGGGGTTTTTTGTTTTATTTAAATTCAGTTAGCCAACGCAGTGCATGGTTAATTT
The DNA here is from genome assembly GCF_002288905.1 of Enhydra lutris kenyoni. Taxonomy (NCBI): domain Eukaryota; kingdom Metazoa; phylum Chordata; class Mammalia; order Carnivora; family Mustelidae; genus Enhydra; species Enhydra lutris. The sequence goes on from NW_019154097.1 coordinate 46,115,912, forward strand.
CAGATGTCTCCTTCAGTGATTCCTCAGCTGCATAAAGAAGAAGTTTTAAATGTGGGTCCCGAGGTGGAGGGTGGGGGAGGGGCCAGCCCCAGGCTCAGGGACACCTGCACCACCGCCCCCAGGCCCGTCTTCACGCTGACATGCTGAGGTGGGGGACCCTGTCCCAGGAAAGCCTGTTTCCATTCCAGGTGGGAGGCTGGTCCCAGTTCTTAAATAGATTATGAGTGGTTCTGGGCTAGTGGTCCTCCGAGGGACCTAAGGTGTGTGTGACTGATCGATGGCTTTTCATGTGACAAGAGGTTCCTGTCCGCCCCGTGTTTACCCCCCTGGTTCTTGGGCTGTCTGTAATGACGGGGTCAGAACTTACTGCCCAGCGAGGAAGGCTGACACCATCCTCCAGTGACTCGCTTGGTCGTGACGGGGCCTTCTGCGGTTCTGTTGGCCAGAGAAGGTGATGGCACACGCTGGTGTGTGTCCGGGCTCCCCGTCAGTCCCCGACCGGCCTTTCTCTCCGGTTTGCTCAGGTCTGCGACGAGCCCCACCCCTTGCTGGTGAAGGAGATGATCCAGCACTGTGTGAACGCCGACATCGACGAGGCCTACAAGGTGGGCGTCCCTCCGCCTTCCCTGACTCGGAAGGTGCAGGGGACTTTGCTCCCACGCGTCACTCCCCTCGGTTCTTAGAGTGAGACGAGGAGTTGGGTGCACCCCACAGGAGGAGGCGGATTCTAGGAGGCTGGATTCCTTGCTCTAAATCACTGTTGACAGGCATTCAACCCACAGTTCGGAGCCCCGTCTTTGTCCTATAATTATATGCTCCACAGGGGAACGTTGTCCCCCCAAGACCTGAGGAGAGACCAGCCCAACTCCTTACATTTCCGTGACGCCGCCCGTGTCGGCCGAGGGAGACTTGGCCCTCCGTCCCCCCGAGGGACAAGGAATGGTGTTCTGGGACCCAGTGGTCCCTGGTCATCCAGGAGAAGCAGGACCCAGGGCTTCTGGCCTCATGTGGAGCCTGGTCCTGTGTGCGGATTCCGGGGGGTATCGTCACAGTTCAGGTGACCCTCAGGTCCCCAAGGGTGGCAGTGGTACAATTTAAGGCCACTGGTCCCATCCTAGCGGGTTTCCCTCCCCCTGCTCCCACCAAACTAGGCCAGAAGTGGGCTGGGTTTAGGGCAGGGCCAGATGTCATTCTAAACCAAGGGGTGAAAAAAAAAATAGAAAATAAAAAAATAAAAAAGTAAAAACCAAAGGGCGAGGTGGGGAGACTGAGGCAGAGACCCAGGCACACAACCCAGAGGCAGCCTTCAGATTTAGGGACCCAGAGCTTCCGTGCCCCCTGCATCCACCCCAAGATGCCACAGCAAAGGCGAGACAAGGGACCCCAGACCCCAGACCCCATCCCACCAGACCCAGTTGACTGAGTGGGCTGAGGGGGGCTGGAACCCCTTGCCTGGACGCCCACAGGGCAGGAGGCCAGGACCCTGCTCCTGTGGAGACCTGGTGGAGGCTCGGCCTGCAGGGGGCGCACTTGAGCCCAGCCCTTAGGGAGCACCAGGCAGGCAGATGCTGCTTCCGCTTCCCCTCTGGTGCTCACTGGGGTGGTTCATGTCACTTTTTAGGACCCATAGATAGAGCCACGACGTGGGTGTCATAGGAGACCATGCAAAGCATTTTTACTTTTTTTTTTTTTTTTTAAAGATTTTATTTATTTGACAGAGAGAGATCACAAGTGGGCAGAGAGGCAGGCAGAGAGAGAGGGGGAAGCAGGCTCCCTGCTGAGCAGAGAACCCTATGCGGGGCTTGATCCCAGGACTCTGGGATCATGACCTGAGCTGAAGGCAGAGGCTTAACCCACTGAGCCACCCAGGTGCCCGCATTTTTACTTTTATTCATGAGAGAGAGACGGAGGGCACGAGAGGGCAGGGGGAGGAGCAGAGGGAGAGCAACAGGCAGACTGCGCTGAGCTCAGAGCCCGCTGTGGGGCTTGATCTCAGAACCCTGAGAACACGATCTGAGCGAAACCAAGAGTCATTTGCTTAACCCGACTGAGCCCCCAGGCGCCCCGACCCTGGAATACTTTTTTTGTTTTTTTAAAGATTTTATCTATTTATTTGACACACAGAGATCACAAGTAGGCAGAGAGGCAGGCAGAGAGAGAGGAGGAAGCAGGCTCCCTGCAGAGCAGAGAGCCCGATGTAGGGCTCGATCCCAGGACCCTGAATTCATGACCTGAGCTGAAGGCAGAGGCTTAACCCACTGAGCCACCCAGGCTCCCCGCACATGTGCCTCTTAATCTCGGGATCCCCCACATTGGGCATGGAGCCCACTGTAAAAAATAAATAATAATAGTAAAAAAATAAAAAATAAAACATTTGCAATAGAATCTCTGCCTGTTGGAAACTCCAGTGACCCCCCAGGCGGGCTGAAGGCCATGGCCCCCCCGGTGGCTCTGCTGGATCCTGGGTCGCCAAGGATGATCTGTCCACTCCCTGCTGTGTGACGGGCCCAAGACTCGTCCCCTCGCTCCCCCCCAGTACCCTTGTCACCCAACGTATCTTCCTCTGTCTAGATTCTCGCTCACCTGTGGCATCTCGGCTACTCGCCGGAAGACATCATTGGCAACATTTTTCGAGTGTGTAAAACCTTCCAGATGGCGGAGTACTTGAAACTGGAGTTCATCAAGGTCAGTGAGAGTCTAGCAGTGGCTCTCCTGGGGAACGGGGCCACGCTGCAGTGGCTTGGTTTGGCTCCCGGGCCTGGCCCTGGGCTCAGTGAGTGTCCCAAGGCCGGGTGGTCCTGGGGCTTGGAGCCGATTTAAGCCTGTTCTGCTGGTCAGCAGTCTAGGGTGCCCTCTGCATCCAAGATTTGTTTGTTGACTCTTAAGGTCGGGTTAATTGAGGTATAATTGACATAAAGTACAACGGAGCCTCTCGGGTACCTTCTGTTGACAGAAGTGTTCGGTCTCGTAAAGGCCACAGCCAAGGTCGGACTGGTTCTATGATTCCCCCACCTCCCAAATACATGTGCCCCTTTGTAGCCAGTCAGCTCCCCAAGCAGCCAGAAACCACCGCTCTGTTTTCTCCCTGGCGGGACAGAATTTTCCAGAATGTCCTATGGAAATGACCATGGAATCAAGTAGAAGGTAGCCTTTTGAGTCTGCTTAGCTTAATGCATTTCGGGTTTGTTCATGGTGTTGTGTCTGTCGGCGGGTCGCTCCTTCTCACTGCCGAGAGGCGAACCACGGTTTGTGTGTTCACTGCTCGAAGGACACCGGTGGGTCCGGGTGTGGGTGACCGACAGTAAGGCCACTGTAAATATTTGCATATGCAAATCAGTGTGAATGTGAACATACGTTTTTCTTTTTCTCAGGCAACTTCCCAGGAGGTGGGATGGCTTATTCTAATGGTCAGAGTGTGTTTAACTTTATAAGAAATTGGGAAACCGATTTCTGAAGCGGCTATAGTTTGTGCATTTCTCCCAGCCATGGGCGAGCGAGCGTTCCAGATGCCCCGCAGCCTAGCCAGCACTGGCGGTGTTCGGTTGATTCTTTTTTTTTTTTAAGATTTTATTTGTTTTATTTTAGAGAGAGTACAGGGGTGGGAGGGGCGGGTTGTAGCGGGAGAGGGAGAGAGAGAGTCTCAGGCAGACCCTGCGCCAAGCACGGAGCCCGACGCAGGGCTCGATCTCATGACCTTGAGACCATGGCTTGAGCCAAAATCAAGAGTCAGACACACAACTGACGGAGCCCCGCAGGCGCCCCTCGTCCTGGCTTTAAGGTGCGTTTCCAGCAGCTAACAGCATGTGCTGATTTGCCCTCCGTTCCCTTTAATGAAGCATCTGTTCAAATCCACCGAGTTCTTAGTTGGGTCATTTTCTTCTTAGTGAGTTTTGAGACCTATTTCTATATCCTGGCTTCAAGTCCTTTATCAGACGTGTGTTTTCTAAGGATTTTAAAATTTTCTTCAAGCCTGGCTTTTTGGTTTTTTTTTTTTTTTCTTAACCGTCCCTGACAGGGAAATACCCACATCCTTTTAGAAAAAAATAAACTGAATTTTAGACAAAACCCATGACAACCTGGAGTTCATTTTCCAGCTGAAATTTGAGTTCGCTGGATCAGTTTTAAGTAAACTACTAGTTCAAATGAAAAAACCTTTTACTCCCTCACTTACCAACCAGCTTGACATGTGCTTTGTTTTTCAGGAAATCGGATACACGCATATGAAGATAGCAGAAGGCGTGAACTCCCTCCTGCAGATGGCAGGGCTCCTGGCCAGGCTGTGTCAGAAGACAATGGCCCCGGTGGCCAGTTAGGGCAAGAGAACTCGTTGCTCAGGATGACGAAGGTCCTGAGAATCCTTATCGGGGAGAGACAGGAGTCAGTGCCTACCCATCTGGAAAGAAGGCTGCCCTCAACCGTGGCCTGCACTCCACGTCCATGGGTGTCTGCAGTCAGCCTCTGACTCACAGACGTGGTGACAGGGTGACAGGGGCCCAGAGAACCTCAGGGCTTGGCACCCGACCTGGGCTCATGTGGCATCTTCGTTAATAAAAACGCTGTATGGTTTTGTCGGCGCTAAGGTGGCGTCGCCAGGCCACAAGGAGAACCGGCATCCCGTCTCTGAGTGTCCCCAGCGTCTGGCAAGTGGAACAGGTGATGGAGAGAGTAGGCTGGTGAAACTAATCTCAGTGCTTCTAGAAGCCTGGAGGACAGTTCTATGGGGTATGGGACGGAGACGGACGTCCCAGAACAGCCTGGGACAGTGAGGCCTTCAGAGAGGACCGGCAGGGGTCACCGGGGACAGTGGTGTGACACCTGCCCACTGGCCTTCTCTGTTCCCCAGTAAATTTTCTATTACCTTGTATGATCGTTTCTCCCCGACGAGGTACAATTTTTTCCCCATTTTTTTTTAAAGATTTTTTTTTTTTAATTTATTCATTTGACAGAGAGAGAGAGAGATCATAAGTAGGCAGAGAGGCCGGCAGAGAGAGGAGGAAGCAGGCTCCCTGCTGAGCAGAGAGCCCAATGTGGAGCTCGATCCCAGGACCCTGAGATCATGACCTGAGCTGAAGGCAGAGGCTTAACCCACCGAGCCACCCAGGCACCCCTTTCCCCGTTTTTTAAATTACAAAAAATACTGGTGTACATAAAAGCAGAAAGAAAAGGGGGCGCCTGGGTGGTTCAGTCAGCTGAGTGTCCGACTCTTGCCTTCGGCTCAGGTCATGATATCAGGGTCCTGGATGGAGCCCCACATCGGGCTCCTTGCTCCGTGGGGAGCCTGCTTCTGCCCTTCCCTCTGCCCCTCCGCCTGCTTATGCTCCCTCACTCTCTCCCTTTCTCTTAAATACATAAAAATTTTTTTTAGGAAAAGGTGGTGGGGAAGAATTAAGGTCCTCAAAAATGGCAAAGTAAGGTTTTAAAAACATTTTAAGATATTTCCCAATCTTACCCTTATCTGGAGGCTCGTGATCACTGTGAGTTTGCAGGGGAGGGCCAGGGCCCAGAGGCACGTGTCTGTGCCGCATACCCCGTAACTGTGGAGGTCGGACTCCTCCCCACCCAGACCCCCCTCCGTAGCCCCACTGTACCCCTTGCGTCTCTGAGTCTGGGAGATCAGGACACTGGGCAGGAAGGAACAAGGGGCCAGCAGCTGTGTTCTGTTTTTCCTTCTCATTTCCTAACTGATGGCATTAACTCTGGAAAGTCAGTGTAGCGCCCTGGAAAGTGTGGCCTCCAGGACCAGGTTCCTGTCCCCAGCTCTCGCTCGCTCTCCTCCTCTCTCTCAGGGCCTCAGTGTCCTTTTCCATTAGGCAAGAGGCTTGACTTCCGCTCCCCTGGAAGGTTTTGCACGAAGCAGGAAATGCAGACACGAGAATCGCTAGTAAGAACAGGCTTTATTGAGACGTTTCAGTCGAAGGAAACATCTAGTCCCTCTGGCTGTGGCTTTATCTGCCTCCGAAGGTCCCCGGGGGCCCCTGTGCTTCCCACAAGGCAGTTGTGTTCCTGCTCAGCTCAGTGAGTCCAGTCCTGGGGCCAGGGAGGACTCGGGGACAACGGAGAGGGGCCCCACTCAGCCGCTCCGCGCTGCTCCTTCTCCAGAAACACGACGTGCTTTGCCCACAGCAGACGTCCCCACGGAAGGGCTGTCCTGTAGCCTCACCGCTTCCAAGTGGACCGAAGCCCGAAGAATGGGGCTCTGGGCCCCCCCCGACAACAGCCATGACGTGTAATGCTTCCAGGAGACGAGACAGACGACATTCTGCACCCAGGGATGTAGATGATTAAATACGGTCCCACCCACATAAATTAACTGTACACGTCCACGGCTCACAAAAAAGATCCCAGCCATTGACACGAGTCAGCAATTTCGAATCTGAATCCGAAGCAAAAAGGCACAGGAATCCCAGCGACACGCAGTGTTTTTTCAGACGGGACAGGAAGGCAGCTTGCCTTGACCCCGGGGCATCGATCAGGGCAGGAGCTACGCTGCCCTCAGCCTTGGGCTCTCGCTGAAGCCGGGCCAGGGGCTGATTCCCCGTATAACTGTCCTGTCCCCGGCCGGCCCCCCACGGCCTGACGGATGGTCCTCTGGACGTCTCGGTGTATCTCCCAGGAGTGACCGTGGGGCGTCTAGAGGTTGGGCAGCTCCCGAGAGAGAAGTGACCCCAGGGGAGGCAGTGAACAGCCCTCAGCCTAGTGGCTCCCTCGGCTCCTTAATGAAGACCGAAAAGGTTTGTTAGAAGGGAGAAGGTGGCCTGGACTAGCACTTTCTTCCCCGCCCCCGCCCTGGCGCTGGGATGGCTAGGTCACGGTCACGGTCAGTGAGGGAGGCATGGCGATGGTCAATGCTCAGCCACTCTCCTGCAGCCAGGCTGAGAAGGACCTGCCCATCGAGCAGCCTCCTTTATTTTTTTTAAGATTTTATTCATTTGACAGAGATCACAAGTAGGCAGAGGGGGAGGGGGAAGCAGGCTCCCTGCTGAGCAGAGAGCCCCATGCAAGGCTTAATCCCGGGACCCTGAGATCATGACCTGAGCCAAAGGCAGACGCTCAGCGCCCCAAGCAGCCTTCTTTCCCTCCTAAATTCCTATGCTCGTGGATCCTGGCCAAGGCTGGGGTCTGTCAGCACAGGACTGGTGACTGACCTTCCCCTCCAACCCAGACGGGACCTGCCAGGAGCATCAGCTCTAACTCAGCCCCATTTCTGCCTCACCGAGCAAACCTTCCACTTCATTGAACCCAGAGATCGGGTCCCTCTGGCCCTCAGCAGGCCACTGCAGATGCCATCCTGTGGCGTCCAATCCCCGGAGTGGGACAGCACCCACGAGCCAGGTCCAGCCTCGGCCAGACCCCACGCTTGAACCAACCCACCTTACAGCTCAAAAACCTGCCCCACATCTCTGCTCCCCTCTGAAGCGGAGCTTCTGGAATGTTCACTCCCCGTCTGGGGGCTCCTGTGTTCCGAACACAAGCAGGTTCTTCCCCCACCACCGCCGAATCTCACCAGCGCCCACCGGTGCTCAGTGCATCCCCGCCTGCCTTGTGCCTGCTCACACCCTCCCCAAGTGCCTTCCTCCGGCCCAGGACGCTGCCCTTTCTGCTTCACCTCCCAGCCTCGGGCCTCAGTGCCGACCCTTGTTCCCGGCCTTGCTCCCCCAGGGGCTGACAGTTGTCACTCTCAATGATGGCAGCTCACGTCTGTCTCCAGCCTGGCCTCTCCCTTAGCCCAGGCTCTGCTGTCCAGCTGACCGCTACAAATTTCTCCCCGCGTGGGCAGCTCCAGCCGAACAGATCCAGAAATAAGGTGGTTTTCCCACTAGGCCTGCCCTGCCACAGCCTCTCAGGGACAGTGACATCCTCTCGTCGCTCAGCCAAAAGACCTGCAGCCCATGGCTCCTCTCTACCCGGCCCCCAACGCCCAGCGCATCAGTGAATCCCGTGGGCTCCGCCTTCAAAACCAGCCGCCAGGGGTGCCTGGGTGGCTCAGTGGGTTACAGCCTCTGCCTTCGGCTCAGGTCATGATCCCAAGGTCCTGGGATCGAGCCCCGCATCGGGCTCTCTGCTCAGCATGGAGCCTGCTTCCTCCTCTCTCTGCCTGCCTCTCTGCCTACTTGTGATCTCTGTCTGTCAGATAAATAAATAAAATCTTTAAAAAAAAAATTAAAAATTTTTAAAAAAACACAAAAGACAAAAAAACAGCTGCCATTTCGGACATCACAGGGAAACACAGAACATTCCATCCAAACAATAATACACATTGTTTCCAAGTGCACGCGAAACATTCTTCAGAACAGACCGCTTGTGAGGCCACCAAACAAGGCTCAGTGAACATAAGAAGATCGAGATCAGACCATACATCTTTTCCAACCACAAGGTGACGAAGCCAGAAATCACCAGAAAAATGGAAAAATGCAGTCACGTGGAGGTCAACCAACATGATACCAGAGATCTGATGGGTCGACGAAGCCATCAGGAAGAAATTTCAGAAATACACGGAGACGGGGCGGGGCGCCCGGCTGGCTCAGTCGGGAATGCGTGTGACTCTACATCTTGGGGTCGTGCGTTTGAGCCCCATGCTGGGTGTTAAACTTACTTCAAAATAAATAAACTTAAAAAAATCTGAGACAAAAGAAAACTCTATGCATGTTTGCTTCCACCCTTTACCTGGATTCTCACTGGTCTCTGCTGTCCCCTGAATTCATTTCCCTTCTCGGTAGCCAAGGATCCCACTCCCAGGATCCCAGGCCGCCCCCCCTGCCCCAAGGGCGGCCCCCTCCCCTGTTGTCAGACCCTCTGGGCGCGCTTCTGCCCCCCTGCACATCCTTCCCCACGCCCCCACCCACGGCGGGGCAGGCAGGGAGCACCCCCAGTTGCTCTGGCCACCCCAGCCCTGCTGTCCGCGGCCTCCTGCCTATGGGTTTGTCTCTGTGGAGCTTATCACTCTCTCACATGCTACCTGTCCTTCCTGTCCTCCCTCTCAGCCCACAGCCATCTTGTGTCTTCGATTTGACCAGAGTAACGCCCTGAATGGTCAGGGATTTGGGTAGATGTTTTTCTCTTTCAAGATTTTAATTTTAGGGGCGCCTGGGTGGCTCAGTGGGTTAAGCCTCTGCCTTTGGCTCAGGTCATGATCTCAGGGTCCTGGGATCGAGCCCCGCATTGGGCTCTCTGCTCAATGGGGAGCCTGCTTCCTCCTCTCTCTCTGCCTGCCTCTCTCTCTGACTACTTGTGATCTCTCTCTCTCTCTCTCTCTGTCAAATAAATAAATAAATAATCTTAAAAAAAAAAAAAAAAAGAAAGATTTTAATTTTAACTCCTCTCTACACCCAACGTGGGGCTTGAACTCACAACCCTGAGATCAAGAGCCGCGCCCTCCGGGTGCCCATGGGTAGATTTCGTTCATTGCTGGGTCCCCAGCACCTGAGGCTGACTGGCCCCCCGGAGAGGCCCGGGAGCTGTTGGGGAGTGCGTGAGCGGTGGGCTCATGCTTCCGAGGCCTCCTCTCCCAGCCCAGGAGCTGCCAGCCCGCCTGCCTTCGAGAACCCTCTGGGGTCAGTCCCGCCTCCCGTGCGGTGTTACAGCCGGGGCCCCAGCAGCTCGCTGACTCTAAGTGGGCCCCGGGGCGGGAGGCTGAGTGCCCTGTGCGTTTGGGGAGCCCGAGCAGGTCCAGCCGCGACCCTCACGGACGCCGTCCTCTACCCCCCAGTCCCACCCCCACCCCTGTGTCCTTCACGTGCTGTGTCCCATTTGCTCCATTTTGCAAGTGAGGAAAAGAGTCCTACAAGGTTAACCCACAAGGTTAAGTCCCTCGCTCGAGGCTGCAGAGAGCTCCCCGGGGCCCACCCTTCACCCCACAACTCTCCAGCTGCCTCGGCCTGACACCCCCGACAGCAGACTGAGGCCCTTGTGGCTGCCGTGAGGCTGTGACGTCACCAGGCCTGCCGTGGCGTTGGGGGCAGGGTGGGCACAGACAGCTCAGGAGCTCAGTCCCAACACCCTACAGAGCCCGCCATTTCAGCACCCATGGGTGCTACCCCTTGACCCCCTGCCGTGGCTCACCAGCCCTGTTTTTTCCTTGGGATGGGATGGGGCCCCTTCAGGCCTGTGAGGTCCACCACCCTGGGCGGAGGCCGCTGGAGAGGAGTGGCCGTACCTTCCTTCCAGAGCCTTCCTAGGCTTCTGTGGCTGCCACACTCTGATTCACGTAATCGGGGTCGTCGCCGTCGTCATCTGGGCTGCCTGCTAGGGTCAGAGGCTCTTCCCTCGGGGCTCGCTCTGTGGACCAGCGGGCAAATGGGGGGCAGACGGGTCATGCGGACACACCCACACCTGTTCCCCCAGCCAGGGGCTCGGGCCCAGGCCCCCAGATGCCGCAGAACAGCCTGCAGGAAATGCTACAGGGAACGCTGCACCGGTCCCATCTCTGGGGTTTGCCAGAGATTTCCACCCAGGGGGCCTGGCATGGTTCCAGGCCACGGTGGCCACAGATGGGCCAGAGGCTTCGTTGTGAAATCAGCTACAAGAGCTGCACGGGAGCCTGCCCGCCCCCCATCCTCCCAGGCCAGCCCCCCACCCACAACCGATGCTCCCTCCCTCCCTCCCTCCCTCTCCACACCCCACCTGCCCGATCCTCCCAGGCCAGGCCCCCCCAGTCCGGAGCCCCTGCTCTCCCCCAACATACCCACAGCCCTCCTGGACTCCCGCCACTGCCGGATGGATGCGGAGTTCTGGTAGTCCTCTGATCCCTCGTCACCTGCAATGAGACCCCGGGAGAGGGGCTGGCACAGGCGGCCGCCGCTGTGGCTGGTCGTCGGGCCCCGCAGGGGAAGAAGGGACCCTGTCTGCGCATGCTCACTGAGGCCGGGACCCCTGGGGCCTCACCCAGGTGCTCCTGCAAAGGGTGAGCCTTCTGGGTTGGAGCGGGCGGTGACTTTGACCGGCACGGGTGGGCCCGGCGCAGGAGGCCAGCCTCCCTGCCCAGTCCCCGGGCCACAGCCTCACCTGAGTCAGGCTCCTTCTGTGTACAGATGAGCACGTTCTCGTAGGAGTTGGCGTCCTCGTTGTCGTCATCTGCCAGGGAAGGGGTGAGGGTCAGGTTGCTGGGGGGCCCTGCCCGGCGGCCTGGGTCTTCCTCCCTCTGTCCTGTCTTGGCCTGTCCTGCCAAGCCCCCTGCCCTCTGTGTCCCCCACGGGGTCTCGGAACATTCTCCTGGACGAGATTCTTAGTGGATGCTGGCCTGGCTCCAGCGGCCTCCACCCTGGGCTCCTTCCTGGTCTTCCAAGTTCACCCCAGATGCACGGGGGGAGGGGACATGAGGGGCGGGTTTGCAATCAGGCAGTTGGACAGTTGGAGGGAGGAAGGCCCATTGCTACCGGGCAGGGAGGGGCAGGGTGAGCCGCTGGGGGCCGAGGAGAGACAGGAAGCAGGCCTAGGCTGTCCTAAAGCCTAACCTTCAGGCAGGCAGGGTGGGCCTAGGCGGAATGTGGCCTAGCGGAGCCTGGCACCCCCCGTCGCCCCTGCAAGCTGAGCTCCAACCGCTGCGCCACCGGGTGGCAGCCGTCTGCGCCAAAGCGGCGTCAAGGGAGGAGGGTCCCTCCCATATTCAGCAGGGATGGGGTGGGGAGAAGAGGACCCCTCTCTCTGCCTGCCATGCGCCCCACCCCTGCAGCCCAGGGTGGCCCAGGCAGGAGCCGGGGGTGGGAGTGGGCTTCAAGCCTGGACCTGAGCTCCTCCCAGCAGGCCCTGCCCGCCTCGGTCCTCAGTTTCTCCTTCCTAAAGCCGAGGTGTTAAGGTCCAAAGATCCCAGCCTCCTTAGGGCCTGTAGGGCTTCGAGTATCACCATGGCTGCCTGGCCCGGGGCCTTCCTCCGAGGTCCCACAGCATTCATCAGGAGCTGCCCAGCCCTGAGGGGGCCCCTGAGTGACGAGGGGCTCAGCCATCCCCCCGCTACCCCCCTCCCAGCTCCCCTTCTTGTTCCCTCACCTCTGCTGCTTTCTCCCCTCCCTGCCTCCCACACACACCCCTTCCCTACTCTGCTCCGGGGCGCCTGCCCCCACCGCCTACGTCCCCCACTCCCCGGCCCCCTCCTCCCTGCCCCCTCCCCCTCACCTTCCTGGGGCTTCCGGAACTGCCCCCAGTTGTAATAGTCCATGGAAATGGGGGCTCTGGCAAGAAGATACAGACACAGAGGTAGCTGGGCAGGCCAGGGTTTGGGCCGAGAGGGTCACAGCGGATGCTCTAGCCGCCACCCCGCATGGCTCCAGCCGGCCTGACTGGTGACTCAAGGCAAGTCTCCGTCTTCTCTGGGCCTCAGGTGACCCATCCATGAGACAGAGAGACATCCCTGATTCTTGCTCTCTGGGATTCATGGAACTTATCTCTGGGCGATGCCCTAGAGCGGGGCCACGTCCCTGTCCCCGCAAAGGAGGGACATGGCCCCATGAGGGGAAGTGGGCTACCGAGCACCTTCCTCGGCCCGTGGCTTCTAGGGCAGGAAGCTTTCCTAGAGGGAGGACGTTGGGGGGTGAGAGGGGAGGGGGGAGACGCCAGCCAGAGAAGGCCACTCACGTGTGGGCCGCATCAGGGCCAGATCTGGGTCCGAGTCTGGTCCCTGCAGGAGGAGGCAAGGGTCAGGCCTGAGAGCTCGGCCCGCAGGCCCCACTGCAGCCCCCGCGTCCCGGGATCCCACCCACCTTTGCTGAAGTTCTGGTACCTGGAGGACTCAGAATCTGGAAGAAAGGCCGGGCTGGGCTCACGGCTTCCTCCCGCCCCCTGCCCCAGGGAAGGGCCTCCAAGGGCCCAGGTGTTTCCTGCCTTCCCACCTTGACACCTGCTCTCCACCTCCTCCCCAGCCAGGCCAACCCCGGGCCCTCCTGGCCCAACTCCCCCGGGCCCTTGGGCCTCCCCACGCTGCACCTGTCCCACCGGATGTTCACCTGCCTCGGCCCGCCGCACCCCTGCCCCACCCCTGCGTCTGAGGCCCACTCACCCTCGAGGCTGGGGGAGAAGCGCAGCAGCTTGTCCTTCCTGCAGGAAAAGGACGAGGGAGGGGCTGAGGGGGGCCGGTGGGGAAGAGGCCCCAGGGTTTCGGAACCACGGCCCCCTCGTGGGGCCCTCACGGTCCAGCTCTGGGGCTCCGAGGTCCAAGGGCTTGGCCTGAGCTCAGCCAGGTGGGGACCTTCCCATGGCCTCCTATGGGGCTGTGACCCCTCCTGGCCTGGGATAGGGGGCTTAGTCCTACCTTGTTAGGGCCACGTCAGAGTCCATGTCCACCAGGGCCCCAGGCCAGGCTTGCCTGACCACTGCAAAGGACAAGGGGATGTTGGTTGGGCCCCTAGGCCAGCCTGCCAGCGCCGTCCCCCCATGCCATGAGATCGGGCCGCAGTCCCCAGATGGACACCCCCAACCCTGAGCCTCGTCCCTGGACCCTTGGGTTTGGGGACTCACAGGAATAGGTCCGGGCCACTGCAAAGTTCTGTTGGTTCTCCTCCCTGGAAAAACATGGAGCTGAGCTGAACCAGGGCCTGGCCCCCCACAGCCCAAGGGACAGAGAGACAGGAGAGACGGACAGACAGGGATGAGGACCAGAGTGGGGAGGGGCAGACCAGGGCAAGAAAGAGAGGAGGAGCTGACCCCTCTCTGGGCCTCAGATCCAGGGCTCCCCGAAGCCCCCATTCTCTGGACTGCTCCCCAACCCTGCCCACTGGGCATCCACGCTTCTCGTACAGCCCCGAGCTGGAGCCAGCGGCCTCCACGGCCTCCCCAGGACCCCCGGAGATGGTCCAGAAGGGCTGTGAGCAGGGCTGGGGCAGTGGCCCTCTGATTCTGAGGTGAGAGTCCAGAGACTCTTCAGGGACATCAACCAGAGGGTAACCAGCCTTCCTGAGATGTTCAAACACACCATTCACTCCCACATAACTGGTGAGGTAACTTCAAGGCTTAGCAGACACAGCAAGGTAGCTGGCCATACCGGCATTTCCTTCTTCCTCTGAAATGGATTTTTATTTAGGTCCATCTAGAAGACTGTATCTTCCAGCCTCTCTTGTGCCTGAGTGTGGCCATGTGATTAAGCTCTAGTTAATGAAACGCAAGCCAAGATTGTTGGGACTTTAGAGGAGGCATTGCCAACAGAAGTGCACCCTTTTTGTCCTTATCCTTCCTTCTTACTACTGCCTGGAACACACAGGTGAGGGCTGGTGCTCTAGCTGCCATTTTGGAGCATGAAGTCCCCTTGAGGATGGAAGCCACTGCTAAGGATGGTAGAGCAGATTAGCTAGACATTAAAGCCTTTTGGGTTCCTCCTCTGGACCAGAAGGGGCACCTGACCCAGCCTTCCAGAAGCTCTGGTGTAGGGGGGCTGGGGAGGGGTCAGGGTGACCTGATTTAGGAAGGATGTCCTAACTGCACGGGCAGGACTCAACCCAAGAGGAGTGGGGAGAACCCAAGTTCCCCCCCGCCCACAGCCTCCTCCTGCCCAGGCCCAGCCTTCCACTTCCCATTATGAGGTGGTTTCATTTCTGGCTCAAACAGCCTATGTTTCTAACATCGATCAGAGGCCCAGAGTGGGCAGGCACTGAGAGAGGAGGGCAAAGAGGAGGAGAGACTAGGGAGGCCTGCCTGGGGGCAGGGGCGGGGCGGTGGGGGGCAGCCCCAGTGGAGACCGTAGGCTGGTCATCCGGAGGACCAAGTGGCCAGAAAAGCCTGAAAAAGCCCAGCCCCGGCCCCAGGGGTGGGCATGGATGTGGACATTCTATTTTCAAATTTCACTGTGGCTTTTCAGTTGCAAAAGGAAATGAGAAAGGGTGTGTGTGTGTGCATTTGTACGTGAGTTCCTTCCCCAGGCAAGAGTGTGCGCGTGCGAACGGCGCGCGCGCACACCCACACCCACACACACCCACACACACACACCACGGTTGGCGGGGAGAGGAGCGCTCCCCTGGACAAGAATGGGGGGGGTGGCAGGTGGGTGTGAGCAGGGTGCTGGCCCATATGCATGTCGCACGCAGGTCTCAGAGGCCCCCAGGCACTCCGTCGGTCACTTTTCTGCTCAGGGCAAGGACACCAGTGGCGGCCCTCCTCCCTCCCTGGGTTGTCCTTGGGCCACACTGGTGGTCGGCAGTGTCCAGCACGGCTGACCCTCCCAGGGCTCATACACAGAGTGGCTCGCTAGCCCCGGGGGTGCCTGGAGCTCCATCCCGCCCG
This sequence comes from Enhydra lutris kenyoni, assembly GCF_002288905.1. Lineage (NCBI taxonomy): Eukaryota > Metazoa > Chordata > Mammalia > Carnivora > Mustelidae > Enhydra > Enhydra lutris. The sequence continues at coordinate 46,131,113 of NW_019154097.1, forward strand.
GACCCCACTGCTTGGCCTGGGGTCAGTGAACCCCCACCACCCCATTTCCTCTCTACCCCTACCTCCTTCCTCCCAGATCCTCTGTGGCTCCCCTCTGCCCTTAGGACAGAGGCCATGGGTTCTCCCCAACAGTTGAGGCTCTCCTCCCTCCTCATCCATCTCACGCCTCTCCAGATATGCCCACACATACCACCTTGTCCCCAGAAGAAAGTGTCCACCCCAGTCCTGCAGGGAGAACCACCCACCCCGTTCTCTCCCTGACATGTTCCTTTTTGCCTTCTTTCTTAACATCCTCCCCACCTCCCCCTTCAGGCCTTCCTCCCGAGCCCCCGAGGACGTGCCCACCACGTCCTCCCAGAGCTCGGCTGGCCTTTTCCAGGGAGACTTGCGCGTGGCTCACATTTTCTCTGTGCCCGGTCTCTGCTCCCCACATTGCTGGGAGGGCAGGGCTCTCTGTCAAGCCCCAGCACCAGCCTGGTGGGCTCCCCCAGGCGGGTGGCAGAGGGTGGATCTCTGGAGATAGAGGGGGGCCCGCCAGAGAGTGGCACCCCATTTCCCCAAAGCTCTCTCGGGCCCAGGTGGGGGTGGGGAGGGAGGAGGGGACAGTGCGTGGAGAGCCCTGAGGGTTCCTCCCTCCGTCCCTCCCTCCCTCCCTGCACTGCTCTGGACCCACTAGAGCCCAGTGTGGAGACGGCGGGAGCGAGGGCTGAGGGCAGAGGTGCGTGGACAACACGAGGGGAAGCCTGTGTGCTTGCCCACAGTCAGGGGACACAAAGTCCCTGGGCTGGGGACACCGAGACACTCACGGGCTCCTCTGTTCATAGATCTTCTCAGACTTCTTCACCGCTGCAAGAACAAGCCCGGATTAGCGAGTGACCCCAGGCTGGGGTGGGAACTGAGATCCGACATCCCCCCTCCTCTTGTCTCCCCTGTGCCCTGGGCAGGCCTCGGATGGGACGTGGGGGCTGGCCCGCCCACCCCTGTGGGCCACCCGTCATGGACAGGATGTTTGCTATTAGGAGAGCAGAGCCTGGAGAAGGTGGCTGCTGCAGGCAGCACAGCAGCCCCCCCACCCCCGTTTTTCCAGAACATTCCCCAGCCGCAACAAAACCAAAGCCCCACAGTGAGCCAGACCCACCGTCTTCATGGGTGGTTCAGGGCTCTCCTCCTTGCCTTGTGAAACTTGTTTGACCGCCTTTGGACCACAGCCAGGGCTGGGGACCCCACCCCTGTCCCCACCACGTGCCCTTACCTGGGCGGGAGCAGCGCACGCACAAGCTGGCCACCGTCCCCAGCAGCAGCAACAGGGCCACCCCGGGCCACAGCAGCTCGCTCTCCACATTCATGTCCACTCCTGGCCACATGTCCGGCAGTGCTGCAACGTAGGACCCCCTGTGACCAGCTCTCCAGAGCCCCCCAAGCCCCACCCTGTTGGGTGTCTGTCACCCCCAGCCCCGGACAGCCCCGCAGTGGAGCCCAGGCCATGGGAGCACCATGTCCCCTCCCTGTCCGAGGACTGAGTCAGGCCACAGCCAGGCCTTCTCCCCCACCTGAGCCCAGACCTTCATCCCGGGCCCCCAGGGCCATCCCCCACACTTGGTAAGTGCTGGAAGGTTCTGGGGACCCACCAGACCGCCCCATGTGTATATGTCCCAAAGTGCCCTCGCTTAATCTACACAACCACCCGTGGCGGGAGAGGCTCCCAACATTTCACAGATACAGAAACTGAGGCTGGGGATCCCGGCTGCACAGGAGAAAGAAAGGATTCCAACTCCAGCCTCCGGACTGCCTCACCTGTTGCCTCCTGCAAACCCAGCTTTGCTCCCTGAGCTCAGTCCTTGGTCCCTTCCATACAGGAGACCTGGGAGCCCCCACGCACCCCAGGGCGCTTCTCTGTCCCTCTCCATGCCTCTCAGGGGAGCTGGGAGTGGGATTTCCTTCCTTTCTAAGATTTCATTCATTTATTTGCCAGAGAGAGAGGGACAGAGAGAGCACAAGCAGGGGAGCAGCAGGCAGAGGGAGAAGCAGACTCCCCGCTGAGCAGAGAGCCCGATGCGGGGCTCGATCCCAGGACCCCGAGATCACGACCTGAGCCAAAGGCAGACGCTTAATCGACTGAGCCACCCAGGCTTCCTGGGGTTTCGTTCTTTAAACACCCAGGGGTTCTTGAGGACGGTAGGGGAAGAAGGGTGCTCTGGGGAGAGACTGGGTGGGCTGCCCAGGGCTGGTGGAGGTGGGATGTGCTGGGAGGGGGGACCCTGCGGGGAAAGGAGCCTCGGAACCCAGCCTGGCAATGGGCCCTTGCTGGGTCAGTGACCGGCCCCAGTGGAGGAGCCAAGCTGTGATGGCCTGTCCTTGACCGAGCCATAGGCAGCCACACACCCAGGCCAGGGAGGACAAGTACAGCCCTCTTGGAGGGGGGGGTTCCAAGGAGAATCTTGGCATCCCGAGAGACCCAGTCAGTCTCCTGGCAGTGGCCAGGGACACAACTGAGGGCCACAGCGGGGTTTCCGAGGGAGCCCTGCCCCAGGAGTGTCCCCTCTGTGCATGTCTGTTTCTGCAGGCTCGGTCCCCCCAGGGGGAGGGCTTCTCCCCCCTTTACAGCTGGGGAAGGCGAGGCGCAGGGAGAAGCTGAGCTCTGTACCGCCCAGCTCCTGTTTTGGGCTCCCCGAGGCCATGGCTGCACTGGGCTGTCCCCTCACCTCCCCGAGCTTCCTGAGCCCTCATGGCACAAATGACAAGGAGGCCTGAGCCACCCTGAGCCCCCATCGGGGCTGTCCCAGTGAAGCCGGCTCTCCTTCCCCGAACACCAAGTGAGTCAGCGGGAACTCCAGAATTCCCAAACATCGTGATGGGATAGGAGGGCGTCCGTGGGGAGCCCCCGCGCTCGGGGACCGGGCCCCGCCCCCCCAGCCTGCGCAGCCTCCTGCTTCCACACACCAGGGCCGCATGGGGCAGGCTCTCTGCTGGGCCTCAAGCCGCAGCCCAAGGGCCCTAGAGGTGGTGCAGGGCTGGGAGCACCGGGCGGTGGCGGGAGGACTTCTGCCTGTGCCTTGGGATCTGTTAGCCTCAGTCTTCTCATCTGTAAAATGGGGACCAACCCAGGGCCTTTCTCAAAGAACTGCTGGCAGATGATAAGCAGCCTGGCTCTGCGTTCGGGCTTCCCGGAGAGAAGCCTGTGCGGGCTCCTGTGTCTGGTTTGGAGAACTCCCTCGCGCTCCCGAGGCCTGGCCCTTGAGGCCGCCGTCCCGGGGAAGGGCGGCCCACCATCCCAGGGGATCCTGGCCCCCAGAGAGCCCTCTTGCTCCCCGGATGCCCCTGCTCTCCTGGGACAAGCAGCAGGGGCCAGCTGCCCCCTAGGCCAGGTCCACCCCACCCGCCTGGCACTGGGGGAGGGAGGAGAGGCGAGCACGAGCGCGCCGAGGGGGCCTCCGCCATTAAGTCTAACATCGCTGGCCTTCAGGATGGAGCAGGGAAATAATGACACGCATCCCTCAGGTTTGTCATGAGGCACGAAGGTGGGGGAGACACGGCTGGATGGCTACGGTGACTTGCCGCATCAGGGTCTCTGTGGAAGGGGACGGGGCCGCCTCTGGGAGGTGAGCATTGCAACAACCTACCAGGGAATTCCTGCCTGTTCCCCACCCCTGCACGCGGGTCTGAGCCTCCCTCCACCGCTCCCCTACCCCGCACGTGGGCCATCACGCCGGGACCCCAGGGCAGGCTGGGGTCCGCCCCAGCCCCTCCGTTGTCCCAGACACCCCAAGCCGGGGAGGGAGAGCGAGGCCCAGAGAGGGAGTACTTGGCCCAAGTTCGTCCAGCGAGCCAGTCCCGGAGCCAGGATCCCCAAGCTCGGGCCGGGCCGACCCCCAAGGCCCTCCCTGCTCTTTGACCCCTGTCTTGTATTACCTTTTGTAAGAACCATGAAATCTTTTTTAAAAGAGAGACCGATTTGAGGAATGGGCCGTCAGCGGCCCCCAGACGGAGTCAACCTGCCTCCAGGCCTGGCTTTCCCACCCAGGTTCTGAGCTGGCGGAAGAGGGCTGGGGGAGGAGGCTGAGCCCCCAGAAGGGCCCCAAGGGGCAGGCAGGGCTGGGTTGGGCGGGGAGGCTAGGCGGCCACAGGCCGTGGTACACAGGCCAAAATAGCACAAAGGGAAGTACGCAGTTTTCAGATGAACAAAGTTTGCAACAGCCGAGCTGGGGGAAGGCCCTCGGGGCTGGGCTGGGCCAGCGGGAAAGGCCCTCAGAGACCCTCCTGCCCCATCTCCCAGCCCGCCTCAGGCCTCACCTGCGGAAGGAGGCCTCCCTGGGCCACAGGGCGGCCTATGGGGTAGGAGAAAGAGGTTGGGTCCAAGCCCTGGGGAGGTTTATCTGCCGGGCTCTGTTCCGTTTCCCCCCTCATCTAGGCCTTCAGTTGAGGCCGACCCAGGGGCCTCTAATGGAGGCTCCGGAGGCTCAGGTGGCCACTGCGGGGCCCGTGCAGCCCTGGTCCTGGGGCAGAGGTGGGGGAGGGTGGCGGCCGGGGTCAAGGAGCTCCCCAGCCGAGGGCTGGTGGGCCAGGCTGGGGGCCGGGCAGGGGCGGCGGCGTAGGGGGAAGGCTGCTTCCCTCTGGTCTGCGGTGGGCTCTGGGCACACTTGCCCAGAGTCTCACCCGTCCTCCCACAGCCTAGCGGCAGGGATGTTTCAGTCCCATTTCGCAGATGAAGAAACCAAGGCTCATGGGTCTGGCCCCTCACCGGGTCTCTGGAAGCAATGAGACCCCCCCCACACACACACACTCCTGCCAGGAGATTCTCCCCCGCCAGGCCCGTGTAGGCAGGGCTGGAGAAGGCGAGGGTGGGAAAGCGCTGGAGCCCCAGACCCGAGCAGGGTTGCGAGAGAGGGGTCCCCAGCGAGGGGGCCAAGCGAGGGAGAGCCAGGTGTTCTAGCGACTTCCCAACCCCCCAGCCCTCCCGCAGGCCCCGTAGGGCCATTCCCACCCCCGTGGGGGGTTGGTGGGAGGCAGCCTCGGGGCCCCCCACGCCGGGCCGGGCCGGGCCCTGGGCACTGCCGAGGAAGACTCACCTGAGAGCCGGGGCCTGTCACTGCGGCCCCCTCATGCCGAGCCGGCGCACCTGCTGAGCGGACGCCGACGCCGCGGATACTGGCGGGCAGCGGGCGAGGCGGCGGGCTTCCTGTCAGCCCTGAATCATCCCTCACATCCGCTGCTCGGCCGGACCGGCTGCCTGCACAGACGGGGACGCAGAGACACTCGCAGAGACAGGGAGAGACGCTGAGAGACAGACGGAGGGGAGAGAGCAAGAGACAGACATCAGCACAGGCTCAGAGAGGACAGACGCACGGACGGACACACGCGCGCACACACACACACACACACACACACACACACACACACACACACACGGAACCCTGAGTCACACAAAGAGGAAGAGACACTCAGAGGGACGGGGAGAGGGGGAGAGGGAGAGCGGAGTGGGGTGAGCCCTCGGACACACACAGGCGGCCAGAGAGCAGGAAGCCACAGACAGACACACACACTGAACCCCACACCAACACACACATACACACCCGGCGAGGGAGAGGCCCCGAGAGAGACACACACACAGAAAAAGATGTCACAGGGCACGTGTCAGAGGAAGCGGGACGGGGAGGCAAGGTGAAGGGCTGGAGAAGGGGGGAACGAGCCACGAGCCATGGCTCCCCCCTGCTCCCCTCCCCCACAGTTCCCAGAGACGCCCTCCTGCGGCTGCTAGTCCTGCCATCGTCGGCTCCTGGGGGGGCCCATAAACATACGGGGTGCTTCCGTGTTGTTGCCTGTTACTGGGCGGTAAGTGACTGGCCCAAGGCCATCAAACCCCTGGTGGCACCGACACTCCCAGGAGACCCCAGGGAAACCCCCGTCAGTCTGGCATTTCAGACCTGGGCTTCCTGGTCCCAGGGCCCCCCGCCTCCCTGGGCCGGAGGACTGGGCTTCTCTTCCAGCCTGTCCGGGGCGGCCAGGGCTCAGACAGGAGGCCCAGCCCCAAAGGCACCAGCGGGCCAGGGCCAGGGCCAGGGCCAGGGCTGCCCGGGGCTGCCACCCCGTGGGGAAGAAGGGTAGTGCACCTGCCTGGCCTTGATGTGGGAGATCCTGTGGGCCTTGCCCCCGGCGCCTGTCCTCATCCTCCTGCAGCTGACTCCCAGACCTGTGCGGGCACCGCCACACTCCCTGCCCCACGCCAGGCAATGCTGCATTCGGTTCCCTTGGTAACTGGCCCCTTGGATGTCACTTACCCAGGCGATGAGACTGGAGGCCCACGGAAGCTATGCTGGATTTGAACCCCGGTCTGCAGTCTGTTGTCTTCCCAGCACCCGCAAGTGCAGGAGGTCGGTGGGTGCACGCCAGCAGCCCTCCTGATGGGACCACCTGCCCAGCCCCCACTCATGTGGGCCAGCGTCGGTGCCCCTTGACCCCTGGACTGGGTGCCTGCCCAGGGGTTTCCAGCTGGCAGAGACTGACAGAGGCTCCCCCGTCTGATGGGAAGGAGCTGTCCTATGCCTGGCTTCTGTCCTGGGCCTTGGCAATGGCAGACGGTACCTCTCACCACTGGCAAAGTCTCCAGGTCAATCTGCAGTGGGACCTGGGAGCCCTCAGACCCTCTCCAAGCCCGTTTCCCATCTCCAATAATTTTTGTACCTTTTTGTACCTGCGTGGAAAAAGGAGGCTGTCCCCCTTCTGGTCAATTTTCAAAGTCCTCTAAGGTCCTATTTTATTTATAAGTCAGAGTTGTGACTTAGAAAATAGGCTTTGAAAAACGAGACAGTTCACATCCAGTTGCGTCAAAGGTTTCAATTTTTTTTTTTTTTTTATAATTCAGTAGTTTTTGTGTATTACAGATTTCTCATGACCGTTTGTGATTTGGTACCATTACCTTCCCAGTGTTGTGCAACCATCACCACCATCCATCCCCAAACCGTCATCACTCCAGACACACTGGCTTTTCAGCTCACTAAGGGGCCAGCTGTGTGCACACTCGGGACCTAATCAAGATCCCTAGGTAGCAAAGCGACAGCTCTAAAAACTCAGCAATTCCAAGCTGAGAATCTTCAGGGGTCATATATATCCTAAAGGCTGATGGGAAGCTGTGCCATCTTTTTCAGAAAAATCACCCGAAGAGCGTACGACATTCTAGAACGCCCTGGAGCCCCACATATGTCTGCCACCCCCAACTCCACGTCTTAAGGTGCCAACGAGCCTCCATCTACCCCCTCCTCCTGAGCCAAATCTGACGTTTATTTGTGGTTGTGAACTCACTACCCAAAGGAACCTAGAGTATCCTCATCCTTCTGCTTCCCCCGACCTCAGGACCTGCTACTTTTGCTTTGTCCTCTAGGTGTAGGTAGGTTCTTAAAGTGGTTTGTACGTTCTATGAGCACCAGGCCGTCTGACCACGTCTGACCACGTCGGACTTATTTTCCCTCTATTGCATTGTGACCCGATGCTGTGTGCGCCTCCGGGCCATTCCGTCATCTGAACACAGCTTCTGCTGCTGTGAATGTGCTTTCTCTGGGGCTCATACCCGGGAGGGGAACCACTGGGCTCTAGAACATGGGGACATTCCATTCCCAAGTGAAGTCCCCAAGTGTAGTTCCGACTTACATGCTCCTCTGCAGGACACAAACTCTCTAGCCACCAGTCTGTCAGGTCGTGATGGCAGGCGTGGGGGAGTTTTTTTTTTTTTTTCCTCCGTGTGATCTTGACTTACTAGCCAGGACTGCTAGTGAGGCAGGATAGCATTCTTCTCATTTTGTTTGTATTTTGATAGAGTACTTTAAAAAGGTTATCTAGGGGGCACCTGGGTGGCTCAGTGGGTTAAGCCTCTGCCTTCAACTCGGGTCATGATCTCAGGGTCCTGGGATCGAGCCCCACATCGGGCTCTCTGCTCAGCATGGAGCCTGCTTCCTCCTCTCTCTCTGCCTGCTTCTCTGCCTGCTTGTGATCTCCGTCTGTCAAATAAATAAATAAAATCTTTAAAAAAGAAAAAAAAAAGGTTATCTAGTGAGCACACTCTTAATTTCACTAGAGGGTAATGCATGTCAGCAATCCCTCTACCAAGTCCAAGGGAATCGTGGCTATTTGCAGAATCCCTGGGCTGCCTGAAAAGCTTCCCATGTTTCTCTCCTGCCCCGTCCCGTTCAGAAAGATAAGCTTCTGGGCCGCTAATGATGTTACTAATGGTCACCTTGCCTCCCACTGTGAACAGAACTCCAAACGGAACACCAGAGAGCCTGCCGTTGTGAAATAGTGTGCTTTTATTTGTGTGTTTGGTATTTTGCACCTAGGGGGTGGCTACAGAGGTGGGCAGAGATTAGTAGTAGGTTAGAGTCAAGTACGTTATTTCGGTTCACGTTCATGGCCAAAAACTGCAGAAGGAACTAAGATGTGTGGATTTAGAAGCCTGTGGACCTCGTGAAGGGCAGACCCGAGGAAGCACCAGGAGCCGCCCCCCCCCACACACCTGCCAGCCGCGGGCCGTTTCATGGCCCTGCGTGCCGGGCACACCGGATCTGGGGAGCATAGGGCAGGGGAGCCACCTGTGACACACTGAGGATGGCTGACAAGGGTGCTCCGGGAGGGGACACCCTGTCTGCCTCCCCGCGGGACTTCCCGGTAAGAGCACTGGTGATAAGTCCACAGGGCGAGACCTGGAGGAGGGGCTGGCACGGAAGGCCTGCCCCGTTCTCCATGAGACCAAGGAGCCCCGCGCACGACAATGGGCCCCAGCAGGTCCTACTGCTGTGATCGCCCGCCCGGAGAGCAGACCTTGCGCAGGCTAGTGGCCCCACATGACCCCCGCAGCCGGGCGGAATCTGTGAAAAGGACAGAAGGAAACAACAGTATTTTAAGTACTTGTGAGAAGAGCCAGTTGTAAAGAAGGCTTTAAAGCAACGGATGGGGGGGTGGGGCTGGCTGGCCCAGTCGGTGGACCGTGTGACTCTGAATCCCAGAGTCGTAAGTTCAAGCCCCATGTTGGGCGCAGAGTTTACGCAAAACAGAAAAACACAGGAACCACCAGGTGCAAGAACTCTTACGGGCCACAGGGCACCATCTCACTGCCCACATGATCTGTTCCTAGGGAGTCTCAACCAGGAGCTCCTTTAGAGGCTGGTGGAAATTGGCTCTTCTCGCCCAAGTAACGACCAAGTAACCTCCTTCAGGGAGAAAGCCAGGCCCTTTCTGAAGATCCTGAACTGGGAGCAGAGGCCAGGCCACAATCCCGGCACCCTCCTGTGACCCGAACGCACGCCTCCTGACCTCCTCCTTTCTGCCTCCTGCCAAGACCTCCCTGAACAAGACGTTTCGGTCAGGAGGGGAAGCCCTGGCTTCTGAAAGTTGGGTATGCAAACTTCTCCTCCCCTGGGACTGGGAGAAACAGTCTGGCCCCTGACAAGATGGGCTCTGAGGTAAGAACATTCTCAGAAACCTGAGCCCCTTATTAAAATGGCCCCGCTTGACGTCCCATTACATCTGGTTTCTCTGAGGGCAGTTTAAGAACAGCGGACGGGGGGCGCCTGGGGGGCTCCGTGGGTTAAGCCTCTGCCTTCGGCTCAGGTCATGATCCCAGGGTCCTGGGATCGAGCTCCGCATTAGGCTCCCTGCTCGCAGGAAGCCTGCTTCTCCCTCTCCCTCTCCCACCTACTCCCCCTGCTTGTGCTCCCTCTCGCTGCATCTGTCATAAAATCTTTAAAAAAAAAGAAAAACCAAACAGCAGGGACAAAAAAAACCAAAAAACAATGCAGACGGAAACCCATCTCTGGAACATTCATACTGTGCGCAAACCTTTGTGAAAATGAACCCATTTGTTTAGGTGCTGATTTGGGCAAAGACAAAGACGCACCCTCCTCTCTCAATTCGGTTACTTCGGGATGGGAGGCGGGAATTAAGCTGCCGTCTGTAACACCGAGCACGGCACAAACACCAGGGGCCAAGGGAAGAGGAGCTTGTCCCGATCACACCCCCGGGGAAGTCACAGGGAGAGAGAGGGAGGAAGACAGCCGGGCGGGAGTTGCGCTTCAGTCCCGAGAAACCTCTGGAAACCCGGATGACCCAAGGGTCTGAGCCCGCTGCAGGCCCTTCAGAGGTGGGATCCAAGTGACCTTTGAAAAGAAGCCTCCTAGAGCTGGGCTTCGAGCCTCCGGCCACCAGCCCAACCATACGTGGGGCGAAGGGTTTTTGGTTTCAGGGACCCTCTCTCTTAGAGAAAACACCAGCGAGCATCAAGTTCTCTCCTCCAGGCTGGGCAGGGGGCAGTCCACACGGACGGCCACGCTTGCTCGCACCAGAACAGCGCCTGCCCTCCCCCTGCAGGGTGAGCCACCGTCAAGCCTCGCCTCCCTGCACCAGGCCAAGTCGTCTGCCAGCACCCTCGCCGCCAGCCGGGCCTCTCCCTGACACGGCAAAGCTCTGCACCTTGTCCCCTGGGCCACAGAACCGCCCAGCAGTGCCCCCGACAACCTATCACCCGCTGGCCACGAAGCAGCCCCCACCACCGTCCCCAGGAGCACCCAGAACTTCCGCTAAACACAAGCATTATTCAAAGCAGGGACCCCTCGTATAAACAGCGGATTTCTCCCATTCTGGGCAGAAACGGCCTTGAAAACCTAGTCAAACACCATGGCCACACACCTGTGCACGCACGGTCTCTGTTCAGGAAATCACGTTCTTAGGAAACGAGGGGGAAAAAGGGAAGACCCCGGTGTGCTGTTTCTAATCATCACTGGCTCTGAAAAGAAGCTCTCGATTCCTGTAAGATCCCAAAGCAAGAGACGCGTGGCTCGTGCAGCCGCAGCGTGTGCCGCGGACTCGGCTGCCGCTTCCCGACTTTAAAACGGCGCAAATTTCACGTTGAGGGCAGCTGGAAAGAACTCAAAAATAAGGACAAGCATTAAATATTACGTAAGGTTTTCTTTTATTTAAAAGATCATTCACAAAATACCATATCCATAGATTTCCTTTCGGTCATATAGCTGAATGTGTGAAGTGTTTGGAATTCCGTTCTTACGTTTAAAAGTCAACCGGGTGGCCCAGAAGTTTAGATGAATGTGTTTTGTTCTTAACCTTTGCCCCACGGAGATGTAAGCAGGTCATCTAAAGCATCGGGCCCGGCTACAACCACATAATGCATGTCTTTCGTAAGTTAAGCATTGGTGTCACACAAATGGTTCTTATTCAGAAGCAGAGGAGGCAGGGAAGGAAGGACAGGAGAGAGTTCTGTAACTGCTGAGACCCCGGGACAGAGACGCGGCGGGGACGTGCGCGGGGCTCTCCTCCAGGGGCTCCAGCCGCTGGCCAGCCCCGAGCTGCTCCCCGCGGCCCGGAGCGGGACTGGGCGCTGCAGAACCGAGCTGTTCACACGCAGGCTTTCCAGCTCCGAAGCCACGGCCACCCCCTGCCCCCCCCCCAAGTGCCGAACTCACTGTGTGGGGACAAGCAGCTCTGCCCCCAAGAGGAGACCCGGTGGCTGAGCGCCACCCGCCGGCTACCCGGACGTCCCTGTCGGCTCTGCATAGTAAAATCCTCAATTCATCAAGCAAAACAGTAAAGTGCCAGACTGTAGGCTCCTTTTCATTATAAAATCCAGGGAAGCTGGGAAGCCCAGGAGCTCGCTGCTACACCAAAGAACAGAGAAACACAAGGGAGAGATGCGGGCTCCACACACAGCGGGGACCAGAGGAGCGGCCACGTCTCCACGCGGTCAGGGCAGCCCGGTGTGGCTCTGCCACCGCCACCCTTCGGTCCCCCCCGAGCACCCTGGCCAGCGGAAAGGAGGGAACCAGCCCGCACAGCGTGCTGAAGGCACACCAGGGGGTGTGAACACAGCGGTGCGCTCGGCGGGTCCTCTCCGGCTCGCCACGCTGCTCCCCCCTTCTTCCGGGTTCCACGTTTGAGAGGAGCCTCTTCTGCTCGGGTCAGCTCCGCAGCGAGGGAGCAGCAGAGACAGGGCTGCTTATAAATAGGGACAGGAAGGCATTTTCAAGGATCAACGGGTATTTTATCCTTGTTTTGGAAACAAGGCGCCTCAAATTCTGTATATGTTGATCACCGCGGAATAAAAACAAGAAGCTATCCAATCTGTGACTTCCTCCCTGCCCCCCCACCCGCCGGAAGCCTCAGCAATACAGAACTCAACATGCAGGTCAGGAGAGAAGCGCCGAGAAAACTCAAAGAAACAACTGGGTCTGGCCAGTGCGTCTAAAGTGAGGAGAGAAAGCACAGGAGAAAAACGGAGCAGCACCTCCATCCCCAGAACGCCCACCGCGGCTGCCTCCATGGCTCGGGAGACGCTCATGTGCAGGAAGGAAACGAGGAGCAGGAAGGGGAGGACAGAAGGGAGCGCGGCAAGGAGCGGCAGGAGAAAGAAAGAGCAAGCACGAGACAGGCACGAGATAGGTTCAGCAAAGCCAAGGGTGTACTAAAAACCACTTGTTAACTGCCGACATGCGCTCACGAGCTGCTTCCGCTGCGAGGGGCGGGGTCAGGCGCGGGGCGGCGGCCGCAGGACGCGGCGGGGCTGGCCGGGCTGCGGCCGCGCGGTCTCGCGCTAAGCCCCGCGCCCCTCTCCCGCCGCGCCGCGCTCACTCCTGCTCCTTCTGAACGACTTCCTCTCTGGGCCGGGCGCCCCCGAAGATGGCGGAGTTGGGGTTGGCTACTTGATTGAGGGGCGTTGCGACGGTGCGAGGCTTCAGCTGCAGCCGCGGCCTCTGTGCTCTTTCCTCTGCGGGACAAAAGCCAACGTGGCTGCCCGAGAACGGACCCCTGCCCCGTGCGGGAGAAGTGGCCCGCCTGAGCCCCCGCCCCCAGCCCCGACTCGGCCTGCTTTCTAACCGGCAAGCCAGCCGCGAAGACCCAGTGCACCCCGAACATCCCAGCAAAGGTCAGCTCGCTAGTTAAGACTACGGGGTGGGCCACAGAAGCCACTGCCCGGGGCACGGGAAGGCCTGGGGGGGGGCACGGCCAGCGCACCCCGGCTAGACACCCTCCGGGGAGGAAGCAGCGTCCTACCTTCTGTGGGTTCTCTGAAGTCCATGTTGGACCCTCGGAGGGGAGGGCCGTCTCTGAACCGACTCCCCATCGGGGGGGCCCGTTCGCCGGTCACCGGGGCGACTCCCTCCCCTGCCTCCTAAGAAGTCATCCCTGAAGCCTGAAGAAGGAAGGGGACACTGCGTCACTTTCTCAGCTACTGGCTCAGAGCTGCCCACGCAGCCGGTTTGGTCTGAAATTCTTTAGTTCATCCAACATCGGCAGCTTTAGTGAAATACAGCGCAAATGCAGGCACCTGTGTTGTCGACCAAGCACGTATGTGCTGGGCTCGCCCCCGTAAGACGGGGGCGCACCCGGGCACAGGGCACCTCGCCCCCCACCTGCACACCTGCTCCGCTGTGGAGGAGAGGACGGCCGGGCTCCCGGGGCCTGCTGGGAGCGGCGCCTCCTCCTGAGTGTGCAGAGCCAGACACGGCTCGGCTGGGTGGAGGATTTTCTCCACAGGCTTTAACAGACTCAACTTTTCTTTAGGTTCACATTTCACTGAAACACTTCCATCTAGAGGGGGGTCGAGCTAAGCAGCCTTTTATTTATATATTTTTGTTTTGTTTTATAAGGATTTTATTTATTTGACAGAGATCACAAGTAAGCAGAGCAGCAGGCAAAGAGGGAGGGAGAAGCAGGCTCCACGCTGAGCAGAGAGCCCGATGCGGGTCTCGATCCCAGGACCCTGAGATCATGACCTGAGCCGAAGGCAGAGGCTCAACCCACTGAGCCACCCAGGCACCCCCCACCCCCCGCTAATTAGCCTTTTAACAGTAAAGACCACTGAAGTGAGAGTTTACTTTTGGAAAAAATTTTAGATAAAAAAACCGTAGTTAGACAAATGAGCCTGCCCCCTTTCTGCCCCCACAGGTGGCTACTTCTACTCCGAGGACAGTGTCCTCGCTCGAAGCTCCAGGGGACTCCTAGGCCCGAGAAATACTCCGTACGGGGTCTCACCCGCATTACTCACGGACTTCCTGTCTGCCCAGTCGTCTACTTGCCAGCATTTCCACGTGACCCTGAAATGAATACTTTCAGCACGTCTGCTTTTCCAGACATGCGCAGAGCAGTGGAAGATGGTCGCCTGACATGCCTTTTTAAAAAGGATTTTTAATTATTTATTTGACACAGAGAGAAAGCACAAGTAGGCAGAGCAGCAGGCAGAGGGAGAGGGAGAAACAGGCTGTCTGCTGAGCAGAGAGCCCGACGAGGGGCTCGATCCTGGGACTCTGGGATCATGACAAGAGTCAAAGGCAGATGCTTAACGACTGAGCCCCCAGGCGCCCCTGACGTGTGTTTTGCAGCTAAGGTTGAACGAAGGCAATGCCTGGCCTTCTTGTTTGAGCTCAGACTCTAAGTGTCTTTTCAATCTGTTCGGTGCCAGTTTTCTGCTCTTTTACGCACTTCCCTGGCAACCGCACTGTTTTAAGCAGCCCCCGGCTGGAGTGTGGCAGGGTCGCCCGGTCTTCGCAGCGCAAGGAGGCGGTCCTGCACCCCATCCGGAAAATGTGCATTAGGTCAGCTCGACTCGGGCAGCGCCCTGGTGCTGCTGCTCTGAGTTCATGGTCGGATGAACCACAAATCAACAGCACACGTGAAATAAGGTGAAGTAAGGGGTCTTCCAAACAGAAATCCACACCAGAAGGTATGTGCTGATCGGCTGACAAGAGCGTCGTGACCAGAGACTCTCGAGACGCGGACCCGCTGTTTGCCCCGGGGGCAATGGTCTGCTGTCTGCTCACCTGGGCTTCTCAGGGCTTTTAACCCTAACTCCCTTGAATGTGGAGAATACGATGTTTGCAAGGGTGGCCAAGGGACTGGGGAAGAGATCAAGTTACCCGAAACCCGGCTCAGAAACAGAGTCGGACAACATCAATTTTAACAAGAAATGAAAATGATTTCAAACAGATTCGGGCCAACCGGAGCACTGAGATGGGGAAAACGCACTGGGAGGAATACAGCTGGGGTAAGATTCTTTACAGAATCCTTTGAACCAGAGCTCACAGTGTTGGTTAAATGAGCATAACTGGTATTCAAACACTCAGCCTGACACTTTCCCCCAATAAACTAGGAAGCGCACCTTCCCACGTGGGTATGGAAGTCACTTCCCCTACACGAGTAATTCCTGCTACCAGTGTGCAACACAGGTCAGCTCCCACTTCCACCGACAAGGCAGAGACACACGACCACTCTGTCCAGGAGCACGAGGCAGGGTTTGGCAGAGGAAAAAACTGGAGCCCATGAATGGCAAGTGACAACCTTATTTCAAAATCTCTTCTGATAAGGAGCAGGGGAAGAGGATGAATTTAAAGCAAGGTCTGGCACTCAAGAATGCCTTTTAATTAAGTGTGGAGACAGATTTTTTTTAGGCAGCACAGCATTCATGAGAACCTTGTAAGGTTTGTTTTTTTTTTAAACAAAGTTTAACGCACAGGCTACTTCTGGTGGTGGGACTTTATTTGCTTTCTTCTTTGTATTTTGTATTGCTTGAGTCTTTTTTTTTTAACAAGCACGTATGATTTTAAAAACAGCAACGTTCGGGGCACCTGGGTGGCTCCCTAGGTTAAGCCTCTGCCTTCGGCTCAGGTCATGATCCCAGGGTCCTAGGACCGAGCCCCGCATCGCATCCTGTGCATCGCATCGGGCTCTCTGCTCAGCGGGCAGCCTGCTTCCTCCTCTCTCCCTGCCTGCTTCTCTGCCTACTTGTGATCTCTCTGTCAAATAAATAAATAAAATCTTTAAAAAAATAAAAAAGTAAATAAAAAAGCAACTTCTTTTAAAGAGCAAAAAAAAGACGATTTTCACAAATAACGCATATAGGCATTAACTCCGCTGTGTGGGCACATGTGGTTTTAAAGACACCAAAACCCTGCCGTGGGACACGGGCCCTGCCGGGTGTCGAGGTAGCCTCTGTCTGTGTTCTTAGCTTCCGAAAGGAAAAATCCAACTAAGGTGACTGTTCCTTAGGTAACCTCCACGCTTCCCAAGTCACAAGCTCGAGGGCTGTTCCACCAATACCAGGAATCCAAAACTGGCAGGTCCAAGACCACTACTCCTCAGGCCACTAACGGCTGCACCTGGACTGACTCTGCAAGACCTCTGCTGCGTGTTTCAATCAGAGACCAGCTTATACGTAAAATTACAGGTTTACTGGATCAGACTGTATTTTTATGAATAAGCTCATTTCTGATTGGCTACAAGAAACTGAGTTATGCAACAGATATAAGCAGTAATCTGTTTAGTTCTAGTGGGACTGAAAAGAATGTTAAAGAATTTTGGTCTACAACAGCTTGTCCTACTTCTTCCCATACTCACCAAATACTTTATGCTGAATTTGGTTTGATGGGGGGAGGGGAGGGTGAAACAGGGTGGGTGGGGACACTGATGTTATCTTAGAAGACCCTGGGGAGAGCAGAATTCATAGGAAAGATGACAGATTTGTTTCTCATGGTTTTACCTTTCTATGACAACTGCCATTTTTATTACCTGTGTGAGTTATTTAATAAAAACAAAAACCACCACAATGAACAACAACATAAAGAGTTTAAGAAATGTTTAGGAGATCAGCCCTTCAAAGCAGAGGCCAGACACGCAAATCGACCTCATGAGGTGAGCCATGCAGCCTCGGGTCAGTTAAGACAACAGTGAAGTGGATCTGGCCCACCAGGGAGGGAGCGGAGTTCCACGACTTCAACCACCCAAGAGGGGGCCACCAAGAATCACAGTGACACGAGGCCTCCTGTAAGCTTCCAAAACCTCCGGACTATTCCTGTAAGTAGCTCTGGAGGCAGGCGTGCTTCCGTGTGTCCGTGCACACCCGCGCCGCTGAGGGGGCTCCTGAGATGAAGGCGCCGACGAGAACTGCAGGCTGAGGCAAGGCCGAGCCGGGCCATGGCTCAGTCCACCCACCCACAGCGGGGAGCTTCTCCAGTCCTATCCCACACATGTCCGCTGCCGACAGAGGCTGGGTGCACGCCTGGAGACCTTTCAGGAAAAGGTCACCTACACCATGAGCTAACGGAGTGGTCTGGCCAGGCTGCTCAGAGCAAGGCCACTGCAAAAGGTAAGTGGCAATACTGTAAATGCTGATCCCGGAAAGGAAGTCATCCCGGAGGATCCCACCCACCCCTAGATTCTCCAGGGTCACCCATTCCTAAGATACACATCAGAAAAGCTGAGGCTGTACCATTACCTTGCTGCACAAACACGGAAAAATTCACCGGAAGATGACAACTCATGCGATGAGAAATTCACAGGAGCTAAGAGAAGAGTTCTTGCCTCCAACAGAAACAAAACAAAAAACCGAAATGCCCCAGGCTCACAGAAGTATGGTCCATTCTCTCTCAGGATTTTTACTAGTGTTTAAAAGTTCACAAAAACTATCAGACCCGTGAGACAGTTCTATTAGTAACCTCCGAGAGCTGTCATCAGTGGGCCTACAGCAAGTATTACGTTCAAGTTACAGAAGAACCAATCACCTCTGTCATCTGGTCCTCCTTTCCTGAATCCGAAGCCACCTTTATCTTGTTTTCTGCCTTCTGCAATGTCCACACGAAGTGACCGATCACCCAACAGCTAATGGTAAGGGGAAAACAGTGTTAAGTACCGGCAAGAAAAAAACATCGAGACTTCTAACACGCACAGAAAAGCAGAAGATACTTACCGCACCATCGTATGTCAAGGCTTCCTTAAGGGAATCCACCTCATCAAATTCTACATAGCAGAATCCTGCAAGAGAAACAAACCCCAATTTCCTCAAGGAATTCTGGGTTAAGGCAGGGGGGCTCCCTGTCTGTCCATTTCCCCACTCTGGTGCATCTAGGGGACGAGGAGAGCCCAGAAGAAAGACTGTATTTTTTTGATGAACAGAAAATACCTGGCATTCCTTCTTCGCGGTTATGTTCTCTGAAATATTTGGCAGCTGGATTTTTTTTCAAGATTTTCTTTATTTAGGCAGCTGTGTTTTTATAAAACTTTCTTTTTATGAGTTTTAACGATCATCTTAAAACCTTTCCTGGGTCATTGTGAAGAGCTGTTCGTTCTGACTTTTGAGTAACTTTAACAGAACCTACTGGGGCTTTAAGACACAGATTTCGAAGTCAATAGCAAACGTGCTTTGAAGGAACAGGCTGAAGAGGCCTACGACTTACTCCTCAGGTGGCTGGTACAAAAGCTGTTTTATAAAGCTAAAAAATACACCCTCAGTGACAAGGGCATCCTCCGTGCGACGCTCACTGAAAAACAGATGGCCTGGGTCCAAGCACATGTACCCACAATCTGTGTCCCTGATGCCGGCTTCCGCCGTGGGACTGTAAACACAACATTCCAGGAAGAGGAAACCACACTTCCTCAGGTCGAACCCCTGCATTAGCTTCTCCCTCTCCCTCCACCACTCTTTCCAAGGCCCTTCCTTGCCACCGGGAGACTAACTCTGGGCTTAAGCACGCCCCCCGCCCCGATGTGCTCGCACCGCGCCATGACTACACTTCCCCTTCAAAGCCCACTGGACCGCAAGTGCTCCCAAGACTTGGGTCCAAACTTGTCCTGTTCACCATCTGCTCACCAATAACTTACAAAAAGAACCCACTGCTTGGCTGGAGGGTCCCCACCATCCCCCCTAAGCGGACTCAATGTCTATAGTATTTGAGGAATCCACCCCGCAAGTTCAAAGAGGCCAACAAAAGCCAACTCACCCATCCCACCCTTCAGAGCGGCTGAAAGGGAGGATAAACCTCTAGGAGACAAACTGAAAGGTGCTTCCGCTGACTCAGCCCAAAGGCTGCCCCCCCCACCCCCCCCATCTCCCCTGAAGCCCGGAACTCCTGGTGCCTCTAGGAGGGACACTGATGGGCCTTACGTTCACAAGCTGATCGGACAGGTTTGTTTTCACTGTTTGGGCCATTCCTGTCATAAGGCTTCAGGCTCTAAAGCCAAAAAACTTTCAAAATGATCCAAGTACTGCCTGTACACAGAACTGCACAGATGAGCGAAACCACTGCTTCTCACACCTTCCCTCGCCGGACATCACTCCGCACCTTCCCCGGATGTTCTTCTGGATCAGTAATGCAGACCAAATGCTCTCGCACGGTGCTCTCACGGAGCACGTCTCCCCTCAGGGACTCTTGAAAGCTCGGAGATCATGCTCCTCTGACTCTCCCTTCTTACTGCTTTCCCACTCAAGCGCCCCAAAGAGACTAATCTACAGACACTAACTTTATCTGAAATCTGAGCCAACCCTCTCCCACACACAAACTCCAAAGTCACCAATGTAGTGACAGTACGTATTAGGTTTTCTTCTGATTCTATACAAATACCTAGATTACAGCAAAACTTCAAAGCAAAATGCCATAGTCGGGCCAAGGTGAAATGCACCTGCCGAGTCCTCCATTTTATCCGCTCGTTTCCCTCCCAGGGACCTCCCTGACCAGCACAGACAGCACGGCTGGGTCAGGCAAACAGCTGGCTGACTTGGGCATACATATACTGCGTATTTCTACAGATCAGAGCACAAGTAAAACATTTCCCCCCGGTAGAACAGAAAGCCTATGGGTTAAAGGGCCGTGTTTATTTCAGCTACTCGGACAAATATTTAAAACACTTTGATAACTGGAGCCTTCTGGTTCTCTAAGACTGTGGTTTCAACCCTCCCTCTACAAAAATGCACAGTAAGAATTCCCCAAACTCACCTTTAAATTTGTCTGTATCTTTGTCTCTGACTAGCCGTACACTTCTTATGCTGAGATCCTTAAAGATAGCATCTATGTCGCCCTGAACTGTATTAAAAGGTAGATTTCCTACGTATGCTGTGTAGGGGGGCTCTGTGGGCAGCTCCTTCTGGCTGCGGGAACCATGGCCACCAGCACTGCCGCGGGACCTGGAGGGGAAACAGACAGGATTCAAGTCTACTCGCCCCCGAGCAGAGAACAAGGACAATGTCTTCGGCTCAGCCACACCGCCCAGCGGGAAACCGCTCCACTGGAACATACGACAGCGGCGTGAAATTATCAAGAGTATCCCAAAATACCCTTCATGACCAGGGGCCTATTTTTTGGTGACAGAAATGTCCATGGAAGCACAGAACCTAGACAAACACATGTTTCCCTGCAAATCCGAACAGAACATACCCCCCGCGTGGCTGGTTACCTATTTATGTGGACTCTGTGTCTGTAAACGGTTTATATCCTAAAACCTTAGCAAACGCCCTCCCTCGCGCCTGGTCGTCCTCACCCAGGCCGAAGCGAACTGCCCGCAGTTGGCACACTGTGTTCAGGAAGGACCTCCAGAGCTGCTGTGACCCACGCAGAACACACGTGCTTCTCGCTGCCGTCACGCTGTGGCCAACGCAGTCTAATGAAAACCTGAGCTGTTGTACAGCAAGTGCTACGTACATACACTCTCCACCACTGCCCGCGCGACCTCACTGGTCCTCAAGGGCGTACTACGAATCCATGTAAACCTCAATGCCATTCCTCCCCTGTAACAAGAAAGGGTGATCTGTCTACGGTGACGGGGCTCAAAAATGGCAAAGGCAGGAGCCGGACTCTACCACAGCTCCTCGCTCATCTGTAAAGGTTCCTTCTGGTTTGAATCCCAGCTCGGCCACAAACTTACTTCACCATCTGACCTTAAGGAGTTACTCCATTTCTCTAAGCTTTGTTTATTTGTAAAACTGGGTTAGTGTTAGGTAATACTAATCAACAAAGCTTAGTTACTGAGAAGTAACAGATTAAGGTGCCTCATACCCGGCACATGGTACACATGGCTAGAGCAAGTTACCCCGCTCATCACACCTGCAACCCGAGGCTCAAAATGTCCTACAGACACGGAAGAATAAGCTGGGGCTACTACTATACGTTCGTCAGGCCCACAGGACGTCCGATACCAAGAGTGAACCCAACGTAAACCACGGACTGTGCAGGTGTTGACGGCGGGGCCGTCTGTGCTCCTGTGCATGTGCAAGGTGGACGCAGGAAATGTGTTTTCTTCTCCCTCCGCCAAAGACTGATTTCTTTAAGAGAGTGAGCGAGATGGGGGTGGGGGGCAGAGGAAGAACAGCGAAGAGAGTCAGGAGACTGACTCCCTGTGGGGCTCAATCTCCTGACTCTGAGATGAGGACCTAAGGGGAAACCAAGGGGCGGACACGCAAGCAACTGCGCCACCCAGACCCCTGGAACTGTATTTTCTGATCAGTTTCGCTGTGAACGTAAAACTGCTCTAAAATAGTTCATAAAGGGGGCGCCTGGGTGGCTCAGTGGGTTAAAGCCTCTGTCTTCAGCTTAGGTCATGATCCCGGAGTCCTGGGATCGAGCCCCATATCGGGCTCTCTGTTCGGCAGGGAGCCTGCTCCCTCCTCTCTCTCTGTCCGCCTCTCTGCCTATTTGTGATCTCTGTCAAATAAATAAATAAAAATCTTTTAAAAAAATAAATAAATAAATAAAATAAAATAGTTCATAAAGGGGCGCTTGGGTGGCTCAGTGGGTTAAAGCCTCTGCCTTCGGCTCAGGTCATGATCTCAGGGTCCTGGGATCGAGCCCTGCATCCGGCTCTCTGCTCAGTGGGGAGCCTAGCCTGCTTCCTCCTCTCTCTCTCTGCCTCTCTGCTTACTTGTGATCTGTCAAATAAATAAAATATTTTTTAAAAATTAAAAAAAAAAATTAAATAGTTCATAAAATGAACGAACAGGAAGGGGAGCTCTTCCTTACATCAGTAAGAATGTCAACGCATAAATGTAGAAGGAGTCATGTAAGAAAAAACCACCACTCTTGGGGTGCCTGGGCTCAGTTGACTAAGCGTCTGACTTCGGCTCAGGTCATGATCTCTGGGTCCTGACCCCCGCGTCGGGCTCTACACTCAGCGCGGAGTCTGCCTGTCCCTCGCCCTCTGCTCTCCCCTTCTCGTGCCCGCTCTCAAATAAATAATAAATCTAAAAAGAAAGAAAGAGAGAAAAAAGGAAATTAAGAAAGAAAGGAAGGAAGGAAGGAAAGGAAAGGAAAGAAGAAAGAAAACCTCTCCTCTGTACCCACTACCATAGTGGGGCTGATTCAGGCAAGGCTCATCAATGGCCTGAGCTGTCCATGTGCCCTGTATTCTGGCACGGATCATGACAGACAAGAAAGGCAGGGGGGACCAATGAAACATGACAACCAATGCTACATGTCATCTTTGATTCTGGAACAAACAGCTCTAAAAAAAAAAAGCAGATGGAGAGATCTGAATATGGCACGTACAGACATCACGGCTTCCATGCTCGATCTGCAGGGAGCGGTGGCTGGCAGGGCAGTGAGAACCGCCCTGCTCTCCCGAGAGCCCCAGAGGCTTCAACATGAAGGAGGCACACCTAAAGATAAAGCAAACTCGAACCCTGTCACTCTAACAGTGTCCACTGTGGGTCTGAAGATGTTCGTAAGGTTTGCAGAACACAGGAGGGAAAAAAAATTCAAAAGAGGGAGGTGGCGTTTCTTTTTATGGAGACATTTAAATATTTTAAAGGACTCTCCTCACAAAAAAGATCTGCTCAAAGTCATCCTTTCTACAGGGCAAGCACCAGTACAAGTCATGGAAAGTAACTTAGTTTTTGATCCATAGTTTGCTAGAAATATCATGAAAGAAATTCCCCATCTTTCCTGATAAATATTATTCCTTAAGACCCGTTTTTAGCAGCACCAAATCATGACCTAATTCTTAGATGGCTAAAATTTTTTAAGTTTAGTGACTCAGAACTCTGCTCCTTCCAGATAAGAAATCCTGTTATGGTTTCCAGAGAACCGCATTCCACTGGCTCCCACTCCCACTCCCACCCCACAAAGTTTAGTAAATCGACTTATTTTTGCACTTCCGTATTCTTTGCAACACCACTGTTCTTTTCTCGATAATCTTAAACCCTAAAATACTTTTTAAAATTTATTTGAGAGCGAGCGAGGCAGAAGCAAGCTCCCTGCTGGGCAAGAAGCTCGATGTGGGGCTCTATTCTGGGACTGTGGGATCATGACCTGAGCTGAAGCAAGCGCTTAACCGGCTAGCCACCCAGGCGCCCCTATATTTTCTTCTTTTTAAACATTTATTTACTAGAGAGAGAGCCAGAGCACGCGCAGGTGTGCGGGCGCACAAGCGCTGAGGGAGGGGCAGGGAATCTCAAGCAGCCTCCCTGCTGAATGAGGAGCCCAACGTGGGGCTCGATCCCACAACCCCGAGATCATGCTCTGAGCTGAAATCAAGAGTTGGCTGCTTAACCTACTGAGCCACCCGGGTGCCCCTAAACCCTAAAATTTTTTCAGTAAGATACTCTTTGAGACTGAACACGGAGTATGTAAGATACGGTGTAAGTATAAACATTTGGAAAACCATCAAAACACAGGATGAATTATAATTTTAATAACCTTAAATTCATTTATTCAACATTTACTAAACATCTGGCAGAAAACAGTCCCCTGCCCTCAGGCAGCTCACACGTGAGCAAGACATATAAACACCAGTAACCGAGCACAAATGCAGGCGTGTTTGTGTACATACGCGAGCGCGCACACGCGCACACACGGCCAACAGCTACAATGATCTTTAAAAATTTAAGGAGAAGGTGAAGAAGAAAAACTGATAAATTCAGCAGGTGTACGTCTGATGAATCAAGGAAAACAGAGGTAGCAAGGCGTGCTCAAGGGGCACGTGGGATGCCCTTACGTGGGCCGCTGGATGCAGGCCTGAGAGTGCAGGGTCCCGGCTCTGAGCTCAGGGCGCCAGCGGAGTCCAGATAAGGAATGCCGCCTGGGGTGGCTGAGCTCATCAGATGACCGGGACACTGAGAAGAGCGCAGTTGGGTAGGAAGCCAGCCCTGGCTTTAGGAAGATGAAAGAATCCCGTTTCAGGGAAGCAGAACTTTGTTTTATTTAAAAGATTTTAGGGACGCCTGGGTGGCTCAGTTGGTTAAGCAGCTGCCTTCGGCTCAGGTCATGATCCCAGCGTCCTGGGATCGAGTCCCACATCGGGCTCCTTGCTTGGCGGGGAGCCTGCTTCTCCCTCTGCCTCTGCCTGCCATTCTGTCTGCCTGTGCTCGCTCTCTCTCCCTCTCTCTCTGACAAATAAATAAAATCTTTAAAAAAAAAAAAAATTAAAAAAAAAAAAAAAAAAGATTTTATTTATTTGTCAGAGAGCGAGCGCCCATGCGCACCAGCACAGGGAGAGCAGGTTCCTCGCTGAGCCACCCAGGTGTCCCAGGTAAGCAGTATTTTAAAGATTTTATTTATTTATTTGACAGACACAGATCACAAGTAGGCAGAGAAGCAGGCAGAGAGAGAGGAGGAAGCAGGTTCCCTGCCGAGCAGAGAGCCCGATGCGGGGGCTCAATCCCAGGACCCTGGGATCATGACCTGAGCCGAAGGCAGAGGCTCAACCCATTGAGCCACCCAGGCGCCGGGCAAGCAGTGTTTTAAAAGCTAGAAATGTGGGAACAGCTAACCCAGCCCATTAACTGCTCCCTTCACCTGAGCCTCACAAAACCGCCACCGTTTACTATTCGAGGCTTTTCCAAGAATCACTGCAGTTGCCCTAAATGCTACCCGATCTGACGCGGTCAGTTTTACGGGACTTAAGTGTGTTTTAGCTTTTCAGCGAGTAGTTTGCTGAAGACAGGACACGGCAGCCAGTGCAGTGGGACGGGGACAGGGCCCCCCAGCTAGCTTTGTTTACTGGCTCTGACACTTACAAAGTTAGAAAAGTGGAATTTGGGGCACCTGGGTGGCTCAGTGGGTTAAGCCTCTGCCTTCGGCTCAGGTCATGATCCCAGGGTCCTGGGATCAAGCCCCGCATCGGGCTCTCTGCTCAGCAGGGAACCTGCTTCCTCCTCTCTCTCTCTGCCTTTCTCCCTGCCTACTTGGGATCTTTGTCTGTCAAATAAATAAATAAAATCTAAAAAAGGAAAGTGGAACTCTACAGTGTGCCAGCAACCTGAGCAACAAGAGTGACAGAGACAAACCAGAGCGCACACGTGCATGTCACGAAAGAGTCCAGCCTGGTAGCAACCCACCGAATACAAAAACCCCAACGCCAGGAAATCCAGAGCTAAAAGTCCTAAGATACCTTGGTCGCTGAAGTTTACAGGGGACTATCTTCTAACTGAACAAGCTAGGTTACACGAAAACACTTTCTAGAACAGGTTAAAAATAACAGGGAGAGAAGAGTCATTTGAGCTTTAAGGTGGCGGAAGACCTTCCAAATTACCGCGCTGTCTCAGTTTGCTGGTCTGTAACTGACAAATACTTCAAATCTTTATTTTACAAAGTTTAAAACCGACCATAAAAACACCTCATAAATCCTGAATGCTTTATAAAAGTTTAATAACAACACAGAAACGTTACAGGGAAGTCTAAACACGCCCAAGGCCACGCTGCTCCGGCAGAAACAGATGAACAAGGCAGCAGGCCACAGCAGCCCCCAACTCCCCTCGGGTCTGCACTGCAAACCCTGGCCCCATCACAACACTCCGCCCTCCACTCCCCAACCACCCCCCCCACTGCTGCTTCCGACTATCCCTTAGGCAGGCCACTGCTTTTGAATGCAAGTTTTAAAGTAAGTTACATCCTCAGTAACTCAGGGAATCTAACTTTCAACTCCAAGTCTGACTGAAAATCTTTAGAGACAAATCCCTCTTCTTCACTCAAACTGGCTAAAATCTGGACAATGTCCACGAAGTACAGAGCACAGTAGAGGGCTCACAGCTCAGAACCCCTGCCCCTAAGGAGCCGATGCTTCAACTGAGGGGGTCCAGGCACCTGGAAAGGAGAAACCACATCCCGAGCAAAGGATGGCAGGTCATTCGAAGACACTGTGGGAGCAGTCGACTCGGCCGCTCCGCGTCCCCGCAGCACACGGGGAAACACTGAACGCTTCAGCAGACACTGCGCACAGAGTCCAGGAGCAGGCAAGTAGGAACAGCCAGAGAGGAAAGCCTGGAGGGGAGGGGACTGCAAGAAAGGAGAGCAGAGAGTATCAGGGCAGGGATCAGATCCAGTAAGCAGATGCAAGAAGAAAAGAAGTGCCCCAGACTGACTGCCCAAGTAAGAAAGATAAGGAAAAAGGGAGGACTCAGGCTAAGCTATTCTCTGGGAAAGGAATCTATAAACAGCTCTAGGGGCCTTTACGAGCTACACAGAACTTAAGCCCTGTTGCTGCCGCTCTTGAAAATTCAAGACCAGTGCCAAGATACCCAGTACAGAGCATTAACTCTGATATTTGCAACATCAGGTGTCCTCCTGTTACCTCTGGGTTAGGGACACGGCACTGACGGGGCTGATCAACAACCCTGCTCTTTCCTGCGCCATCCAGAGACACTTACTGGGGTAGATTACATTGTCCACACGTGGCACCACGCGGGATCTTATATAAAAGTCACAAGCCTGTGCGGCTCAGTTGGTTAAGCATCCTGACTTTTGATCTCAGCTCGGGTCTCAATCCCAGGGTCCTGAGTTCCAGCCCCTTGCTGGGCTTAAAAAAAGAAGAAGGGGGAAAAAAGAAAAAAGAAAAAATCACAAACAAAGACTACAAGTAAGAACAAAACCCACTAAACATGCGTAAAAAGAATAAAATAGTAATAGTCATAATGTGCAACTTACTCGGTTTCTAGAAAATAACCAAAAAAGGTTGAACTCTGAAAAGCCAAGGCCTCTTTTCACATACACTGATTTATCTTACCTATCCCTAACATCTTACATTAGGAGGATACACTGATTAAAATCACTGAACCCCGATCAACACATTACTAAAGTTGTTTATTCAGATCCTTACTTCTTGAGCCCATCCAAAGCCACATGACATTTTAGTTACAGCTTAGGTTTTCAAAAACTAGCCCGATGCAGCACAGATGTAAAGTACTTTATTTTTATTTTATTAAAAGTACATCTCCCGGGATGCCTGGGTGGCTCAGTGGGTTAAAGCCTCTGCCTTCGGCTCAGGTCATGATTCCAGGGTCCTGGGATCGAGCCCCGAATTGGGCTCTCTGCTCAACAGGGAGCCTGCTTCCCTTCCTCTCTCTCTGCCTACTTGTGATCTCTGTCAAATACATAAAATCTTAAAAAAAAAAAACAAAAACCAAACATCTCCCTCTGCTAAATGTATGCATTCTCCAAGGCCTCCATTCAGCATTCACAATTAAACCCCTTTAAGTTGATACCTGGCATTACTACAGGATAGGCATGAAAGTCTCTGAATGCTTCTCATCAACCCTGGGAGCAGGGGCAGGATCAGTGGTGAACCCTGTTTCAAGGAGTTCTTTTCTACTGTGAACGATGTTTCCATAAATCAGTCTCACCAAAAAAAAAAAAAAAGAAAAGAAAAGAAAAGAAAAGAAAAAGAAATAAAGAAAAGAAAAAGAAAAAGAAAAAGGCCTTGCAGGGAAATCCCAAGTGGCTTCATCTTCAGAACTATTACAGTCTCTGGTACTCAGCGCGGGTGGGAGGCGTGAAGACACAGACCTAGCAAATACTCTTAGGATCACAAATAACTTCTTCCACTAATACAGGTTACTGTATTTGGAAAAAGATCTAAAATGTAAGAGAGTTACATGTATTCAGATGACCTCTTCAAATAAGTACTTAAGTTTTTCTTCTTCTTCTTCTTTTTTTTTTTTTTTAAGACTTTATCCATTTATTTGAGAGCGCAAAGACAAGAGAAGCAGACTCCCTGCTCCGCCAGGAGCTCTACATGGGGCTCTATCCCATCACCTTGAGATCATCACCTGAACCGAAGGCAGAGGCTCAAGCAAATGAGCCACCTCCAGTGTTTTTCAGAAACACTTCTGACTGTGACCAAGATGACTAAAGACATGTACACATATGCGCCTGATGGTGTACTAACCGTACAAATAATGAGTTTGCCCAACAACACGGCTACACTCATGGGGTAACACACACGGTTCTCTTCCAGTTTATCTTTAAGAAAAGCTTGTCAGGACTCCCAAGAAACTGACCTCATCAACTACCACCAGGACAGGACAGGCAGTTTGAAAGCCTTGTAATAAGAGAACCACGAACACAAGGGGGACTTCTGCTTTACATGGTCTTTTAGGAAATTTTCCTACTAGGCAAAAAGGCACTTATCACAATGTAATAAAATCTTGGACTCCCACAAATCAGTGAAAGCAAATAAATGGGTTATTAATTTAGTAACCTGACATGTGCAAAAGCTTATTCAATCCAAGGTTCCACATTTTTCAGAGGAAATAAAAACTCAAACCTCAAGCTGTTTATTGGTCCTCAGAGAATACCGCCACGAAAAACATCTGTCTTGAAGCTATGATGTAAACTATTTCTATGGATTAGTTTGTACTTTATAAGCCAAGAATTCTTTTTTTCTAAACTGGAATGCTTATCTGAGACCCGACATTCCACATACTACCAGCTCCAATTTGTTCTGAAGAAAACTTCACATTTTCATGTGATGGTCTACAAGTTTCATTCATTCATTCATTTGGAAGATTTTATCTATCTGACAGAGAGAGACCACGAGAGAGGGAACAGGAGGGGGAGTGGGAGAGGGAGAAGCAGGCTTCCCGCCAAGTAGGGAGCCCAACATGGGGCTCGAACCCAAGACCCTTGGACCATGACCCAAGCTGAAGGCAGACGCTTAACGACGGAGCCACCGAGACACCCCAAGTTTCAATTATTTAGAGAAGTACCAAGTGCCACAGATAGACCACCAGTTAAAAGGTAGAATTCAAAAGCATACAAAACTACCAGTTCTTCTCTTCTTTACTATCTGAAAAACCACAAATACAACACTGTATGTTAACTATACTTCAACAAAATTAGAAACATTTGAAAAATCATAAAACTTAAGTTACTTGCACTAAAACATATGTATTAAGATGAATACTTAATATGTACCAGTAAGTATTTCTGCTAAGAACAAATTTAACTTCTAGCTTCCCTACACACGGTAAGCTGCAGGAATCAAATGCTTGGAAAGCACCCGGAAAAAGCTACACCCCCCCCTGCTACTTCACATCAACCAAGCAAGAAGGCGAGGAGGAACCTATCAGGACATTTTAGTGGGCCCTGCAACCAAATGCCATGCGCAAACTTTTGGTTCTGATTCAAACAAATCGGTTGTACACCAAAATGTATCAGCTAATTAAGAGAAATCAAAACATTTACCGGGAAGTTTTTGGATGTGAAAATATTGTGGTCACATTTTTAAAAAAAGGTTTATTTATTTATCTGACAGAGAGAGAGAGAGAGAGAGGGAGAGAGAGATATCACAAGTAGGCAGAGAGAGAGGGAGAAGCAAGCTCCCCGCTGAGCAGAGAGCCAGATGTGGGGCTCGATCCCAGGATGCTGAGATCGTGACCTGAGTGGAAGGTAGATGCTCAACCCACTGAGCCACCCAGGCGCCCCAGAGGTCACATTTTCTAGAGTCTGTACCTTTGAAGCTCATCCTGTAGTACTTGCAGATGAAATGGAATGTGACGTCTAAGATGCGCTTGAAAACAATCCAGAAGCGTGCGGCAGGAAGGTGGCACGGGGAGGTACAGATGAATTACAAGTGGTCACTTTACGAAGTGGGTCCAGGCACACGAGGTGTGTCATTATACTGGACTCTACTTTTGTGCTTTAAATGCTCTGTAATCAGATTTCTGCAGATTCAAAAAGGCCAACTCTATGAAATAATCCTTGAGGCAACTGTGCAAAACTGAGTATGAACTGGGCAACAGAAATGCTGGTGGTTAGAAAGAGACCCCTGGGCAGCTTGAAATGTGTGGGCAGGTTTAGAAGTACCGTAAGACAGAATGACAGGACGCTGTGACTGGCCTGAAAGTACTCTATCCCCTCCCCACAATGGGGAAGATAGATGAAAAGAGGAACAGCCAAAAAGGTTCGTAAAGTTAAATGAATGGAAATGAATGAAGAGGTGCGTAATGGGTTTCTGTTCGGGGATGGTGAGAAAGGTCTGGGAACAGCGGCAGCAATGTCACAACATGGTGTCACTGTGGGCGTTAGGATCGGCGAACAGTACACTTGGAAATGGTCATGGGTGTCTGGGTGGCTCTGTCGGCTGGGTTTCCAACTCCTCATTTCCATTCGGGGCACAGTATCAGGTCGTGAGACTCAGCCTCACACCAGGCTCCGGCGCTCGGGGGATTCCGCACCACCACCCCCTCCCTCCCTTTGCTTGTGCACTCTCTAAAATAAATGAATCAAAAAATCTAAAAAAAGAAAGAAAGAAAGGAAAAGAAATGCAATAGTTATCTCCAGGAAAACGCTCGTGCAAGTGAGTTACAAGCTGAACTAGCTCTTCCTTTTGTGGACACCGTTTTTACCTGAAGAACTAAACGATGGTTATTCAGACTTTGCTATCAGGCTGACATTTTTTCTTTGAAAGACTTACGTGAAAGAGAGAGTGAGAGTGCACAAGGAGGGGGAGCAGCAGAGGGAGAGGGACAAGCAGACTCCTCACTGAGCTTGAAGGGTGACGTTAGGCTCAATCCCAGGACCTTGAGACCATGACCAGGTACCCAACGGGCTAAGCCACTGAGACAGACACTGCCTTGAAAATGAAGTGAGTCTGTCACTTCAAAGAAAACTACTAGTATCTGTTACCAATGATAAAATGCAGACTGGGCTCTTAGACAAAAAGTTTTAGAAAACTTGTATCCATCAGCATTAAGCTTGACAGCCTCACACGACCTGAAATTTCTGATAAAATCAACAGTGATATTAATAAAGATGACTTTTGATGCTCTATAATGAAACGTGCCAATATCTGGAAGACTGGTGTCACTCAGTAACACTAACAACCAACCCATCACGTTGCAAGATCACGCACTTGTGAAGAATCCCCTTGAACTACGCCGTGTGTGCCCTATCCCGAAATACAAGGTTTAACCGGAGATGCCGGGTCTTCAACGGAGTCCCAGTGTACCGGGGCACATCCAGGGGGTCCCAGCAAGAACGTTTCAGAGGGGCATCTGGGTGGCTCAGGCGTTAAGTGTCGTCCTTCCGCTCAGGTCAGGGTCCCAGCGTCCTGGGATCGAGCCCCATTCGGGAGCCTGCTTCTCCCTCTCCAGCTCCCCCATGGTTGTGTTCCCTCTCTCACTATCCCTGTCATAAATAGGTAAAATCTTAAAAAAAAAAAAAAAGGGGGGGGACTTCAAAGAACCAAGGACATCCAATTAAAAAAGACAACTTAGGTCTTACAGTTATGTTCTATCAAAATCAAGCCATCACTTACTTCGTGGCCCGAGTATGC
The DNA here is from genome assembly GCF_002288905.1 of Enhydra lutris kenyoni. Taxonomy (NCBI): domain Eukaryota; kingdom Metazoa; phylum Chordata; class Mammalia; order Carnivora; family Mustelidae; genus Enhydra; species Enhydra lutris. Next base: position 46,162,412 of record NW_019154097.1, read on the forward strand.
AGGTCGAACCAGCTGAACAAATGGACTGCAGAGGCACGACATGCTCTCCCACCCACCCCTCTCTTCTATTTCTAGGAGAAGCTGGAGACTGGAAGATGGGGGGGTCTAACCTAGGGCTGCTACCCCTCCCCCACCAATGTCTGACATGGTCCACGTTTCCGGGACGTCAACTTGCCTGAACTCACATCACAGCCTCCCAGAACACTAAAGGTTAATTTCAAAACAGAAATATACTAAGAAAGTTTTTGGAAATCTCAGAAGCACTTACACTAAATATTCCAAGCATAAATTGGGTAAGAAACCAATAACCTACAAGAACAAATTACTCAGCCGGCATTCATTTATAATACAGCGCGCTCCTCATAAGATGCTTTGTACCTATGGACTGAACAGATTTTGCTTACGTGGCTCTAGGAACGCAGCCAGAAAGTAAAAATTCACTCGTTAACTCAACAGTAATTTTCCCATTCTTACTGATGCAAGGGAAGTATTTTAAGAACTAAAAAATTATAAATTTTTAGTAAAATTCATAATTTATAAAAAATTATAAATCAAGAGCTAAGATTTAATAAGCATACTGGACGCCATGCTGCATGCTTGAGACATCTCACTGAATATTCCTGATACCCTCAGAGGAGTTTCTATCTTACATGTGGGGAAAATGAGGCTCAGAGAGGTTAAGGAACTTGTTCCAGATCTCACAGCTAGTATGTGGCTCAAAGCTCAGCTGACGCCTGACCTCTGTCCTCTCTGCCTGATTCTAATCCAAATCTAGGCCTTTTCCCCAAACTGTGTCAGAGGCTCTTGGTAAAGCCAAGTATCTCATAGAAGATAACGATTTAGAATCAAGCACTGGGAGATTAGGGAGTGGAGAGGAGGAGGACAATAACCCCAAACCACTTGTCATTTGGTAGGCAAACAGGATTTTAAAAATAAGCTTTTAAATACTTTCATGAATTCTACCATGATCGATGCAAACAGTTACTGTTTTTATAGACTGCTTTCTTCCCCTTTTTAGTTTTCAGATATGCTTAAAAATTTAGACGGAGATGCCAAGCTTAAGTCTTAGAAGACTCAAAAGCTAGAATTCCAATCCCCCTCCCCCCAACCTGGAACTTGATGAAGAATACTTAAACGTGGGCGCCTGGGTGGCTCAGTGGGTTGAGCCGCTGTCTTCAGCTCAGGTCATGATCTCAGGGTCCTGGGATCGAGTCCCGCATCGGGCTCTCTGCTCAGCGGGGAGCCTGCTTCCCTTCCTCTCTCTCTGCCTGCCTCTGTCTACTTGTGATCTCTCTCTGTCAAATAAATAAATAAAATCTTAAAAAAAAAAAAAAAATACTTAAACGTGTAGTTTTACCACTTTTCAGAAGGTACCATTTTCAGCAATTTCTTTTTCTTTTTTTTTTTTTTTTAAAGATTTTATTCATTTATCTGACAGACAGAGATCACAAGTAGGCAGAGAGAGAGGAGGAAGCAGGCTCTCCGCCGAGCAGAGAGCCCGATGCGGGGCTCGATCCCAGGACCCTGGGATCATGACCTGAGCCGAAAGCAGAGGCTTTAACCCACTGAGCCACCCAGGCGCCCTCAGCAATTTCAATTCTTGCTACCTCCAAGTTCCACTGATTCTCAGAACTGATGGTTTTAGATGGGAGCACTCAAAAGTGTGTTGTAGTCAGCAATGTAAAAATCACTATTACTCTCCACTTTACCACCAATGGCAAATGAGGAATTAAAACCCAGGAAAGAAAATTTAGCAAACTGCAGAACAAAATACACTCCAGATCTAGCACAGTTAACTACATTAATTTGGAATTCTGATTGGACTTGTTTTTTGGCCAGCAATGCAGCCCCCAGGTCTCTCTCTGGCTGCCAGAGACATGCCTCTGTAAGTTGAGAAAATTAAGCAGCAGCTTAACCCTGCTTCCTGACAACAGCACTGATTACTACATACCACTACAAAGCAAACTTAGAGGGAATGTATAATTATTAAAACCAAGTTTTTTCGGGGCGCCTGGGTGGCTCAGTGGGTTAAGCCGCTGCCTTCGGCTCAGGTCACGATCTCGGGGTCCTGGGATCGAGTCCCGCATCGGGTTCTTTGCTCAGCGGGGAGCCTGCTTCCCTCTCTCCCTCTCCGCCTGCCTCTCTGTCTACTTGTGATCTCTCTCTGTCAAATAAATAAATAAAATCTTAAAAAAAAAAACAAAAAACAAAAAACAAGTTTTTTCTTATGACCAGGCACTTCAAACCTGCGATTCCCTTTGTCTGTGACCCAAGTGGCTTCGCGTTGAGACCTCTTACTAAGCTAAGGTGTTTTAGACTAGAGGGAAGGGGTCTTGGTACCAAAGTACCAAACACAGCAATGCAAAAGACTGGCTTTCCAGAAGCGACAATCTTCTAAAATGCCTAAGTATTGTATCTCAGGATAAGCAGAGAGCATTGAGACATCTGCGGATGTGAAACATAATGCACGTAACGGTAGAAATGATCACTGAAGGTTATCAACTAGCCTACCATCTTACTAAATTTCAGAGAAACCAGTAACTTAGTAACACCAGATCTAACAAAATTAAAATTAACGTTGACACTGGAAAAGGAAGCTTCAGCCCAGGCCACACAGCGGCATGTTTGGTCGTCTGTAAAGTTTCTGGACCCGCTCCAGACACTGTTTACATCAACACACAAATTCACCAATAGGTTTTTAGAACTACTTTTAGCAATCTGAGTGGTATTTCCCGTGTAGTTTTACGTGGATTTGAAGTCAAGCTCCAACAAGGTCAGATGCGGAAGAGCTTTAACCGTAAAGTGACCTTTTATCAGGAAGTTTAGGACATGCAGAGTGCCTAGCTATTTTCCCACACCAGTTTTATGGAGTACATCTCGACACAGGGCTAACATCTTTTACTGGTCGTCTGATGTTTCTAACGAAGAGCAAAGTAAGAGAATTTCGACCACGTGATATCATTCAAGGCAACCCAACTGTCAGAATGGGACATGCGCTGACAGTCTGCCTCAAACACCTGAAGTCATCCCAACAGCTGGTGAGTCTGTCAAAAAGCAGAATAAAGAAGAAGAAGGAGGAAAAAAAAAAAAAACCCACCCAAACTCCAAAACCCAGATTCAATATAATATGACTAACTTATTATAGTCCCAAACCCAACTAAAACTCCTTGGATCTGCCTTCAATCAAACCAAACCCCTCTGTTTAAGAGTTTTCCTGGGCACTTCCAAATGTTTCCTGGAACTGGAAAAAAAAAAAAAAAATCCCAGTTATTAAATTTCAATATGACTTAGCTGCAAATTTCACGTCTAGAAACATACCCAAAGGCAATGTTTTTACATGTCGTCCAACATCTATTTCTCTTTTTTTTTATTAGCAAATAAAATATTCTTTGAAAGAACAGGTGGCTCCACCTTCCCCGACTCCCATGTTCCAGTGTCATTAATACTGGGTACACTCCGGCACCCAAACAGCCTTTGTCTGAGCCAGTCCCAAACCAAGGTTTTAAAAGATCACTCTTCACCGAACAAAGATACTTTTCGGATTGAAAACCCAGGAGACCGGACACCTCAGTAGGTACTATTGTGGGGTTATCCTGGGAAAGGAATCCTTTCTGTAAAAGTACACAATGGCCAAGTGTGTCCTTCACCAACAGGAAGATGCTTAGAGCCCACCTCCTGAATTCTGTATAAGGGAACTTGCATTTAAAAAAAAAATCACGCAAAACCCAGCGTGGAAACGAGGGATCTCCATTATATATATTGTCTGTATATGACCAAAGTCAGAACAAGGCTAACTGCGATTCCTTCCCCAGGTCAGAAAGGAGAAACTGAGGAGAAATAAAAGATTTTCTGCCGGGAAGCACGTAGCACCTGTCACTAAGGCACCCTGACCCAAGACACAGCGGAAAAGAAAATCCTACTGTGTGTTTTCCTTTGCTCGGTGCCCCCCTCTCCCGGCGCGAATCGGACCATTCCCGAGCTCCAGCCGCCAAACCCCGGCCTCGCGTGTAAGGGAAGGGAGGCACCCCTCGCCCTCCCGACCTTACCCCGTCCGCTGGCCTCCTAGCGAAGCGGGCCGGGGAGCTGGCAGGGCAGACCGACCGCCGGAGGCTGCGACTCCGACCGCGACCGGAGCGGGCCCGGCGCCGGCCCCCCACACCGCGCTGCAGCAGAGCCCCGCGCGGGCCCTGCCATCCTGGGGGATGGGGATGGGAACCGGAGCCCGTCCTCCCGGGCGCTCGGTGCCACTGCGGCCTGGCCCTGCGGCCGAGGCAGGGCCAAGACGACACGGCGGCCGCGGCGGGACACACGGGGACGACCTGCGCCGCGAGCAAGACGCGGGGGAGCCTAACCGCCGCCGCCCCCTCCCGGAGCGCGCCATTTCCAGGCCCCGGCCCTCCCGACGCCTCTCCCAGGCCTCCGCGGGCCCCGCCGAACCCCCTACCGCCCGCCGCCCCTGGTGAGCGCGGGAAGGTCGCCGCCCCGGGGCCCCCGACTCCGCCCGCCCCCCGCGCCGGGCCGGGGCCCGCGCACGCCCGCCTCACCCTCTGCCGCCGCCGAAGCTGCTGTAGGCCCGATCGTCGTAGGTATCGAAGTCCGCCATTTGCCGTCTCCGCTCCGAGAGGAACCAGGGTGAGCGAGGAAGGACCCCGCAATATAACTCCCCCCGCCCCGCCGCCGGGGCTGTCCGCCGCGCCGCCTGATCGCAAATCGCACGCACGCACGCGCGCGCGCGCGCACGTACGCCGCGCCGCGCCCGGCCTGGGCCGACGGGCCGCTGCTGGCCCGGCGCGCTCTGCGGCCCACGTGGTGCGGCGGCGCGTCCGCGGGGCGCCTGGCCTAGCGCCCCCACCCATTGTTTGCTGGCCCCGGGGCTTCACCCGCAGCCGCCCGCTGTCCCCGCCCCGCCCCGCCCGTGCGCGCCGGCCGGACCCTGCCCCGGGAAGCTCGGGTGGCCGGCTCGGCGCGCTCCCACGGCCCCTCGGGCGGCTGGCCCGGGACCCTGCGCCCGGCGCGCTGCGCTGCCGGCTGCCCCTCAGCGTTCCGTACTCCAGACCCGACAGGCCCCGGAGGCCTGCTCCGCTTGGCCCCACTCCCGCCGCCCTCTTCCTGGGCAGAGGGTCGCCCGCCTACACCAAAGTAAGGGCCGCCTCCTCCAGGGACCCCCCCCCCCTCCCCGCGGCCCCGCCCCCAGGCTGGGCACTTGCTGAGAACGCACGGGGACGGAAGGCCCCGGAGAGGCGAGGATCCGAGCGTGGCAGGCGGTGGGGGTGCAGCTCGGGATCCCGCGTCCGGGGGTCCCCTGGCCGCTTCTGGGCGGGTGGCGGAGAGGAGAGCGGAGGTCGCTGAACCGGCGAGAGCCGGCGCCTCGCGCATCCCGATCTTGCAGAGGTCATCGCGCCCGGAAAGAATTCAACACTGACTTGAATATCATCTAGCCGTAGCGGAGAGTGTGGGAATGCAGCGAGAATTAATTACACCGGCGCTTCCCCGGGTTTCTCGGTGATACATTGTATCTAGACACGATTTAAAAGAACCTCGGGATTGTTGCACTATATGCTCGGTGCTTTTCTACTTAGGCAGTTTTTGCTGCTTTATCCCGATGCTGGGATGGACAGAGCGGCTATGAAGTCTTTTTTTTTTTTTTTTTTTTTTTTTTTTTTTTTTTTTTTTT
>NW_019154097.1:46168185-46245202 GCF_002288905.1 Enhydra lutris kenyoni
TTTTTTTTTTTTTTTTTTTTTTTTTTTTTTTTTTTTTTTTTGCTTTCATCTCTTTTTATGTCCAAGTGATAAAACCACTTTACTGTGCGGTAGACCCAGAGGTCCTTGGGCTCTGCCTCTTGCTAGCTGTGTGACTTTGAACAAGTTATTTAACCTCTTTACTGTCTCAATTTTATCATCTGTTCAAGGGGAGGGTATCGCCTACTTCCTAAGCGTTGTGTTGGGAAAATTCCTGGTGCACCATAATTTGTATGGAGCACACATCCATGTGCCTGGCCTCCTTAGGGCTATATGGCTGCTTCTGTCCCTGCAGAGTTTGAACTTGGACCCTCCTTCAACCTCTCTGCCCCATCACTCCATTACTCTTAAAACGTATGTAAATGCACTTCACTGAATGGAAACCTTATTATTTTTATTTCCTTTCTCCCAGTTTTATTGAGACCTTAATATTTATTCTTAAATGGCCTTACACTTTTTATTGTAAAGTCTCCCACTGTGAAATCCTGGGGGACAGGAACCCATATTGGGTTTTCTGTCATCTCCCATAGGGTACTACATGATGAGGGGGAAGGGGGTAATTTATCATTAATGAAATAAAAAGACAGAAAACTTCTAGATAGGCTGACGGCTGGGGCTCTCCCAGTACTGGGACCATCCAGGGCTCATCCCCTTAATTCAGACTTAATCCTCCCTTCTCTATCCAGCCAGCACCCAGGGCCAGTCTCAGGCCACACTACGACTAGCTAAAACCCTTTCTCTTTTCGGGTCTCCAGCACACAGCCTGCCTCCTGCCGGGGATCCAAAGGATGGAAACTAGCCCTAGAAAGTTCTAAAGCTCCTTCTGCAGAGTGCATATCCTAGCCTTTACAGTTCCTGGGAGCCCCCCCGCCCACCCCCAACCCCTTGAGGCCCAACCAGAAGCCACTCTCTGGGAACCTTTTGTGTAGTGAGTGATGAGGCCTGCCCATTGCATTTCAAATTGCTTGTGTTTAATTCTGGCCAAGCCACTCACTCCTAGCGGTGTGACCTCAGGCAAATGTCAGTTCTTTGTGTATAAGACAGAATTAATAGTCATTGTGATAATCAGTTTTTAGTATTCGGCTGTTTTTTAAGTTCTGAAACATTGATTGGTGTGATATTGTTACCGTACCTAAAATAACCCCAGTTTGAATCATTTTCATGTCACGATTACGGTCAGTGATTTGAATAGTCAGTTTCTGTGCAAAGACTCACGGATACTCTGCAAATGTGTACAGATCCTCTCCCTGTTCTCAGTAAGTGTCTTTGTTGAGCTACAGTAGCGTTTCTGTTACAAGCGTGTTACTCTGGGTCAAAGACTTTCCAAACAAGTGAATCAGAGTATGAGAAAAGTGGAAATTGACTTGTGGAGTTCTCCTTCTAGGCACATGATGTCTCTGTAACCAAAACTGTAGTCCCCTGGCACTAAAAGCAGGCGGACTTGGCAAAATAACTGGGGGGAAAAAAACCTGTTTAGAAAGATCTCAAATTTATCAGACAAAGGATGGGAATGTTTGGAGAAGAAGGTGCTTGAGTCTGTCTCCTCTGTCTGGTCTGTTTGCCAGGGAGCAGCTACAGTGTTTCTTGGAAAACTGAAATCAGGGCGTACCGCTGTCCCCACTCCTGTCCTCCTGTCCCGAATAGGAGCCAGAGCCCCTTCTGTGGTCCGCTCCCCTCACAGCCCCTCCCTGTCTCCCTCAGAGCTCTCAGCCCAGCCTCACTGGTTTCTTTGGTCTGTACGTGTAATGCCCCAAACCTCAAGCCTCTGCACCTGCTGTTCCCCTAATACCCACAAGGCACCCACCTTCCCTTCCTTTAGGCTTCTGCTCAGGGAAGCCCTCCCGAGCCCCTCCACTTGAAATAGCAGCATGCCTCAGTTCCCATCTCACTGAAGATACCATCTGTTGTTTTCATATTTAAGGTCTGTCTGTCCTGAGAGCAGGGAGCCTGTGTTTTGTGCTTGCTGATAAAGTCTCACCACCTGCAGCAGGGCTCGTCTCATAGAGGATGCTCAATAAATACTGGTTGCTTCTACGGAGACAGGAATCCGATGAAAATCAGATTAAAAGCCTTTCTTCATCATCCCATTTCCTCTGGTCCATCAACTCGGGTGGCATCGCAAAGAGCTTCTGCAGCCGCTGAGCCTCCATGGACCCAAAGACCCTGGGATTCGATGGTGGCACTACTCATGGGCTCTGTTAGGGTTATTTTTGACAATATTATTGAGATATAATTCATGTACTATACAATTCACCCATTAAGGTATACGATACAGTGGTTCGCAGTATCACAGAATTGTACAACCATCAACACAATTTTTTTTTTAAAGATTTTATATTTATTTGAGAGAGCATGAGCAGGATTAGGGGCAGAGGGAGAGGAAGAGGGAGAAGCAGACTCCTCGCTGAGCGGGGAGCCCAGTATGGGGCTCTATTCCAGGACCCTGAGATCAGAACCTGACCCTGAGATCAGAACCTGAGCCGAAGGCAAACACTTAACCTACTGAGCCACCCTGGTGTCCTCAACAACACGATTTTAAAACATTTTCTTCTTTCTTTCCTCCCTTCCTTTCTCCTCCCTTCCCTCTTTCCCTCCCTTCCTCCCTCCCACCCCTCCCCTCTCTCCCTCCCTTCCTCCCTCTCTCTCTTTCTTTCCTCTTTTTGTCCCCCAAAGATTTTATTATTTATTTGACAGAGAGAAACACAGCAAGAGAGGGAACACAAGCAGGGGGAGTGGGAGAGGGCGAAGCAGGCTTCTGTGAGCAGGGACCCTGATGCTGGGCTCCATCCCAGGACCCTGGGATCATGACCTGATCCGAAGGCAGACACCCAACACCTAGGTGCCCTTCCCTCTTTTCTTGCTCCATAGCCAATGTGGAGCCCAACATGGGGCTTGAACTCCGGGTCCTGAGATCCAGAGCTGAACTGAGATCAAGAGTAGGACACTTAGGGGCACCTGGGTGGCTCAGTGGGTTAAAGCCTCTGCCTTTGGCTCAGGTCATGATCCCAGGGTCGTGGGATCCAGCCTGGCATCAGGCTCTCTGCTGGGCGGGGAACCTGCTTCCTCCTCTCTCTCTCTGCCTGCTGCTCTGCCTACTTGCGATCTCTGTCAAATTTAAAAAAAAAAAAAAATCTTAAAAAAAAAGTAGGACACTTAACCCACCGAGCCACCCAGGTGCCCCAGAACATTTTCATTACCTGAAAGAATGGGCAGTGCTCCCCTTAGTCTTAACTTCCAAATCCCCACCTGCTCCCCAGAGCTGGGACCCAACCAGTCTACCTTTTATCTTTACAGGTTTGCGCCCTATGGACATTCCGTGTAAAAGGAGTCCTCGAATATGTGGTCCTTTGGGACTGCCTTCTCACTCAGCATGATGTTTTCAGGGTTCCTGCAACCTGTGGCGTGTTATCAGTGTCTCGTTCTTTTTATTGCCGAATAAAAATCTCATTGTCTAAGTAGACCTCGTTTAATTTCTCTGTTCCTCAGCTGATGCACATTGGGGTTGTTTCCATTTTTGGCCACTTAGAAACAATGCTGCCATGAGCATTTGTGTACACGTCTTTGTGTGGACACATTTTCCCTTCTCGTGGCTATGCACCTAGAAGTGGAAACGCTAGACCCTTTGGGAATTCTGTGTTTAACTCTTTGAGGAATTTCCAGACTGTTTTCCTAAGTGGCTGCACCACCTTATGTTCCCACCAGGAGCGTGTAAGGGGTCCAGTGTCTCCCTGGCCTCTCCGACACGGGTTGTTAACTGCTTTTGGTCATAACCATCTCATGGATCTGAAGTGGTATCTCGTTGGGGTTTCGATGCTCATTTCCTGACGGCTGCGAACATCTTTGCGTGTGCTTATTGGCTGTTTATAGATCTCATGTGGAGAAATGTGTATTCAGGTCCTTTGCCCATTTTTTTTTTAAAGATTTTATTTATTTATTTATTTGTCACACAGAGAGCACAAGCAGGCAGAGTGGCAGGCAGAGGCAGAGAGAGAAGCAGGCCCCCCAATGGACAAGGAGCACGATGCGGGACTCGATCCCAGGACCCCGGGATCATGACCTGAGCTGAAGGCAGCGGCCCAACCACTGAGCCACCCAGGCATACCACTTTGCCCATTTTTAAACTGGGTTGTTTATCTTATTATTATTGAATTGTGAGATTATTTTATATAGTCTAGATACAAGACCCTTATCAGACATAGGGTTTGCAGAATTAGTCTCCCATTCTATGGGTTGTTGTTTTTTTTTTTTTCCCATTTTTTTTAAATGGTGTCAATCTGAAGCATAAAAATTTAAAATTTTAATCCTGTCCAATTTATGTCTGTTTTATTAAACTGCTTTAAATGTCATGTCTAAGAAACCACTGCGTAATCCAGTCACAAAGATTCATGCCTGTGTTTTCTTCTGGAGTTTTATAGTTTCAGTTGTTGTTGTTGTTTTTAAGATTTTATTTATTTATCTAACAGAGAGAGAGAGCGAGCGCACAAGCACGTAGAGCAGCAGGCAGAGGGAGAAGGGGAAGCAGGCTCCCCGCAGAGCAAGGAGTTCATCTTGGGGCTCAATCCCAGGACCCTGAGATCATGACCTGAGCCAAAGGCAGGTGCGTAACCGATTGAGCTGCCCAGGCACCTCCACTAAAAAAGTAATTTGACTGTAAATATGTAAGTTTATTTGTGGACTCTCAAATCCGTTTTCTTGGTCTATGAGTCTAGCCTTATACTAGCAACCTCACTGTCTTGATCCCTGTTGCTTTGCCGTGAGTTTTAAAGAAGTTTGGGCGCCTGGGTGGCTCAGTGGGTTGGGCCTCTGCCTTCAGCTCGGGTCGTGATCCCGGGGTCCTGGGATCAAGCCCCACATGGGTTCCCTGCTCAGCGGGGGGCCTGCTTCCCTCTCTCTCTGCTTGCCTCTCTGCCTACTTGTGGTCTCTTTCCCTCTGTCAAATAAATAAAAAAAATCTTAAAAAAAAAATAAAGAAGTGTGAGTCGTCCAGTTCTGTTCCCCTTTTTTTTTTTTTTTAAGATTGTTTTGGCTATTTGGGGTCTCTTGACTTCCCACATGAATTTTCAGATCAATGCATCATTCTCTTGAGAGAAGTCAGCTAGGATTCCAGTAGGCATTGCATTCAGCCTGCAGATTGATTTGGGAAATCTTGGCCAGCTCAATTTTAAGTCTTCAGATCTGTGAACATGGTATGTCTTTCTATTTATTTACGTTGCCATTAATTTCTTTCATCATTTTTTTTTAAGATTTTATTTATTTGACAGACAGAGATCACAAGTAGGCAGAGAGGCAGGCAGAGAGAGGGGGAAGCAGGCTCTCTGCTGAGCCGAGACCCTGATGCGGGACTAAATCCCAGGACCCTGAGATCATGACCTGAGCTGAAGGCAGAGGCTTAACCCAACTGAGCCACCCAGGCACCCTGGTACGTTACTTTTTTTTTTTTTTTAAGATTTTATTTATTTATTTGACAGACAGGGATCACGCAGGCAGAGGCAGGCAGAGAGAGAGGAAGGGAAGCAGGCTCCCTGCCGATCAGAGAGCCCGATGTGGGGCTCGTTCCCAGGACCCCGGGATCATGACCTGAGCTGAGGGCAGAGGCTTTAATCCACTGAGCCACCCAGGCGCCCCAGGTACGTTACATTTTTAAGGCATATTGCCTATTCCATCTGAAACTAATGATGTACTATAAGTTAGCTTAATGAATTTAAATAAAAAAAAAAAGACATATTACCTATTCCATGTAAGATTTAAAATTTACTATCCTGAATTGGTTCATAGTACAACGTCCTATTTCCTCCCCATAGTTTTTATTTCTGCACTGTCTCTTTTTATGTCTTTCGCCTGAGGATTTATTAGGGTTTTAAAAGAACCAGTTTTGCGTTTGAGACCACTCTTTTCTTTGTTCTCGATTTTATTGTTTCTTTTATTCTTTTTTGGGATTTTTGTTTTGTCATCCCCCTCCCCCCACTTCCTGAGTTGACTGCCCAGCTCACTGACTTTTGGTCTTTATTTCTAACATACGTATTTAAGGTTATAAATTTTGCCCTAAGTATTCCGGTAGCCATATCCTCCCAGTTTTGTTATATGGTGTTTTCCTTTCTTCTTTGACTAGTAAATACTGAGAAGTGTATTTTCAAGTTTTGAATGCCTGGGGATTTGCTTATGTTTTGTCTCACTGATTTTTCACTACATTGTAATGTAGCCAGAGAATATGATATGCATGATGGTAATTTTGGGGTATTTATTAAGACTTGTGGTCAGTTTTTGAAAAGAGTCCATATGTATTCTTTAATTATCACATTTGGAGCTCTATAAGGGTAGTTTCTTTCTTTCTTTTTTTTTTTAGATTTTTAATTTTTTAAATATTTTATTTATTAGAGAGAGGGGGAGGGAAATTGAGAGCATGAGCAGTGGGAGGGGCAGAGGGAAGGTGAAAGGGAGCAGCAGACCGTCTTCTGAATGCAGACCACCCCCTCTGCACGCCCAGTGGCCAGGCTCTGTCCTAAGACCCAGAGATCATGATCTGAGCCGAAATCAGATGCTTAACTGAGCCACCCAGGTGCCCCAAGATTTTTTATTTTATTTTATTTTGTAGGTAATCTTTACACTCAACATCAGGCTCAAACCCAAGATCCTGAGATCAAGGATCCCATGCTCTTCCTGCTGAGCCAGCCAGGCGCCCCTGTGAAGGTCCTTTAAATCTTCATCAACACTGATTTTTGTCTGCTTGACCTAGCTCTCAGCTGGTGAGGGGGGTATTTTAATGTCTTTCCCTGTGATTGTGGATTTGTCAAATTTATTTTCGTAAGTAAGTCTGTAAGTTTTTGCAGTGCTTATTTGGAGACTGTTATTGTGGGCATCCAAGTTTAAATCCTTTTATCATCTTGGTCATCTGATCCTTTTAACATCAAATCTTGACCCTCCTTTTTCTTACTAGTGTTTTGTTTTGTTCTGTTTTTGCCTTAAAGTCAGTTTGAATATGTCCATATTAATGTGCGAGACACACCTGCATACCAGCTTTCTTTTGCCTTGCCTGTTTTCCCCTCATTTCCTTACATTTAGCTTTTCTGAGTCTTTATAGTGAGCCTCTTGCAAGTAGCCGATGGTTACATATTAGTAATAGCATATAATCATTATACGCGAGAATTGGCAAGTTAGTCCATTTCCATTTATTGTGATTACTGATGTGTTTAAATTATTTATGTCCTTGTATTAAATTGGTCAATATCTTTTATTCCTTCTCCCAACCTTTCTTATAATTCTATTTCAAATATTTTAGAAGTTGTCATGCAGTACCCAGCATGCATTTTTTTAAAAGATTTTTATCTATTTATTTGACAGACAGAGATCACAAGTAGGCAGAGAGGCAGGCAGAGAGGGGGAAGCAGGCTCCCCACTGAGCAGAGAACCAGTTGCGGGACTTGATCCCAGGACCCCGGGATCATGACCTGAGCCAAAGGCAGAGGCTTAACCCACTGAGCCACCCAGGATGCATTTTTGATTCAACAAAACCTAACGTTAATCCCAAACAAGATAAGGGCCCTAGAACCCTATATATATATTTTTTTAAAGAATTTATTTATTTATTTGACAGACAGAGATCACAAGTTGGCAGAGAGGCAGGCAGAGAGAGAGGTGGAGGCAGGCTCCCTGCCGAGCAGAGAGCCCAAGGTGGGGCTTGATCCCAGGAGCCTGAGATCATGACCTGAGCCAAAGGCAGAGGTTCAACCCACTGAGCCACCCAGGCGCCCCGAACTCTTTATGTTCTAAGTTAGCTCAAACTCAGACCCTGAGATCAGGAGCTGCCCACTCCTCTGTCTGAGCCAGCCAGAAGGCGCCCCTCTGCTGTCGGTCTTCCTGATGTAGATTTGGAATGTTGGTGAGGTCCCATGCCAATGGCCGAGAAGAACTCTAGAGTTGTCTGTGGTGCAAAAAGGTCATTTTATTTAAGGCACAGAGTCAAGACCCTTGGGCAGGAAAGAGCTGCATTGGGGTTCTGAGGAACAGCTGATAATACACTTGGGAGTTGGGGGGGTGGTAAGGAAAAAGGGAGGTGCCTCAAGGCCTTTCATCTGCTAAAGGAGACCCTCAGGCCACTGGAGGCCTTGCTATTGTCAAGCTAAGGTTGTTTTTCCCTCTGGCAAAACATTAACATTAAGACAGCCTGGAGGGGCAGCTGGGCAGCTCAAGATGGTTCTGCCTTGGCTTAGGTCCCCTTCATGATCTCCAGGTCCTGGGATCGAGCCCCACCTAAACAGGAAGTCAGCTTCTCCCTCTCACTTTGCCTCTCCCCTGCTTTGTGCTCTCTCTCTCTCTCTCTCTCTCTCTCAAATGACTTAGAAAAAGACAGTTGGGAATTTCCTGGAGGAATGTCACATATATCCCACGTCCAGGAGTCTGGGGTGCAGGGAGTGGGGAGGCTGGGGATGGTTTTGGGGTGTCAGCTATCCTCCGCTTGCCTTCTGCTCCCTTATCATTATGGTCAAATAATCAACATTTTAACCTCCTCTGATAGCTTTAAACTTCTTTTTTTCCGTTTTTGCTTTTGTTCTGTGCATTCATTGTGATGGTTTCTAAATGAAGACTTACCATTTCTAAGCATGGGTAGGGTTTGCACTTCTTGAATCTTTAAACTAGTACCTTTTGTCAGTTTTGAACATGTAGACTTTGTTATGTCTTTAAACCTTGCCCTTCCCCTGTTCTTTCTTTCTCCTTGGAGGATCCTCCTAGAGCTGTGTTCACTTCTGTTATTCTCTCTTTGATGCCTTCTAACTTCCCCTCATTTTAGCTCTCTCTGCATTCTGGGCATAGAAAATCTGTTCCGCAGACACATCTCCCAGCTTGCTAGTTTTGAGTTTAGCTATTTTTCTTTAAAGATTTTATTTATTTATTTGACAGAGAGAGATCATAGGTAGGCAGAGAGGCAGGCAGAGAGAGAGGGGGAAGCAGGTTCCCCTCCGAGCAGAGAGCCCGATGCGGGACTCGATCCCAGGACCCTGGGATCATGACCTGAGCAGAAGGCAGAGGCTCAACCCACTGAGCCACCCAGGTGCCCCAGAAGGCAGAGGCTTTAACCCAGTGAGCCACACAGATGCCCTGGGATTTGACATTTCTTAGTGTGAGCTCATCCTTAGGGTAACTGGTTCTTAATGATCCTTGCCTCCAATAAAATGTGTTGTGGCCTGGAGAGAATGGAGCATGGCTTCCTTCGCTTATAACCCCGGGAGTATCACCAGACTAGGCCCAGTATTTATGTCAGTGTTTAGCCTGGGACTTTCTGGACCGTCTGACTCTGGTACATTGACATCTCAAACCACATGATGCTGGGCTGGGAGTTTTGGATTCTCGGGCTGAAACAGACAAAGCGTGCTTGTCACCTCCCTGTAGATGGGCACATTTTCTCAAGGTCCCCTGTTCACTTCTCAGAGGTCTCAGGACCCCCTCTGGCCTTGGGTGTGTCCTAGGGCTGTCTCCTATCCCCACCTGGGCTCTATGGCCAAGCCCCTGCCGCCCACCCTTTTCTCAGCACAGGGCAGAAGCAGGATGAGCTCATTAACTGTCAGCTGCTGGGGACAGGGCCCTCTTGTTTCCGGCATCTGGGGATTTCTCTTTCTTTTGTGCCATCGCAGCTGTGCATTTGAAATAGTTTCTGTCTCATTGACCATTTCAAGGAGTCGGTGATGAGAAAAATTCCAGGTCGCTTTGGTATGCAAAATCAGAAACACCTGAGGGTGTCTTCACTGAGCACTTGTGGCTGTGTCTGCCTACTGTGGCTGTGGAACTGGTATTTAATTTTCATTAATGGACACTGAAGTCTAAGTAGTGACAGGTAGCTAGTGGCTCCCGTACTGGGCAGCATAGTCTTAGGAAGGAAAGAGGTGCTCCCCACGGGCCCAGGGGCTGGGCAGGCTCAGGCCAGATGAATCCCAGGGTGTGGACAGCCTGCATTCTAGCCTTGGTCCCCAGCTCTGACCACCTTGATGGAGCTCAAGTGGCAATCGTGTGGGTTGGCCTAGATTCCATTCTGTGGATTTGGAACAGCAAGTGCTGATGAATGGACCTGTCTGCCTGGAGGACAGGCCCGAGGGGGTGCCCCAGGGGTCTGTATTAGGCCCCACCTGTTTATCTGTTGAGGGCGGTTTCCTTAAGTGACAGTCAGGACCCCAGTGGGGACCCTTTTGTCCCTTGAAGCCTTGGCTTGCTTTCTTCACAATCCCCCACCCCTTCTGTCTTAAGCCCTTTCTGACACTCAGGCTTTCCCTGGAGGGCTCCTCCCCTGCCAGGGCTGCCCACCCAAAGGGCTTGAGCTCCCCAGAGGACCTCAATGACAGCCTTACGCAGCTCAGACACATCCCGCTTTCCCCAGCCTGGGTGTCTGTACCTGTGCCATTCTTCCTTCCTAGGTGTCCCTCTGTCACCACCACCCCCCTCCCCGACTTTCTCAATGGGCACATTTTCATTCTTATTTTTTTTTTTTTTTTATTTATTTGTCAGAGAGAGAGAGAGAGAGAGTGCACAAGTAGGCGAAGTGGCAGGGAGAGGCAGAGAGAGAAGCAGGCTCCCCGCTGAGCAAGGAGCCCGATATGGGACTCGATCCCAGGACACTGGGATCATGACCCGAGCTGAAGGCAGCGGCCCAACCCACTGAGCCACCCAGGTGCCCTCATTCTTATTTTTTTTAAGATTCATTTTTTTGAGAGAGAGCACAAGGAGGGGGAGCAGCAGAGGGACAGGAAGAAGCAGGCTTGCCGCTGAGCAGGGAGCCTGATGTGGGGCTCCATCCCAGGACCCTGGGATCATGACCTGAGCTGAAGGCAGATGCTCAACTGACTGAGCCACCCAGGCGTCCCCCATTCTCTTTCAAAACTGATCTCAAATTTCTGTACTCCCCAAACTCTCCTGACACTCATACTCTTCTGATAGGTAAGTGTGTGTGTAGATCTGTACATGTTCAAGTACATAAAACATTCATGGAAGGACATTTTATGTGCACAATGGACAAAATTCACACGTCATCCCTGAGTAGACAGCGAGGTTCGTCTCCCCCACACCCTGGGTTCCAGGCCGCCCACTTCCCCTTCGCCAGGGCAACTGCTGTCCCTCAACGCCAGGAACACCCTTCCTTCAAGAAGGACCTCAGGATTTCTTTTGCCTTTTTTTTTTTTTTTTTTAAGATTTTATTTATTTATTTGATAGAGAGAGACCACAAGTAGGCAGAGAGGCAGGCAGAGAGAGGGGGAAGCAGGCTCCCCGCTGAGCAGAGAGCCCGATGAGGGGCTCGATCCCAGGACCCTGGGATCGTGACCTGAGCCGAAGGCAGAGGCTTTAACCCACTGAGCCACCCAGGCGCCCCTCGGGATTTCTTTTGACCCGTCGATGGACAGCGAGTGCCTGGAGGCCGGGGCTGACCTTGTCCATTCTCTGCAGGCTCTCTGGGCGCAGGGGTCTGTGAGCCCCTAACAGAAGAATGGACCACAGTACTACTGTAAAACCCTCCCGCCCCAAGCTTCGAAATCAAAGGCACAAGGTGGGAGCTGGAGCCTGGTCCCCGGGCATCACAGACAGTAGCCTCCGTTCCTATCACCTCCCTGCACGGAAGTGACATGGCTCAGTGCAGGTGTTTCCGGCTGGGATGCTCCCACCTCCTCTGGCCTACCTTTGGAAATGCGACTCCCTTAGCAAGGTGTCAGGGAGACCCAGCTCCCTGGGGAAGGCAAGGACCCAGGGGAGGCAGGTGGGAGAGGGGGAGCCCCGCAGAAGCCCTCAGCTTGGAAATCAAGTGCCAACTTCGCCTTCCCAAGAATATTCTGACTGTCCGATCAAAGAAGATTTCGATTCGAGGGCAGCACGTTTCTGGGCGCCAGGCCAGGGAAGGACACTGATATTCTCGCCAGTCCCTCCAACAGCCGTGCAGCGTTGACCCAATGGAGAACCGAGTGGAAAAGGCCGTGCAGGGAACACCGTCCGCTCCTCAGCAAGTAGGTGTTGGACAATTACTTGAAAGGCGGACCGTTTCCATATCCAGGGGCATGGGGGTGAATTTTGCTTTTGTTCCTCTTGGGACTGGCTCAGAGAAGAGCAAGCGGAGGGGTGGTACATGCAGAATTGGGCAGGCTCGTGCAAAAGCTGCCCCACTCGGAGCACCGCCAAACGTGGTTTTTATCCTAAATTTGTTTTTCTAGCACAGAGTGGAGGCCAGAGGGAAGGGAGAGGTGGCAGGCCATTAAAGGGCAGGGTCCTGAGGGGTATGGGACAATGGTGAGGTTCCACGGGGACAGTGACTGAAGCAGCAAGTCAGGTGAGGGGTGATGAGGGACGAGGTCAGGGTGGAGCCCCTCCCTGGATCTCGGTGTAGTGACCTTGTCGCCGCCAAAGAGGTTTATCTGAGGTGCGATTCTTACTAAGTGGAAGCCCTCCCCGGAGACCTCAGCAGCCCTTGGCGGGGGGAGACACTGGGCTTCCTGAGTCCCCTGGCCCAGGTGCTGGATGGCCAGTTGTGTTGTAGAAGCGAGGGAGCTTGGCGATCCTGGGGCCACAGGTGTCACCATGCTGGTTGGAAATCGCCATAGGGTCCTGCCTTCCCGAGCAGCCCCATCCCCAGCCTGTCCCCCATACTAAGTCCTCCTCTGGTGCTGGACACTCCCAAGTCCTTGCTCACCTCTGTACCTTTGCCTGTGCTGTTCCCCCTTCCCAGAATGCTCCTCCCTCTCTGTCCCTGTTGCTCCCACGTGCCCACCAGATACCCACCTACCCCTTTTCTATGCTGTGTGCATATGCTGCCTCCTCTAGGGAGCCCCCTCACAGCCCTGATTCCAAATCATCACGGTCTCTCGGCATGTCCGCCTCCCTGACTGTGCTGTGGGTTGTCCAGACTAAGGGCCCCATGGGGTTCATTTCTATCCCATCCACCCTCCAGAGCGCAGGCAATGGGTGGCCTCTCATGTGTGCTGAAGAAATGAATTTTCTAAAAACCTGGTAGCATTGCACGACGCGTGGCTCTAGACTGAGCTGATGTGGAATTTGTGTGCACCTGGAGAGTCGTTCTGCGAGGGGGGAAGGCAAATGCCACCTGTTGTTAAGGTAAGGTCAGCAGATGTCCACGGGCGCTGCTCTGCCAGCATTGTGGTTTCTCATGCCCGTGCCCATCCATCCCCCGTCAGCGAGGACATAGGATCCACACCTGGGCAGGCATGGTACCCAGCTACCTGGGGACAGCGATCCGTCCGAATGGTGTGCATGCGAGCCAGCAGGTCAATCAGTAGCATTCCTTGTGACTGATTCCCGTTTGCAGGGAGGCAAACCCTCCCTTGCTGGGGTTGCTCTGCGGGAACGGCTTGGTGAGCCACTGGATTTGATTTGTGCTTTGCTCCGTTTTTCTGAGGCCAGTCTGAGTTGGTTTCCATCGCTAGAAACCACAAAAGCTGGACTAAATGAAGGCCAAGTCAAGGCAAGTGCGTGCTTCTGGGCAGAGAGCTATATCAGCCGTGAGCAGTGCCAGTGTTAGAGGTAGAGAAATAAAATGCTGCTCATTCCCAGTGCGGTGAGAGGTCTGGAGACCTCGTCCTCTATGTAAAAGGAGCAAGACCTGGGGACTTTCAGCCAGGAGAGGGGAAGCTCCCCTGGCTGCAGAGAGGGGTATGCTGAGAGGACCGGACTTGGGTAATAGCCGAAAGATACAAGAGGGTCTTAACGACCGGACAGTGACCACAGCTATCTGACAGTGGAGGTGCTGCCATGTGAGGTAGTGAGATCCCTGTCACTGGAGGTATTCCAACAGAGATGGAATAGGAATCAAGAATACTGGGGGGGGGGGGCGCCTGGGTTGCTCAGTAGTTAAGCATCTGCCTTCAGTTCAGGTCATGATCCCAGGGTCCTGGGATGGAGCCCCGCATCGGGCTTCTTGCCCAGTGGAGAGCCTGCTCTTCCCCCTGCTTGTGCTCTCCCTCTCTCTCTGTCTGACAAATAAATAAAATCTTTAGAAAAAGGGAGAAAAGGATTGGTGGGGGCCATGTTTCAGAGTAACAGAGAATGGAAAGACCCAGCAGGCAAAGTAGCCCCAGAGCTTTGACTGGTTCCTTATGTGACCAACAAGACAAAACAGCCATAAAATACTTTTCTGAGACAACTGGGGAAACTTTAACTAGGGACTAGATACCAGATAATACTGGGAGTTACCGTTAATTGTTAATTCTCTCTAGTCTGATAATGGGATTGTAGTTTTGCTTTTTTAAAGATTTTATTTATTTATTTAACAGATAGAGACCACAAGTAGGCAGAGAGGCAGGCGGGGTGGGGTGGGGGGAGCACGCTCCCTGGCTGAGCAGAGAGCCCGATGCGGGGCTCCATCTCAGGACCCTGGGATCATGACCTGAACTGAAGGCAGATGCTTAACTATTGAGCAACCCAGGCGCCCAGGCAGAGGCTTTAACCCACGGAGTCACCCAGGTGCCCCAAGATTTTTATTTTATTTTTTTTTAAGTAATCTCCACACCCAACATGGGGCTTAAACTCACAACCCCATGATCAAGAGTCACATGCTCTACAGACTGAGCCAGCCAGGTGCCCCAGAGTTATGGTTTTTTGTTTTTTTGTGTGTGTGTGAAGAGTTTATTTATTTATTGGACGGAGAGCACAGCAGGAGGAGCGGCGGGCTCCCCACTGAGCAGGGAGCCCGAGACAGCGTTCCAGTACCCTGAGTGTATTCCCTGTGGCGTACAGTCGTTTGTAAACTAAGGAGAACCAAAAGCCCAGTTGATAATCAAAATGGCTCGGGGACAACGGGGAGGGCTTGGGATTTCTGGGATCTGGAAGCTTTCAGAAGTACTGGGGTGAGGCCAGAGAGGGGGCCTGGGTGGAATGAGGACGGGCCTTGAGTGCCAGGTTAAGGAGGCTGATTTTGTCTGCAGGCCTGGAAGCCGTGGCACGGCCGGGCATGTCAGTGGAAGCAGTGAGGCTGTTGATGGGCTGGAGAAGGGAGCCTTGGTCTCAAGTGCCTTGAGGGGCCAAGAAGCCTGGGTGGGGTCTGGGACCATCAGGGGAGATAGGAGTCCCCTTTGTAGGGAACAGCTGCCCCTTGGGGAGCGCCGATCGTCCCTCCAAGGGGGCAAAATGCACGTGGGTCCAGAGAACTTCTCGAGAGCATCTGGGATTCTTTCTTTGCATGAGAATCGTCTAGTTTGTAGCGGCTCATTTAAAAGCAGAAACAAGGGGCACTTGGGTGGCTCAGTGGGTTAAGCCTCTGCCTTCAGCCCAGGTCATGATCTCAGGGTCCTGGGATTGAGCCCCGCATCGGGCTCTCTGCTCAGCGGGGAGCCTGCTTCACCCCCTCTCTCTGCCTGCCTCTCTGTGATCTCTCTGTGTCAAATAAATGAATAAAATCTTAAAAAAAAAAATAAATAAAAGCAAAACCCTATTGGAAGCAGACAAAGCCAGATTGAAACCGTGGTCAGGTTCTGGGGCCACCATCCCTGGGGGAGTGAGGAGGTGTGACAGTCCAGGGGAGGGGGGTGCTGGGGCCGACCTCAAGTGGTGATGGGGAGGCCTGACAGCAGAGGCATCCCGAGGCGGCCTCCAGCCAGGAAGGAGACTTGGTGACTAAGCAGATTCGGGAAGGGGAGGGTGGAGTCCACGTGTCTGCGTGTCTGCGTGGGCCACGGATGGGAGGGGAGGATACTCCGGAGGCGGAATCACAGGAGGAGGTCAGGAAGGGGAAGTGGTGTCCTGGCAGGAGACCTGGAGAGTGAGCCTGAGGCCCTGGGGAGGGCGGCCCTCCCAGAGGAGGAGCCTTCAGGGAGAGTATGAGGATCCGGAAAGAGTCTGAGCAGCTAGGGACAGGATGGGGGAGGCGGGAGGGCGTGGAGAAGGACAGCCAGGCCTTTAAGGCGCAGAAGAGGCCATGGCCTTCTGACAGTCATTCAAGGTGTTCCTAATCCTTCTCAATCTGTGCCACACCCTCAACAGATAAACAGGTGGGGCCTAATAGAGGTCCCTGGGGCACGGCCTGGGCCTCCTGTCCTCCAGGCAGACTGACCCATTCATCAGGCACTTGCTGGTCCAAATCCACAGAATGGAATCTAGGCCAACCCACACGATTGCCACTTGAGCTCTGTCAAGATGGTCAGAGCCGGGGACCGAGGCTGGAATGCAGGCTGTCCACACCCTGGGATTCGTCTGGCCTGAGCCTGACCAGCCCATGGGGCTGTGGGGAGCCGCTTCTTCCTGTTTTAGGGGAAGGGAAAATGGCCTTTTACTTAGCAGTTACTATGTGCTGGGCAGTCAGGTACTACCTGGTTTGATGGTGTATCAGATCAGACCTGCACCATGGGCCTTATGCTGGCCGCAAGGTGTCGTCCCAAGTGTCGGGCATTCATTCATTCAACACACACTCATCCAGTATCTCCTGTGGGCCAGTAAACTGCACTGGGCGTTGGGGATACAAAGATCTAAGACGCTGAGAATTGAATCCAGAATCTTGTGTGTTGCTTTCAAATTACACAGGAACGATCCCCACCTCCACCCTATTTCTGGCTCCAGCTCCCCCCAGATTTTGGCATATTCCCTAGCAGGCTGTATCAGAATTTTGGCAGGCCAAGAGGGGCTACGAAGCTTGTTCTCCCGAAAATCCTCCCCATATGTCTCTTGATTTGGCAGGCTCAGATAACCAGAGAACTCCGCTAGTGAAACTCTTTGAAAGGTTTCATGAAATTTTGAAAATTTTATTTTAAATGCACAGCTGAGCTCCCAGGACAGAGAAATCCCAGGAGTCTAGGAACAAAGAGGGGACTAAACACGGTAGACGAAAGCCAGTGGGTTGATAATTTTGATAATTGCCTTAGGTGTCTGTGAAGGTCTATAACCAGGAGAGCCCCGAGAGGAGACCCTGCACTAGGGTTGCTAGGAAAAAAATACAGGATGCCCATTTGTGTGTGTGTGTGTGTGTGTGTAGAGATAGATACATGCATCACATACATAAACACACATGTCCATAAGTATGGTTTTTTTTTTTTTTTTTTTTTTTTTTGCTATGGCAGCCTGGACCCACTTAAAATGGAAATTGTAGGGGCTCCTGGGTGGTTCAGTTGGTTGAGCGTCAAAATAATACGAAATCAGGGCCACCCGGGTGGCTTAGTGGGTTAAGCCTCTGCCTTCGGCTCAGGTCGTGATCTCAGGGTCCTGGGATCGAGCCCCACATCGGGCTCTCTGCTCGCAGGGAGCCTGCTTCCTCCTCTCTCTCTGCCTGCCTCTCTGCCTACTTGCAATCTCTGCCTTTCAAATAAATAAGTAAAATCTTTAAAAAAATTTAAAAAAATACAAAATCAGAGAGGGAGAAAATTTTAAGAGACTCTTAGCTCTAGAAAACAAACCGAGGGTTGTGTAAGGGGAGGTGGGTGGAGGGATGGGCCCTGAGGAGGTCTTGAGTCACTGACCTCTACCTCCAAAACGAATGATACACTATATGTTAATTAATTGACTTTAAATAAAAAATTTAAAAAAAGAAATGTCAGAGCGTTGAGGGGATAATTTTCCACATGTGAGACTCAGAGGAACAACAATTAGGGCAATCAGAGCCCCCCCCCCTGCCCCTATCTTGAGATTATACAACAACAGGAAAGGGAGCATAAAATTCAATATGTTGATTATGATTAGAGACATCAAATAGGAAACCCAAACCCTAAGAAAACAAACACCATAAACGCCCCCCGATTTGACAAAGAACCAGAGTTTCTAACAATGAAAAGTGTAGTCGTTGAAGCAGATCACAGATCACATCCTGCAGAAGAGAGGATGGGTGAGCTGTGAGAAGATTTCAAGGACTGTAGAGAGCTGAAATGATGAAAGAAATATGAAAAAGACGTTAGGAGACGCAGACAACGGGATCAGAATGTTCAGCGTCTAATAGAATTTCCAGAAAGAGTATGATTTGCAGAACGAGACAGAGGTAACATCTGAAGATTGGATGACGAAAGACTTTTCTGCAACTGTTGGGTCCTGATTTCTCGAGAAACGAGGAGACACTGTGAATCCTGAACACGGTGAAAGATGGTGCGTGTAGATTTCTGCAGTAGAAATATGCAGAAGAATAAAATGTATAAAAAAAGATTTTCTCTCCCACAGATCCTTTCTGAAAGAATTAACTGTGTACTTGAGGAAGAAGAAACTTCTGTTTGGAGTATCATAAGAAAGGAATGAGGGACAAGGAGGGCAAGTGACCCAGGCAAGACCCTGGTGAAGGTCTTGGCTCAAAAAAGCAATGGGAAAAACTGGCAAAATTATAAAAAACAATCATTTCGGGACCCTGGAAGTTAACAAAGGCAGACAGCAATTTGGAAGGCATTTATTTGACAAAAACTCGAGAGTCTCACTAATAACGGTGGCATCTGTGACTTTTTAACTCCAGGTGACTCCCGTTTCTCACCCCCCGCCCCCAAAGGCCAGGACATGGTGGCCATGAAAACTGGCAGCCTCACTTCCGCTGGAGGGGCTGACCTGATTTGGAGCTCTGCAGAAACAACTCATGGCGAGAGGCAGTGTTGAAAATAATATCAATTAGCAGCAAGCAAATGGGGGAGGGCCAATGTCATGGCCGCCTAAGGCTTCAGCGCTGTTTGGGGCAAGCGAGCGACTTGCCGCAATTTTGAGAAGGAGATCTAGGGCACAAGATAGCCACAGGGGAATACGGAAGGTTCCAGCATATAATCCAGAGTCACACGCTCAACCGACTGAGCCACCCAGGCGCCCCGAGACAGATCTCATTGAATCTGTCCCACAGAGGACATTCTAGCTAGCATTTGGGAAAAACGAGGCTCAGAGAGGTAAAGTAACTTGCTCTAGGTCACACAGCTAACACACGGCAGGGCTGATACGCGGACTCTGGTGTGCGGGACACGCAGAGAAACAGGAGAGTAGCCCGAACCCAGGAGAAAAGCCAGGAACCGTCGGAGAGAGCCCAGATGCTGGACTTCGTAGACAAAGATTTTAAGTCGGCCTTACAACTATGTTTAAAGAACTAAAGGAACACGTGTTTAAAGAATGAAAGGAAGTAGGAGTGTCACTCATCACGCAGAGAATATAAAAAAAAAAGATACTGATTTTGGTTTTTCAGAACTGCAAGACAGACGCTTAATTGACTGAGCCACCCAGATACCCTAAGAGTTTTATTTTTTTTTAAAAGATGTTATTTAGGGGCGCCTGGGTGGCTCAGTGGGTTAAGCCGCTGCCTTCGGCTCAGGTCATGATCCCAGGTCCTGGGTTCGAGCCCCACATCGGGCTTTCTGCTCAGCAGGGAGCCTGCTTCCTCCTCCCTCTCTGCCTGCTTCTCTGCCTACTTGTGATTTCTCTCTGTCAAATAAATAAATAAAATCTTAAAAAAAAAAGATGTTATTTATTTATTTAGTATTTCATTGCATTTTTTTTGTCTTTAAGTTTATGTTTTTCTTTAGTAATCTTTACACCCAATGTGGGGCTCGAACTCACTACCCCAAGATCAAGAGTCCGCGTGCTCTTCTCACTGAGCCAGCCAGGCGCCCCATGTGTGTTTTCTTTTAACTCAGGATGCACCTTTAATGATAAATTATATGTTATATTTGACTAGGTTAATGCAGCAACGACAAGTTAAAAGAAGGTAGGATACATTTCTCTTTATCCTGCTGCCTCCTGCCGTCTTGGCTTAGGTCACCACGGCGGTTCTCATGGATTATTATCAGAGTCTCCTACCTGATCTCCCTGCCTGAAATTTCACTCTTTGCCAGCTTCCAACACATTCCCCACTTCGTAGGCAGAGTGGTTTTAGTAACTGGCACATTTGCTCATGTCATCGTCCTGCTTAAAACCCTTCGGTTCAGGGCCCCTCGTGGCTCCCGGCACGCTCGGTTCCATATCCAGGCTCGGCGCCAAGTTTCTTAGGATGCAGACGTCTGTCTCGTCTCCTCTCTTCCCACTGGACAGAACGATCCCTGCTTCGGAGGATGAGTCCTGTTCTCTCCTGTCTCCGTCTTTGCCGCTCTCTCTGTAGGACCACCTCCCTCATTCATCTATACTCGTTTTAGATTTCTTTTAGGTTATTTCCTGTGCGGAATCCGGGTTAAGGGTTCCTCCTTTACTGGGCTGTGGTCCTCTGGGCTCATTCCACTAGAGCTGTTGACTCTGCCCATTGGTGGTCCCTTCCTTTCCTCCCCCCCCCGTTTTTTTTTCTTTTAGATTTTTATTTATTTATTTTGACACAGAGAGAGTGTGTGTGTGTGAGCAGGGGGAGGGGCATAGGGAGAAGGAGAAGGAGGGAGAATTTGAAGCAGGCTCTACACTGAGCACGGAGCCCCATGCGGGCTTAATCCTAGAACCTGGGGATCATGACCTGAGCTGAAACCGAGTCAGGTGCTTAACTGACTGAGCCACCCAGGTTCCCCATGCCAGCCCCCCTCTATCTGTGCTATTCAGTGGGAGATGAAAATACACTTTTTTTTTTTAAGATTTTATTTATTTATTTGACAGAGAGAGAGATCACGAGTAGGCAGAGAGGCGGGCAGAGAGAGGGGGAGAAGCAGGCTCCCTGCTGAGCAGAGAGCCCGATGTGGGGCTCAATCCGAGGACCCTGAGATCACAACCTGAGCCAAAGGCAGAGGCTTTAACCCACTGAGCCACCCAGGCGCCCCGAAAATACACTTTAAAGGGAGGAATTGTTTCTAGTTCACTGCCTTGTTCTCGAACGGTATTTTAAGTGTTCCGAAAATGACAACACAACAGCTTTAGGGATGACTTCTGTTAAACGTTGGAGGTATTACACAGAAGTGTAATACAAATGCTTCCAGAAAATAGAAAGATAAAAGGAAAAGGAACTGTACACACGGATTCTATGAGGTCAGTATAAGCTCAATGCAAAACAAAGCAAAGACCACAGGACAAAGGCAGAGGACCATCTTCTTCTGAATTATGGGCATAGTAAAAAAAATCTCCACCAACAGAATCCAACTGCATGCATAACAATGAGTACGTTAGAGCAAAACTAGGCTGTTCCAAGAATGCAAGTTTTTTTTTTTTTTTTAAAGAATGCAAGGCTTTTAACATTGAAAAAATACTAATCTAATTCATCACATCGTCAGTTAAAAAAAAAACACCAGGGGGCCCTGGCTGGCTCAGTGGGTGGAGCAAGTCACTCCTGGTCTCGGGGTACTGAGTTGGAGCCCCACGTTAGGGGTAGGGATTGCTTACACATAAAATTAAAAACTAAAATTTTTAAAAATATTTAATTTATTTATTTGACAGACAGAGATCACAAGTAGGCAGAGAGACAGGCAGAGAGAGAGGAGGAAGCAGGCTCCCTGCTGAGCAGAGACCCGATGCGGGGCTCGATCCCAGGACCCTGGGATCATGACCTGAGCTGAAGGCAGAGGCTTTAACCCATGGAGCCACCCAGGCGCCCCAAAACTAAACTTTTAAAAAAGAAACACCACCTGAGCACCTCAATACATGAAACAAGAAAATGTCCCACACTTTTTGAAATCTATTCATGCTATGAACTCCCAGGAAATAATAAATAGAAGGGAACTGCTTTAACCTGATAGAGTACTGAAAAACTTTAATAAATATAGTTTTTTTAAAAAGATTTTATTTATTTATGTGAGAGAGAGAATGAGAGAGAGAGAGAAAGCATGAGAGGGGAGAAGGTCAGAGGGAGACCCGGAGTCCTTGCTGACCAGGGAGCCCAAAGCGGGACTCGATCCCGGGACTCCAGGATCATGACCTGAGCTAAAGACAGTGGCTTAACCCACTGAGCCACCCAGGCGCCCAAGCCAATGGTATCTGAATTGGAATAGATTATGTTGGTTCAAAAAAAAAAATTACATACGTGATCATCTGTATTTTGAGGGTTCCCCTATTTATGGAAGTCTTACCAAGATTTGAAAAAGTTAATTTGTTATTGGCAAGTTTGAGGTTCTTAAAGTAAAAGTTTAAAGCCTTTTTTTTTTTTTTAAAGATTTTATTTATTTACTTGACAGAGAGCGAGATCATAAGTAGGCAGAGAGGCAGACAGAGAGAGAGAGGAGGAAGTAGGCTTCTCGCTGAGCAGAGAGCCCGATGCGGGGCTCGATCCCAGGACCCTGGGATCATGACCTGAGCCGAAGGCAGAAGCTTAACCCACTGAGCCACCCAGGCACCCCAGTTTAAAGCCTTTTATGAGTGGTTTGGGCCAACCTGGGCAGGAATCAGCACATTTTATAGCTACGGAACTGCCGGGCTCTGTAAGCTCAGCAGTTAACAAGGTGTAATGAAATCTGAAAGAAGGAAATTGCATACATTTAAAAACCATAGTAATTTGTATAAAACAACCGGCTCTGCGATAAACTGCTGGAAAGACTGATTTGATTTTACACTTAAACGGTTGTTTTTGTAGTCGAAACGATCACTGAAGTGATACAGGATTCCAACAATTGCAACCTAGTTTTACTGTATTACAAAGAACCGAAAACAAGGATCGTATGCATTTGGCAAAATTTTGTCATTTGGAGAAGGAATTGCCCTCTTTAGATTTGTGCTTCCAAAAAGTCTCTCCGACGTAGAATGCTGTATCACAGGCTGATTATGTTCCTTGAAAACCATTACTTACACTTCGCTGCACTCTAAGCTTCCACAGAGGAACAGTTGTTCCCATCTTTTAGCATTTTAGATTTGCCTAACTTTTACAAAATCGCCGTGTGTCAAAAATCACACTTCCGTAATCGCTAAAGCATGATATGTCAGATTATCTGAACGCAGTGGCGTTTTGAAGTAATCGTGGCCACGACGCCTTCTTTTTTTTTTTTTAAGATTTTATTTATTTATTTGACAGAGAGAGATCACAAGCAGGCAGAGAGGCAGACGGGGGAGGGGGTGGAGGGGGGAAGCAGGCTCCCCGCTGAGCAGAGAGCCTGATGCAGGGCTTGATCCTAGGACCCTGGGACCATGACCTGAGCTGCAGGCAGAGGCTTTAACCCACTGAGCCACCCAGGCGCCCCGAGTTTTGTCCATTTAAAAGATTGTCTTCGGGGGCACCTGAGTGGCTTAGTCTGGCTTTGGCTCAGGTCATGATATCAGGGTCCTGGAATCGAGCCCCACGTTGGGCTCTGCACTCAGTGAGGGATCTGCTTCTCCTTCTCCCTCTGCCCCTCCCCTGCTTGTGCTCTCTATTTCTGTCTCTCTCTCTCAAATAAATAAATTATTAAAAAAAAAAAAAGACTTCGGGGCTCCTGGGTGGCTTAGTTGGTTAAGTGACTGGCTTCGGCTCAGGTCATGGTTGTGGAGTTCCCAGGATCAAGCCCCGCATTGGGCTCCCTGCTGAGCAGGGAGCCTGCTTCCCACCCTGCTCATTCTCTCTCTATCTCTTGAATCGAATCTTCAAAATAAAAAATCCTAAAACAAAATCTTAGTATAAAATATGTGCCATTGTCTTTCAGCTGCACAAATGCAGACACTGAGTATTATGAAGTGGTTTCTGATAGAGTGGTAAATTGAGAGCATTCACAGAAGTATCATTTCTGCACTACTGCCTGGCCGTGAGAGTACGCGAATGTATGATTCTGTATAATTTTTTCGAATGAGTCTTTTTTTTTTAAGATTTTATTTATTTATTTGAATCTTTTTTTTTTTAAAGATTTTATTTATTTATTTGACAGATACAGCGAGAGAGGGAACACAAGCAGAGGGAGGGGGAGAGGGAGAAGCCGGCTTCCTGCAGATTTGGGCGCCCGATGCGGGGCTCCATCCCAGGTTGCTGGGATCATGACCTGAGCCCAAGGCAGATGCTTAACGACTGAGCCGCCCAGGCACCCCTCAAATGAGTCTTTTTTTTTTTTTAAAGATTTTTTAAAATTTCTTTATTTGACAGATAGAGATCACAAGTAGGTAGAGAGGCAGGCAGAGAGAGAGGAGGAAGCAGGCTCCCCGCCGAGCAGAGAGCCCAATGCGGGGCTCGATCCCAGGACCCTGGGATCATGACCTGAGCCGAAGGCAGAGGCTTAACCCACTGAGCCACCCAGGCGCACCCTCAGATGAGTCTTATAAGACAAGCAGACTTCAGGGTTTTTTGCTGTATTCTGTGCACTCTATTCAGTAACCCCCAAAAGCCGGCGTTCTAGTTATTTAATAACTTGTTGCCCTTGTAATGATGGTTAATTTCATGCCTGTATACTTTTGGTGTATTTAAGAAATAGAAATAAGATTCTTTTTTTCAGTCAGGAAAGGGTCATTGGCACTTTTTTCCTTGCCTTACCTGCAAAAATTTAATAAAACTCCAAATCTGTTGAATTTCTTACTCACACAGAGGGCGGTGAAGTCTGAGCCTCATTTCCATGTACAGTCCTAAGAAGTGGAAGCAAAGGGGGGTTGATGGATTGTTTGATGGAGTGGCCAAGAGGTTAAGGAAGGCAGAGAGTGAATGTTGAATGATGTAATTACTGAATGAGTAATTCAGCTCTCCAGCCTGAACGCAAGATGGCAGCTGAGGGTCCTCCAAATCTTGCAAGTTCAATTACACATTATTATTTATTTTTTAAAAAGATTTTATTTACTTATTTGACACAGAGAGAGAGATCACAAGTAGGCAGAGAGGGGGAGGGTGGGAAGCAGGCTCCCTGTCGAGCAGAGAGCCCGATGCGGGGCTCCATCCCAGGACCCCGGGATCATGATCTGAGCCGAAGGCAGAGGCTTAAACCACTGAGCCACCCAGGTGCCCCTCAATTACACAAATAATGTATTTGAATAAAATATTATTCATTAATGTATCCAGCAAATACTCCAGCCCCCTCTCCTGGTACCCAGTACTGTAGCCATCAGGGGCCAGTGACAATAAGGGAAACCAAAACTTGTAATTTACCAGGGCTAAGAGCTCTGAGTGGTGTTCAGGACCCTACGAAAGGATGCCCTTGATGGATACCCAGACTACGGTGGAGGTGGTGGGTCCTGCAGCTGGTGCTGGACCACTGAAGAGAGAGCCCTGGGCAGCTTGGGCTGCGCATCCTGCACGTGGTTGGGGGCAGAAGCCAAGTGGTTGCCGTTATTGAAGAAACACAGACAACCCTGGAAGACCGGAAGGAAGTCCTTTCTCCTCTTGGTCCTTTTTCCAGGGTCCCTTTGGTGCTTCCCATTGTCAGAAGGAAGCCCGCAGGAAAGAGAAACGGACCTTCCCAGGTGGGATTGTGAAATGGACTTGGTTAGATTTTCGACCTTGAACTCAGAGCATCTTGCCAATTTAAATGGGATTCTGGTATCTGCTGGAGGAGAGAGACGGGCAAGAGACGAGATAATCTAATTACCCAATAAATTAGATAACCCAGTTAGATAACCCAACGTGCTGTGGAAACAAATGGGTAAGGAAAACCAGGAAGAAAAGGATTTGCTTGGGGCTTTAAGTTCTCAGCTCAAGTCCCAGCCAAAGAACCAGACAGGTTTTGTGCTGGCTCTGTCAGCTCTCTGTGGCTGTGTAACAAATGACTCTAGAGTTTAGTGGCTCAAAATAATAATAAACATTTCTCTCTTCCAGTTTGTCAGGGCCTGGAATTCGAGGGTGGCTTATCTAGATAGTTCCGGCTCTAGGTCTCTCCTGAGTTTGCAGTCATGAGACTGGCCGGGGCCCCAGTCGGCTGAGGCCTTGACTAGGTGGCAGGACCCATTCAAAGTTTCTGCTTTACACGGCTGGAAAGTGGATGTGATGTCGATTTTTCCTTTCAGTTCTAGTTTTCACTTCATGTATTTCAAAACAACGTGTTTAGGTGTATACACATTTTTTTTTTCCTAAGATTTATTTATGTGAAAGGGGGGCGCAGAGGGAGAGGGAGAGAGAAGCCGTAAGCAGACTCCGCGCTCAGTGTGGAGCCTGATGTGGGGAAGCAGAGCCCAGTGCCCGTGTTGGGGTGCGGAGCTGGTTGTGGGGCTCGATCTCACGACCCTGAGGTCACAACTTGAGCCAAAACCAGGAGTCGGTTGCTTAACCGACTGTGCCTCCCAGGCGCCGGTAGGGGCGCACACGATTAGAGGGTTATAACCTGGTGGTTAGTTGGCTGTTTTATTACTATGCAAATGCTCTTTATCCTTAATCGTTTTCAGGTTTTTTTTTTTTTCACAGTTCTTTAGACTACTTTGATATATATATATGTATTTTTTAACAATTTTATTTATTTGAGAGAGACTGAGAGGAAGAGAGATCACAGAGGCAGAGGGAGAAGCAGGCTCCCCGCTGAGCAGAGAGCCCGATGCGGGGCTCGATCCCAGGACCCTGAGATCATGACCCGAGCCGAAGGCAGAGGCTTAACCCACTGAGCCACCCAGGCGCCCCTAGACTACTTTGATATTAATCGAAGGAATTCAATCTAAATATAGCCAAGCCAGCTTAAAAAAATTGTTTGGATGGTATATTTTTTTTCCATCCTTTTACTTTTAACCTACTGTATCATCATATTTCAAGTTTGTGTCTTGTGAACAGCATATAAATAAAAAAAAAAAATCCAACCTGACAGTCTCTATCTTTTTTGGTAGGAACGCTTTATATATTATAGAATTCTTTGTCACACTGTTTGCAAATATTTTCTGTATGTTGCAGATATTTTCTCCTGACTTGCCATCTGCTCTGGTTAGATTTT
The DNA here is from genome assembly GCF_002288905.1 of Enhydra lutris kenyoni. NCBI lineage: Eukaryota > Metazoa > Chordata > Mammalia > Carnivora > Mustelidae > Enhydra > Enhydra lutris. The sequence continues at coordinate 46,194,807 of NW_019154097.1, forward strand.
TAAAAACCATTATTTAAAAACTTTACGTAGAGTAAAATTGATTTCTTTTTCTGCTTACAGCTCAATGTAGTTTTTGTTTTTTTTTAAAGATTTTATTTATTTGACAGAGAGAGAGATCACAAGTAGGCAGAGAGGCAGGCAGAGAGGGAGAAGGAGGCTTTCCACTTAGCAGAGATGCTCGGTGTGGGGCTTGATCCCAGGACCCTGGGATCATGACTTGAGCCGAAGGCAGAGGCTTAACCCACCGAGCCACCCAGGCGCCCCTGTAGTTTCTTTCTTTTTTTTTTTTTTTAATTTATTTATTTGACAGAGCACATGAGATCACAAGTAGGCAGAGAGGCAGGCAGAGAGACGGAGGAAGCAGGCTCCCCGCTGAGCAGAGAGTCCAATGCAGAACTCGATCCCAGGACCCCGAGATCACGACCCGAGCTGAAGGCAGAGGCTTAACCCACTGAGCCACCCAGGCGCCCCTCTTTTTTTTTTTTTTTTTTTTAAGTAAACTACTCCTAACGTGGGGCTCGAACTCAAGACCCTGAGATTAAGAATCACATGCTCTACTGAATGAGCCAGCCAGGCGCCCCCAGCTCTGTGTTTTTAACACATCTAGATTCATGTAACCACCCCCACAATTAGGAAGCAAAACCCTTCAATCATCCTCAAAAAACTTCCTCCTGCTGCCTGTGGCAGTCAAATCCTTGCTTCACCTTCATCCCTGGCCCCTGTTGATTTCCATCCCTATCGTCTTCTCTAGAAAGTTGTATAAAGAGAAGTCGCTCTGTCTGTGCTCTCTCGAGACTGGCTTCTTCCACTCACCGCAGTGCTTTTGAGATATACCCCTGTTCCTGCGCGCACCCAGGACAGTCTGCCCGTTTTCTTGTGAAAGGGAAGTTGGGTTGTTACCAGATTTTGGCAATGATGAACAGAGCTTTTAGAAAAGTCTGTGTCCTCGGGGGACCTGGGTGGCTCAGTGGGTTAAGCCTCTGCCTTCGGCTCGGGTCATGATCTCAGGGTCCTGGGATTGAGCCCCGCATTGGGATCTCTGCTTGGCGGGGAGCCTGCTTCCCCCCACCTCTCTCCCTGCCTCTCTGCCTAATTGTGAACTCTCTCTCTCTGTCAAATAAGTAAATAAAATCTTTAAAAAAAAAAAAAGAAAGAAAAGTCCGTGTCCTTACAGGGAGTGTGTGGACATGACTTTTAATTTCTCTAGGGTAAATCCCTAGGAATGGGACTGTAGTGTTGCATGGGAAGTACATGGTACGTGTGCGTTTAACTTTGGGGGGGGATCACAGAGTGACCACATTATCTGGCATTCTTGCTACCAGTATGTGAGCGTTCCAGTTGCTTCATATAGACCTGGACGCTTGGTGTGGTCAGTTCCAAAGATGCTAGCCATTCTGACAGGTGTTACAGCTTTAATTTGCATATCCCTGTGACTAGTGATGTGAAGCATCTTTTTAAGTTTTGCTTATTTTTAAAAGGATTTTATATTATTTTTTAAAAAGATTTTATTTGACAGAGAGGGACACAAAGAGAGAGGGAACATAAGCAGGAGGAGTGGGAGAGGGAGAAGCAGGCTTCCCGCTGAGCAGGGAGCCTGATGCGGGGCTCGATCCCAGGACTCTGGGATCATGACCTGAGCCAAAGGTAGAGGCTTAACGACTGAGCCCCACCCAGGAGCCCCAGCTGTGTTTTTTTTTTTTTTTAAAGGCTTTATTTATTTATTTGACAGACCGAGATCACAAGTAGGCAGAGAGGCAGGCAGAAAGAGAGGAGGAAGCAGGCTCCCCACTGAGTGAAGAGCCCGACGCGGGGCTCGATCCCAGGACCCCAGGATCATGACCTGAGCTGAAGGCAGAGGCTTTAACCCACTGAGCCACCCAGGTGCCCCTAGCTGTGTTGTTTTAGATTCACATCAGCATGGGTTCCAGTTTCTCCACATCCTCTCCCACACTCATTTTCTTTCTTTTAAAAGATTATGGCCATCCTGGTGAGTGTGAAGTGGTGTCTGGCTGCGTTTTTTCCAAGCACTGTTTGAATACTGGACTGCTAGTATATTCCCAGCGTAAAGCTGGGAGCATAAAGTTGGAGTATATTGTTTTTAGACATTTCTCGATTCTATTTGCTGATACTTTGCTGAAGATTTTTGCTTTTTCTATTCCTGAATGATATTGGTGTGAAATTGTTCTCTTCCTATACTGTATCTGATTTTGGTGTCAGGGCAATTCTGAGCTCCTAAGATGAATTCAAGAGTGCTCCCTTCTCTTTTCTGGAAGAACTTGTGTAGTTTTGGTGCCTTTCCTCCTTTAAATGTGCCAATGACCCCTTTGGGCCTGAAGTTTTGTTTTTCTGAGCGTCCTGAACTATAAATTCAGTTCATTTGGTAAATAAATGAGCGGTCACATTTGCTGTTTCTTCTTTGGTGAGTTTTGATTGTGTCTTTTAAGCCATCCGTCCATCTCATCAATATTTAACACTTCTGGGGTGCCTGAGTGGCTCAGTGGGTTAAAGCCTCTGCCTTCAGCTCAGGTCATGATCCCAGGGTCCTGGGATCGAGCCCCACATCGGGCTCTTTGCTCCGCAGGGAGCCTGCTTCCTCCTCTCTCTCTGTCTGCCTCTCTGCCTACTTGTGATCTCTGTCAAATAAATAAATTATAAAATCTTTAAAAAAATATTTAACATTTCTGTGCATCAAAGGACACTATCAAGACTGTGATGAAAATGTTCTAAAATCAAACTGTGGTTATGGTCGCACAGCTCTGTGAAGACATCAGAAACAACTTTACGTTGTAAGTCGTTGACTTGCGTGTGAATTGCATCTCATTCTAAGTGTTAAAAAATCAATGATGACATCAGAACCGGTTTTGTTAGTGAGGACCACTGCAGCTCTGGATATTTCCTTCGTTGCTTGCGTGTCCATGAGCTAGCTAACTGCCCCTCCCTTCCATTATCTGATGTAAACGTATTGATGAAGATGGGGAACTTCGTGATTTAAGTTACACGGCACTCCAGGGGAATCCAAGGGGTGGATACGATATGGTGACTCCAGCGTGCTGTTTGTCCCTCCCTTTTAGGAAGAGAACATTGTGTCTGTGCACAAAGGATCCTCACTCCCTGATAGGGGGAAGCACGGTTTTAGAGTCAGTCCTATGGAAATCCAGTACAGTAGAAAGAAGTGTACGGGTGACGGCCAGCCAAAGGGTGGACTGTGCTGGTTACTTTCAGCCCCAGACCCACTCCATTCTCTGTGAGGGTGTTGCTGGACCGCGGAAAACTACATTTCCCAGGCTTCCCTGGCAGCTGGCTTCCTGTTAAGGTCCACCTGCTAGTAGGAGCCCGCTGGGGGAGAGCTGGAAGTGAAACAAGGGAAGGGTCTTTCTTGAGCTCTCCCGTGCTCGTCAGCCTCGGCAGGTTTCGGCCCCCGGAATGACTGTTTTTGCACCCACCTTCTTAGAAGTAGCAGCAACTGCTTCGAATCCAGCCAGCACACATCAAAGATCCAAGCACTGCAGGGGCACCTGGGTGGCTCAGTCGGTTAAGCATCTGCCTGCTGATTTCGGCTCAGGTCATGATCTCAGGGTCGTGAGATCGAGCCCCGCATTAGGCTCCACGCTGAGTGTAGCGCCTGCTTAAGATTCTCCCTCCCTCTGCCCCTCCCCTGCTCTCTCTGAGAGAGAGAGAGAGAGAGAGAGAGAGCACACGTGCACACAAGCAGTGGGGAGGGACAGAGGGAGAAGCAGACTCCCTGCTGAGGAGGGAGCCTGATGCGCCGGCTGGATCCCAGCCCGAGCCGAAGGCAGATGGCTTAACCGACTGAGCCACCCTGGTGCCCCTCAAAAGAACTCCAAAAATCCGAGCACTGGTCTCCCAGGGTTCCTTCCTCCAAGGTCCTAGCCAGCTTCCAAGACCCCCACTGATCCCTTCTGGTACGGTATTGGTGGCCTTGTGTAGTCCGCTCCCACACAGAGTCAGGGTGGCCCACGTGACCAGCGGAATATGGTGGAAGTAATGCTGTGACTTCTGAGACTGGGTCATAAAAGGCAGTGCCGCTTCTCCTCGGCTCTCTTGGGATTCTCGAGGAGCCCTGTGGAGAGGCCTTGACGGGCACCGAGGCCTTGGGTCAGCAGCTGGCATCAGCTTGCCGCCACGTGAGGAAGCCACAGGGGTCCTTGGGTGGGGACCCTCCAGCTCCCATCACGTCCTTAGAGGGCTGCAGCCCAGACAGTATGTGAGCACAACCTCAGGAGAGACCCCAGGCCTAAACCACCCACCCAAGCTGCTCCCAAATTCTTTTAAGCTGCCGAGTTTAAGGGGTGATTTGATACAGCAACAGCAGATAGCTAAAGTAACCCCTTCTTTTCCTAAATGCCCCTGCCAGGGCCACGGCAGCAGCTTCCCGAAGTCCCCCATCTCTGGGTCATGCCAGTATCCACTTTTTACCCTGCCACGGTCTTTCAGCTGCTGCGTGAACGAGGCCTTCTATCGAAGCCTCTACATGGGAAAGAGCTGGTGTGCTTTCCTGACTGGATCCCTTAAAGTTGTAGAAAGAACATTTCTTAGTCCGTGAAAGTAATACATTCCCTGGTATCTCGTCCTCCCCGCTCCCGAGTGGCCGGGCTGCCCCTACCCGCCCTCCTCTCTGGTCTTCCCACGGGGCTTCTAGTCACAAAGCGTCACTCTCGTTCCTGGTTCCTCGGGGCCCCAGACACACATGGCGACGGGGAATCTGCGTGGGGAGTATGGAATTTATTTTATTGTTCTGAATCTGGATGCGTGTTCCTTTGACATCACGGTTCCCGGACAGAGGGGACGTGTCCCCCGTCCTGGCCTCGTAGTGCCATGGGCCTGTTTGCATTGTTTTCCAGGTTCAAAGTGCACTGAGAAGGCTTCACAGTTTTAATACTTCCTAGATGCTCAACTGAGGCGAAGTGACAAAATGGCTCCCCCACCCCCGCCCGCCAGAAAAATAAAACCCCAAGCCCCCCCGGACAGCAGCTGCTACGGCCGTATGAAAAAATAATACAAATTCTTCTTAAAAAATAGATTACACAGAAAGAACCCAGAGGACAGAGGGCCACGGCGGGGGAGGGAGACACCTGGGGAGGAGCGGGGGTACTGAGATGAACTGCGGCGGCGGGGATGCTGGTGGACACCTGCCTCGTCCGCTCCGCCCAGCGTCCCTCTGTGGCTCCGCCCAGCAGCTCTGACCCGGGGCCCCGACTCCCCTGTGCCCCAGCGGACCCTCCCTTCACCCTGAGGCCTGGTACCTGCTTCTCACTAAAGTGGCTTCAAGAAAGAAACGAAGAGACCCAAAGCCAAGAGAGGCCTGCGGCTGAGCTACCGGGGGTTTCCATCCTGCAGGGACAGACCTCTCTGCGTCTGGGGGTTTGGTAATCGATACCTCCAGCTACGAGACACCCCCGGGGGCGACACTGGGGGTTTGGTAATTATCGATACCTCCAGCTACGAGACACCCCCGGGGGCGACACACCCCAGCAGCACGGCCTCTCCCTCACTCCATGCCCTCCCCTGCCTACCTAGCCGGTACCGGGCGGTCGGAGGCGTCTACCAGTCCAGCCTCAGAGGCGCTGCAGACGGGTGGGGGTGCACAGGACGGCTGCGGGGGTGGGCGGAAGGGGGCAGGATGGGGCGGGACTCACGCAGGCCCTCCGGCTCATGCAAGGAGAAGCGAGGGGGCGGCCCCGCCACGGCGGAGGTAAGGGCGGAGGTAAGGCAGGGCGAGGTGACTGTGTGTGGAGCCAGGCCAGCTCCGGGCGCGGCCCCAGGGGAGGAGAAGGCAAGGCAGGGCCCGGTGCCAGGGAGGAGTCTGGGTGCCTGCCGCCCAGCTGGGGGCTCTGCCCCCCGCCAGGACCCGCAGAGGAGTGCGGTGCCGGCGGTGGGGATATGGGGGCGGCTGGGTGGGCCGGGCTCAGTCGGGGACCTCGGGGTGCGCAGGCAGTCCGCTCTCGCCTCGCCGGTAGGTCTCCCAGAAGCCCTTGTCCAGCTGCTCCAGCTGCGGGCCCAACGGCAGGTGGCCGGCCAAGTGCATGTGGAGGGTCTCCAGCCACTGCTCCAGCTTCCCGAAGGAGGGCCTGGGGGGCAGGCGGGTGGGGTGTTGGGTTCTGCTCCGGAGGGGACGGGGCCCACCCCTAGGGCTGCTCCCGGGGGAGCCCAGGCTACACTGACCTCTTCTCAGGGTCCAGATCACAGCAGCGCACGGTGATGGGGAAGAAGCTCGGCGGGCAGTTCGGGGGGCAGTAGCGGTCCAGGAAGCCTCGCACATTGAGGCCGAAGTCCATGGTGCGGGGCAGGTAGTCGGGGTCCGCGTTCACCCGCCCAATGATCTGTCCAGCGCAAGGCCCAGCAGTTACCCAGGGTGGTGGAGGGCTTGGGGGACGGGGTGTCCCTGGGGCTGGGAGCAGGTGCCAGGCCACTACACTCCCCCAGGGGTGCAGGCTGCTGTGGGCGGTCCCTGCAGACTTCCAGCCCACGGCCCAGGAGTGTCGGGGGTGGACCAGAGCCACCAAGCCCGAAGCCAACTGCCACCCACCCCTGGACCTACCTCGCACAGAACAATTCCAAAGGAAAACACGTCCACCTTCTCGTCGTAGCTGCGGCCTGGGTGGAGAGACCGGCTATCAGCAGGTGAGGCTGGCACAGGGACCGGGCGGCCAGGGCCAGGAGGCAGACACTAGTGGCGTCCACGGGACCAGGGCTTAGGCTCTGCCCCCTTACCTCCCCGACCCTACCAGGTCTGAGCAAACCTTTGGGGGATGAGAATGAGAGCCCTGGACAGAGGGTTCCAGACCCAGCTTGACCACTGACCAGCTGTGACTTTAGGCAAGTCATGGACCATGTGGTGGCCTTGAAATATATCCATGTCACACCCTGGGACGGGTGACCCCTGCTCTATTAGAAAAAAGGTCTTTGACCATATGATTGCTAAGGACCTGGAAATGAGAGAATCCTGGATTATCTGGGTGGGCTCTAAGCACCGTTATGAGGGTCTTAGGAAGAAGAGGAAACAGGAGAGGCAGCGGGGGCCACAAGCCCGAGACAGCCCCCGGCAGCCGGGAGTGGGTTCTCCCCTCAGATCCCTGGAGGGCCCACGGCTCTCCTGGATTTCCGACTTTGGGCTTCCAGAACTATGAGAGCATTCATTTCTGTTGTTTTAAGCCGCCCAGCTAGTGGAATTCTGTTGACGGCAGCCCCAGGGATGGGCACAGGCTCTCTGAGGCTTGGGTTCTTCAGCTGTGATGTGGGGAGTGCGACTGTCTACCATGTGATGTTAACGATCCGTATGGCTGCTCCCACGTGTCCGATTCTCACTAGTTTACAAGCCTCAGCTCCTCAGTGGGTGCTCACAGACCCCCTTAAAAGTAGGGAGCGAGCCCCGTCTTGCAGGTTGTCAGCGGGCTGGGATATGGGCGGTGCTGGTGCCGAGAGGCCCCGTCCCTGGCCACCCCAACCCCATGTGTGCACCTGCCCGGGCGGGGGCTTTAAAGCATGCCGTGTGGCCACACGTGGGGCACTGGGTGACGGGCCTGACCAAAAAGAAATGGAGTAGGAGAGGGGCCCCAGCACCTACTCCCTGGGCCCTGTGGAGATGTCCCCTTGCATGGGATATGCTGGTTTGATTAAGTTCAGGATCTGGACGTGGACAGAGGACGGTACAACCACAAAGATCCTTACGAGGGACACAGGCACGGAAGGAGACCTGACAACGGACACAGAGGTCAGAGAAGGGGCCAGGGTCCTAGCCTTTGTCGGAGAAGGGGCCTCTCGGGCCAAGGGACGGAGGCGGCCTGTAGAGGCCAGAAGGGAAAGGGGTTCTCCCCTGGAGCCTCCAGAAGGAACCCGGCCCAGCTGACACCTGAGACCCACGCTGACTTCCTACTCTCAGGACTAGATGGTAACTTGGTTTCCAAGCCACGCAGGGGGGGGGGCGATCTGTTACAGTGGGACAGGGAACGGGTCACGGGAGGCGAGTAGAGAGCCGAGGGGAGGAAGTGGAGGCCGGGGACTGTGGGGCCGCCCACTCACCGTTGATCATCTCCGGCGCCATCCAGTACGGGTTACCCACCACCGTGTATCGCTTCTTACGGTCTGGCTTCTTGAGGCTTCGCAGGTCCGCGGGCTGCGTCTTCTCTTCCACCATGAGCCGGGCCAGCCCGAAGTCAGCCACCACCACGTTCTTGTTCTAGGGTGACGAGGAAGCAGAGCCACGCTGGGAAGGCTCCCAGCACCACCAGCCCACCCCGTGCCCGGTTGGGACCAGTCTGCAGCCGGCTCCGAGGAGATGCCTCGGACTCCTGGGGGCCTGGGAGAACCGTGCCCGTCCCATCAGGGCGCCAGGGCCGCCTGGCTGTGTGGGGAAGGTGGTGGCTCCTCTTCAAGACCCAGGTCCTCTGCTCTGCCCGGGACAGCTCTGTCTCTTACTCCTCCCTCCAGCAATCTGGGGAGGTTATTTTCACACCCACTTCACACAGACTATTACTCAGGCCCAGAGAGGTTAAGAAAGCTGCCCGAGGCCATCCAGCTAGTCAGCTCCACTGTTTCGGTCTGCAGGAGCCCCTGTAGGCCTGGAACCCTGCGGAGTGGAGATGCTGACTGCTGTGTCTACTCCTCGGGATGGAAAATCAGGGGGCGCCTGGGTGGCTCAATTGCTGGGCGTCTGCCTTCGGCTCAGGTCATGATCCCAGGGTCCTGGGACTGAGTCCCGCATTGGGCTCCCTACTCAGTGGGGAGCCTTCTCCGCGCCCCCCGTCCCCACCACCTGCCTCTCTACCTGCTTGTGATCTGTCAAATAAATAAAATCTTAAAAAAAAAAAAAAAAAAAAAGGAAAATCAGGGAGGGGGCCCCCTGAAGGGCTGGGGGGGCACCCCAGGGCACCGGTGACAAGTCAGGGGTCTGGGGAGGTCCTCTAACGGATCCTCCGTGCCAGCGCCAGGATTGGCCATGGTGTCTGGACGCTGAGGACTGGGCCCAGAGTGGGTGGCCACAGGGCCCCGGCCAGGGGGTGCTTAGGACCAGGCTAACACTTTTTTTTTTTTTTTTTAAGATTTTATTTATTTGACAGAGAGAGAGATCACAAGCAGGCAGAGAGGCAGGCAGAGAGAGAGGGGGAAGCAGGCTCCCCGCTGAGCAGAGAGCGCGATGCGGGGGCTCGACCCCAGGACCCTGAGATCATGACCTGAGCGGAAGGCAGAGGCTTTAACCCACTGAGCCACCCAGGCGCCCCAGGACCAGGCTAACTCTTAAGAGAAGGGCTCTGTGTCGCCTCTAGGAGTGACACCAATGTGGACAGCTGTCTAGAGGACACTGTACAAGGACAGCAGGAAAAGGGAGGGGCTGAGCAGGGGCAGGGTCCGCCAGGATCGTTCAAGGGCTGCTTCCAGCCCCATCCCTCTGTGCAGGGCTCCACTTTTGAGGGGCCCCCCAGGGACTAATGATACAACAGCCACCCAGATCTGCAACGGGAAACAGCTCTAGGGAAACCAGCCAAGGGTGACCGGCGGATTTTCAGAGGCCCCAGATGGTGGGCAGAAGTTCTGCTTTGTGCAGAGACGGATTCTGGGGATGGCGGCTGGGGGGCTCACACTCGCATCAGATCCTCAAGGGATGCCCCCTGCTGCGGGTGGAGGCTGTGACGGGTCACCCTCTCCAGGCCCTGCACGCCACAGGGGCTCGGCCCTGCAGTGACGCTCATCACCAGCAGGGGCAGCGTGAGCCCCGTGGATCCAGCCCCGCCCACCTCGGTGCTCACGGCCCACCTCGGTGCTCACGGCCCACTGCTTTCTGCTGCTTTCCGAGCCCAGGTGGCCCCAGAGCCTCCAGGAGATTCCCAGTGCGCTGGGACACCCACCCCTGCCCCCCAACCGCGCGGACTCTACAGCGACCAGCTCATTGCTTCCCGAACGTCATACTGCCGGGGCTGAAACCCTTCTTGTACTGAGTTCATTCGGCAAACACCTGTCTGGAGACACGGCCTCTTCCAGGCCAGGATCTCAACCTGCCTAGTGGGATGAAGAGTTTCCTTCTCCAAATTTATGTCCCCTTAGAAGCTCAGAGCGACTGTGTTTGGACACGGGACTTCTGCAGACGCTACCAGTTCAGATGAGATTATACTAGATCGGGGGGAGGGATCCCTAAATCTAGGGCCTGCTGTCTTTGTAAGAAGAGGACACACCGTGGGAAGTCAGTCTCTGGAAGAAGCTGGAATGATGTGGCTGCCGGCCAAGGAGCGCCAAGGAGTGCCAGCAGCCTCTGGAGCCGGGAGAGAAGCACGGGACAGATCCTCCCCCAGCGTCTCCAGGAGGAGCCAACCCTGTCAGCACCTGGGTTTGGGACTTCTTGCTTCCCGAACCCTGCGAGTGCGTTTTGGCCACATCCAGGCTGTGGTTCTCTGGGATGGCAGCCCCAGGAAACGAGTGAGCCCCGTCTCCAGCTGGGCATGGTCGGTCAACCCCACTGCCTATGGTCCCCTCCATCCCCACCCCTCAGACCCTGGGCTCGCAGCCCCTCCGCAACCCCACTTCCCGACTTCAGTGTGTGGCCCCCCCCCCCCAGCCTCTCGGAAGCCGGCCTTGACCACGCCCACCCATACGCCCAGGCCTCCCTCCAGATCCGGGGTTGTTAAGTGCTGCGTGCCACAGGCCCAGCCGCTGTGCCGTGGGCTGTTTTGGCCACGCTCACGAGCCGTCACGGGTTACCCATCACTCTCTCCTTTATCCGTTTATCAGAGCCTCCCAACAACTGGGAGCCACGGTCAGCACCGGGTCTGGCACTGCTTCCCCATGAGCCAGAGGAGGAGTGGAGAAGGCAAGCCAGGATCCCTGTCCCTGCAAGGCCCCCGGGGGCCAGGAGTGTGCGGGGCGGGGTCTCCCTCCCCGGGCCCAGGCTGCTCACCTCTCGGACCAGGCAGTTGTGGGAGTTGAGGTCCCGGTGGATGATATTCATGGAGTGAAGGTAGGCCTGGGGGCAGGGGGCACGGAGGTCAGGGGGCCGCTGTGCCCAGGGAGCCCAGCCCCAGCCCGGCCCTGGCTCCCCAGAGGCTCACCCCATTTGGACGAGGGAGGGGTGCTCCTCCCACCCCCCCGCTGATGCCCTCTGCTCGCTCTCAGAGCTTTCTGACAGCTTCCGCCTCTGACTTTCCAGTAAAGAGTTAGGTTAGTGGGACAGAGTCTTGGTACAAGTGGGGTTAGCTCACCCAGCCCACAACCCCCGAGCCTACTCACCATCCCTGAAGCGATGTCCTTGGCAAAGCTCACCCTCTGACTCCACGGGTACTGGCTGTCCTGTGGGGGGAGAAGGGCCAGGATGGGACAACGGGGCCACGGCAGCGGGACGGTCGGGTGAGAGAGATCAGCCAGGGCAGCGAGCGTCCCGGCGAGTCCAGTGACCACCCCCCTCCCACTCTCTCTCGCACCCACGTCTGTCCGCATAACTCATAAACATCATTCTCGGGGCGCCTGGGCGGCTCAGTGGGTTAAGCCTCTGCTTTCAGCTCAGGTCATGATCTCGGGGTCCTGGGATTGAGCCCCGCATTGGGCTCTCTGCTCAGCGGGGAGCCTGTTTTCCTCTCTCTGCCTGCCTCCCTGCCTACTTGTGATCTCTGTCAAATAAATAAATAAAATCTTAAAAAAAACCCAAAAACCAACAACAAAAAAACTCACATCATTCTCCACTATGGGATTTCAAACACAAAGTGGGGGGATACTCCTCTATGACTTCCGACCCAGCTCTTTGGAGGGAAAAAAAAAAAAAAACACCATCTTCTATCTTCAACACAATCCTGTTCTTTCAGGTTTTTAGAAAATCCGAACCTGCTTTCCTGTAAGGGCAGACAAACGCGCCCAACGAGAGTGCCTACAGGGCACCAGCGAGCAGGGCTCTGGGATCAGATCCTCCAGTGAAATGCTTCGTTCTCCCCCCCCACCACGCTGGGGACCTCGAGTTGGGGGGTGAGGACATCGGAGCATATCAAAGACAGGCGCGCAGTGAGGAAGCCCCAGAGAGTGTAGCTCGGCATTTCCAAACTGAACTTGACCAGAGCATCCTTTCCGGGAAGGTGCACCTGTTAGGGGCCTGCAGGGACCCAGCCTGAGGGAGGGAGGCATCCGGGGAGCAGGACCGCTCGGTCTCGGGGGGGGGGGGGGGGGGATGGGACTCCAAGGCAGGGTGCCATCCGCGAGCACCGGGATGCTACCGGCTCCTCCCCAAATCTGTTTTCAGTTTGGATTTGCAATTTCTCTCCAAGCCCTTAAAGAAAGTTCCGAATTTCACAGAACATAGTAAATAGTAAAAAAGCCCCCCATGGGGACAGCACAAAGGTGCCTCTCCTGAGGGGTTCCGCCCCCCAGCCCAGACAGGTAAGGCTGGGTCCGGCTGCCCTGGGCCTGGGCGGGGTCAGGCCGGGGGTCCACAGGGTGGCCACCCCAAAACAGCCCTTGTGTCCGCTCAGAGGAGCTGCTGCCTGCTCTGGACCTCCGCTTTAGGTGGGAGTGGGGGGCTCCCCGTCTCCCTGATTCAGAATTAGGGTTCGGAGGCCGAAGGCGAACCCCACTGAAGGGGCTGGGGGGGGCCCAGAGAGCAGCTGCTCGCCCAGGGTCCGCAGTGCTGGTGGTGGGGGTGGGGCGGGCAGTGGGCGGGATCTCGATGCTCACCATGCTCTTGATGATGCCCCGGAGGGTGCCCCCCTTAATGTACTCGGTGATGAAGTTGAGCCTCTTGTCCTTATAGAGCACCCCGATGAACTTGAGCACATTGGGGTGCTCCAGGCATCTCATGACCTTCACCTGGTGGGGGGGGGGCAGACAGGCTAGGCCTGGGGCTCTGCCCCAGTCACTCTCCCCCCGCTGCCCCGCCAGAGGCCCCCACTGGTCCCGGAGGTGGAAGAGTCCCCACCCGTCTGGCCCCTGTGAGGTCTGCGAGGGCCGCGCCCACCCCCCCAGCGATGCCCTTGCCCGCCTCGCTCTCCCGGCGAGACACTTTCTCTTCTTCCAGCGTGTGGCTCGAGCGTCCCATCCTCCCGGAACCCCATGCCGCCCCCTCGACGGAGAAGTCTGGGGAAGGGGGGGGTCCACTTGCTGACCTCCTTGAGGAATGTTCTCTGGGTCTCTTCGTCGAATCGGATCAGCTCCTTCATCACCATCACCTCGCCCGTCTCCCGGTGCGTCACCTGTGCGGGGACACCGAGGCATGGAGACTCAGCACGGACAGAGGCTCTGCTCTCTGCCTGCCTTTCAGGAGGCCCAGCTGCTCCCCAAAACTGTAAGGGAGATGGACACACCCGGCTTGAAGCTTCATGGGTATTTCAGGGGATGTCCCCAACCCCCGAGAGGCGGGACTTATTGACCGCCTCACAGATGAGGCTTCCTGATAGCCCGAGGTCACCCAGCAGGAGGGAAAGCGGGTGGCTGGGGTTCAGGTCCAGCACCGCGAGACCCAGAGCCCAGTCCTCTTTCCCCTGCTCCGCTGGGAGGTCGACTGGCGGCTTTACCAGGGACTCCCATCCCCTGGGATGGGGACCAGGCACAGGGCACCTTTTGCATGATCCTGAACCTTCCAGCCTGGTCAGAACCAGGGGACACCGGAGCCAGGGAAGGGCTTGGGTCTCTACCAAGGGAGCGTGGGAGAGGGTAAGCAGTGTACGACCCATAAGGGGTTGGCCTCAGGCTCAGTGCAAGGCCCCGGGGAGGACCCCTTCTGGATCCCACCCCCCACCTTCCAACCACGTCCTCCACATAAAGTTCTGGGTCTCCCTGAAGTGGGTCCCCTCCTGCTAACCAGCTCAGGAAAGCCCGGCCAGATGAGAGTACGGGCCAGGGAGTCTGGAAGCTGGGTGCCTCTTCCACTGTGTGTTCCTGGAGGCAGTGGAGGGAGGCAGGAGGACAGACAGGTTCTCACTGGGACTGCCCCCCCATCCCTGCACAGGTGCACCCCGTACCTTGATGGCCTGGCCAAAGCAGCCCTTGCCCAGCACCTCCCCGTGGATGAGGTCCGACGGCCGGAAGATGCGGTGTGGCCGGCAGACCACGCGCAGGGACTCGGAGCGCCCCAGGTCCTTGCGCTGGGAGGCCGGGGAGCTCAGGGAGCCGGCTCCGGGAGACCTGTCGATGCTGTAGCTCCTCCTGGCAAGGCATACGTGGGGCTCAGTGTCCCCGGGGCACGTGGGCAACAGGCCTCAGGCCCAACCCCTCCTGCCTGCCACGCTCCCATCCACGCCAGTGCACGCAGTCGGCACCCCCACCCCAGCGCAGGAGAGCGTGGCATGGGGCGGCTCCCCTGGGTGGTTGTATGGCCCTCGCCCCATCCTGACGCCAGCACCCAGGGCCCTGTCCTAGGGCTGCTATCCTGCAGGTGCCTCCGCAGCACCGTCTGCCCTTGGCCTTCTCTGCCTGGGGACCCGAGGTCAGGGGCTTCATCTCCCAGCATTCGGGCTCCAGGCCCTGGGGTGTGGAGCCAGATAGCCTGGCCGGGTGCTGTAGCCCCACTGTGTGAGCAGCTCCACGGGCCAGCTAGAACTCCAGACAAACGCAGACAAGCAGGTACCACAGGCCTTCAACACCACCATGTCTCAGAGTAAATGCGATTTCCCTAGGAGGTGTCCCTCCCCCAAAAATCTTTGCCCAGAGTCCTGAGCAGGCCTCACGGTGAGCGCTGTGAGGACCCAGGCTGCTTTTGGGTTTCTTCCTCGTGCTCCCCCTCCCTTCGAGAGAGTTTGGGGCTCCTGGCACCTCCTGCCTGGGCCCCTGCAATGGCCCGTGAGCCATCTCTGGGCTCGGGCACCCTGGTGCACAGGGAACCAGCGCGATCTCTGGAACATACCCTTCAGGGGGCCCACCCCTCCCCAAAGACATTCGATGCTCCCATCGTCTTGAGCTACCTGTGTATCTTCCCTGAAGCCAGGGTGCTGGTCCCCCCCGGAGCGCTCCGTAACCCCCAGCTGGAGCAGCTGTACCCCTCTCCCACCTCTCATGACCCTTCTCCAGTCTTAGCCCTCTGCAACCCCCCACTGGCCTGCTTTTCTGCAAGGCTGACTCGGCCACCAGACTAGGGGAGCCTCGAGAGCAGGGACCAGGCTCCACCCCCTGAGTCCCGGTTTCTGGTTACAAGGCACGGGGCTGACTTACAGGACAGGCTTCTGCCGTGTAGAGCTGCCCACCTCCCCACTGGGAGTGTGAGTTGGGGAGCTCAGGGGGCTGGGCTCAGGCCCTGGCCCATGGCCCAGTGTGTCGTGGGGGTCGTGCTCGAGGGTTAGCTGCAGCAGACGGCTGGTTTCCTGGATCAGCAGGTCAATCTGGGGAGAGCGGGTGTGCAGACGTGTGAGTCCGAGGCGGGGGAGGAGCCCCGACCCTGCTCACGGGACCCGGGACCCGTACCTCATCCAGGGGCACATTCCGGATGGGTGTGCCATTGATTTCCAGGATCCGGTCTCCAACGTGGATGGAATTCTTTACGTCTGGGCTCATGCAGCCTGGGTCCACCCTGGGGGTAGACAGAGGAGTGGTCAGACCCCTGCCTACCTGTCCCCCGGAGCCCTGACGGAAAACCAAGGGCAAGGGGATCAGATCGGGGTGAGGAGGAAGTGATTTTCTCTCTGGCATGCCTGACCGATGGCAGTGGTCTAGATCGGCAGTTCTGGTTTGTTGGGAAGAATTCTGTCACTGACGACAGATGTCGGCTGTGGCTGTGAAAGTGGAGGGAAGTGGGATTTGCTGCTCTAGTCCTGGAGGCTCAGACCAATCCTTCCAACTGCCTGGTGTGTTTCAGGCAGATGAGTGCCCCAGGAGGAGTCCCCTGCGGGTCTGGAACCATCGGCTTCCTGAGTCCCAAACCGGCCCCTCGAGATGAAGCAGAGGCTTCTCCTCCCGCAGACTCAGAGGGAGGGGCCGGGAGCCCACCCTGAGCCACAGCCGCGGGCTGGAGGCAGGACGGCACCCACGCTTGGACCTGTGGAACGGCCAGTTTGCCAAATTTATCTGCTTCTCTGAACCCCTTGGCTAGCTTGTTTTCATTTTGTCTTCACGCAAGCTTTTTTAAGGGATGTTCACTTTGTCACTTTGCCCTGAGATGGGGAAGGGTTAGGGAGTGGGATGGAAAGGAGACCGGGGGCTTTAGGAGAAAAGGTTCATAAGGGGGCTGCTGGGTGGAGCACTTGGTTAAGCATCTGACTCGGTTTCTGCACAGGTCACGGATCATCTCAGGGTCGTGAGATCGAGTCCTGAGTCGGCTCCGTGCTGAGCATGGAGCCCACTTGGGATTCACTCCCCTCCTCGGCCCCTGCCCCCTTCTCGTGCGTGCGTGTGTGCGCGTGTGTGCATATGTGCTTGCTCTCTCAAAAAAGAAAGGAAAAGAAAAAAAAAAAGAAAAAGGTTCATAAAAATTCTCCATCATCAAGAGTATAGTCTCACACGGGGGAGAAGCTCTCCCTTACCCTGGAAAGCCAGGTCATTCGTGCGAGAGGAAGAAGAGACTTAAGGACCCACCATGGTGTAGCCATTGTAGGAGTAAGCAAGACAGCCAAGAAGCCTTCACGGGTGCCCAGACCATCTGGGGAAAGGCTGCTGGGGGCAGGAGGTTTACAGACGCAAATCTCACAAATGACTTATTGATTATGTTTCAAAGGGGAAAAAAATATCCTGGATAGCAGATGGAGGACTGTACTTCTGACTGAGTAATCAACGGCGGGCTTTATTGACTTTGTGGGTCTGGTCGGCGGCCGCAGGAAGGACACGGCATCACGACGCTGCATCAGGTCAAAACCCATAACCTGAGTCTGACGAAGTGGTCAGAGCAGGGCAACCAGACCCAGACAGAGGGATTTCTGCTTAACCGCTGGCCCGCCCTCTTCGTAAATGTCCAGCTAGTGGAGGACGACGAAAAGCTGAGGACTGTCACGGATTCAGAGACAGAAGGGGACACGCGGGTTTTCCATGCCACGTATGGTCTTGGGCTGCAGGCTGGGTGGAGGGAAGCGGCCCTAAGGGTGGTGTTGAGAAAACTGGAAAAATGTGAACGTGGACTGTCCAGTGGATCGAAGTATCCCGTCGGTGCTCAATTTCTTCAGCGTCGTAACTGTGCGATGAGACACGATCAGTAATTGGGCAGGAGAGCGCCCTTGTTTGCAGAACAATGTCAGGTGTCTGGTGGAGGCAGAAGGGCCAACAGAGCTTGGAACGGAATCCCGAGCCACTTAGTAAATAACATTAACGTGTACATATGTGTACGTGTAAATATAAATCATTCCAATGTACACATACACATATGTAGAAAGAAACGCATACCCTAAATGTGCCTCCCGCCAAAAAGTTACATTAGTGAACATCCTGTAAATTTGAAAATTTCCAGATAAAAACTCGGAAGTGAGTCTATTTCATCGATACAGTCTTCTCGTGGGCGCGGTCTTCGAAGTGTATCTCTCAGCCTCCCCTTGATCTCCTGCTACGGCGGCAGGGGGCTGGGGCACAGATGCAGGAAACTTTCCTTCCGATGCCGAGATCGACAAAAAGCCAAGTGGTCCACAGGGGCCGGCTTAAAACAAACAAGTAAATCCGGTCAGCAGCCTCTGGGCCGGCAGGGCGGCTCCTCCGAGGGGCGTGGTGGTCTGGGCCGAAACTGCCTGGAGAGCAGCTGCGGGCTGGTGGAGGCTCCGCCGGCGAGAGGGAGGCAGGAGGAGTGCTGTTCCTTGGCTTTCTGTTTCTAAAATCCTGCCTGGCTTCCAGAGACCAGCTGGTCTGGGAGTTCCCCCAGCTCTCTCACCAGTCTGTCTGCCCGCTGCTGGAGACGAGGCAGCTGCTGGCCTGGCTGGCGCTCACAGGGCGCGGTGGGGAGAGAGGGGCAGAGGCAAGGTCAAGACTGGACGCATCCTGCCCCCGGCGCCTACCCCCTCCTGACCCATGCCTCACGGTGGTGCCACTGGATCCCACAGAAGCTGGCACTTGGCTCCCAGGCCCACTAGTTACTTCTCAAGGAGTCCAACAACGCCCAGGAGACATCTTAGAAGGCTCCAAGGTGTCCAACTGCCTCTCTGTACAAAGCCCAGAGAGGGCAGGGGGCTGCTTGGCGCCACACAGCGTGCTGGCTCCTTTATCTGCCTTCTTGTGTTTCACACCTTTTCCACATCCTTTAGAACTCTGGTTAGGGACGACCTGCTCATCGCTGATCTTGGTTCCCTGAATCCTGTCGGCCTGAACACGTTTTTTTTCTCCCCCCTTCTTGAAGAGTACTTTCACCAAGGACAGAATCTTAGGCTGATGGTTATTTTTGGCTCAGGGCACTGAACACATCATTCTGCTTCTTTCCAGCTTCCCCGGTTTCTGTTGAGAAATCAGCTGCCCCTATTCGAAAATGTCTATTTTCTATGGCGACATTTTTTATTTTTATGTTTTTTGAGAGAGAGGGTGCTTGTGAGCAGGGGGAGAGGGAGGGAGAGAATTCCAGGAAGCCTCCGCATTCAGCATGGAGCCCGCCGCGGGGCTCCGTCTCACGACCCTGAAATCATGACCTGAGTGGAAATCCAGACTCAGACGCTCAACCAACTGAGCCACCCAGGCTCTGCGGCCACTTTTAAGGACTTCTCTTTCACCTCAGGCGCAGTAGTTCCACTGGATGGGGCGACCCACGGCTGGATTTCTTTTTGTTCTGCTTGGGATTTACTGGGCTGGAGGTTTGTGGATCGGTACAGTTCTAGGATGTTCTCAGCCACTGTATCTTCAAACACCACCTCCCTCCCCCCGTCTCGTGCTTCTCCTGGAACACCAAATGGCTTCCCTATGTCCTAACCTCTGTCCTCCACGGGTCCTAACCTCTCTTTCATAGCTTTCATCCTTTTGGTCTCTGCCCCTCCCTTCAGTAGCTTAAAGCCCTACCCCACCGTTAAACCTTGCATTGAGGTTTCCGTTAGTTCGTTCCTAGGGGTTCTGTTTGATTCTTTTCCATTTACTTGGAATTTATTTGCTCTTTGCTCATTTCTTCCAAATATCTCTTACTGATTACAGCACATGGAACGTAATGATCTTGTATTGTGTCCAATCGCCCCGGTCCCTGGAGGTTCTGTAGGTCTGGTTCTCCTTTCTGTTGTTTCGGCTGGCTCTTCCTTACACGGCCCAGCCTCCCTATGCGTTCAGTGATTTTTCGCGGATCTGCTCACCTTCCTTGGGACACTTAGCTCAGTAAACTCAGTGACAGGACCTGCATCTGATTCTGTCAGGGACTGGGAACACTGCTAGCGGGGAAGCACCTGAAACTTGTACCGTTGTGACTTGGGAGTTTCTGAGCCATCCAGGCCTATGAATTTGGTTTGCAAACCCAAGTTCATGAATTCTGGGAGACTTTCCCCTCCCCTTCCATTCAGGCTCCAAACAGTTTATGTTTCGGTTCTGGGAGTGGGGGACTGATGGAAGGTGTGGTCTGTCTCTCATTCATCCTTACCCGGAGAGCCCTCTGGGATCTCAGCCTAATGAAGGAAGAGTTCTCTAATAGGACTGGCTTTCTGGAGCCGGTCAGGGCTTCCAGAGGCCCAGCCATGAAAGGACTTAAAAACTGAAGCTTAAGTTGCCTCAATTTCAATTGGGCCTCAGGGCATGGCTGTCTTCCGTGGTTCTGCCATCTGTCCTGGACTCCCTGCATCAATTATCCTTGACTTGGTTACTCCCCTTTCTTGTTGGGTGACACACGGACTAAAGAAGTTTTAAATATTTTATCTAACACTGGTCATGGTTTTTAAAGGAATGAGTGGACCAAGGATGTGGCATACCAGGTTGTCAGAGCTGGGTTCTCTGTGTGCCCAAATGCTTGCCCAGCCCTAGAGCCCGCCCCCCTCCACCCAGAGCACCCATGGGCATAGCCAGACTCACCCCTGGACCCGGACGGTGTGGGAGTGCTCCGTGCTGCAGCCTGGCGGGCCGTGGGGGGGGTCGATGGAGACTGAGAGGCCACGTTTGCCATGAGCCGAGGCTGGGATGGATACGAGGGTAACTGTGTGGGGCAGGCGGGAGCCGGGGGAGTCGGGCAGGATCTGCTCGATGACGGGGGTCACCACGGTCTGGTAGTAGCAGTGCCCACTGCAAGGGCCATGGATGTCAGGGACCCAAGGAGGGGGAAGAAAAGGGTTTGAGGACAGCTACCAGCATCACTGCTGCCCCCATCTCTCCGCCCCAGGCTCTTCTCTCCTCCCCACCTCCGGCTCCCCAGAGCAGGAGGGGCCGGAGGGTCGTAACTGCCCCATAGGCCCAGAGCAGGAACTGAGCATGTCCAGCCCAGCCCCTGCCCCCCTCGGTCATTCTGGGCTCGTCTACTGCTGTTATGCTTGTGAGCTGGCCAGGAAAAGGCTGGGGGATAAATCCAGTTCAGGAGGAAGTCATTAAAAGCCCATTTGGGACTAAGCCATGCTGCCCAGGGAATCCAGCTTGATCAGCACCATCGAATAAAGAATTGGTCTGGTCTCTGTCCTGGTTCCTGGGAAAGAGGCTCTGAATCTTTGGAATATAAGTGTCTCTCAGCCCATACCTAAACTTGTGTTAACAGATGACTCAGGGTGGGGGGCAGTCACCAGGAAAAAACCAACCACGTGACTAGATGGTGGGTGGGGGGGCCGTGACCCAGCCCGACCTTGGAGGTGGCAGCGAGGGTGGGCAGTGGAAGAGTAAAGCTCAATCACGTGCCCAGTGACTCAACCAATGGTGCCTACATCATGAGACCCCAATAAAAACTCTGGTGATGTCAAGGCAGGTGGGGGCGTCACATGTCCTGATTCCGAGGTGGGGGGGGAACGCATGGAAACTCCGCATTTGGGGACCCCCCCGACTCTGCTCTTTGCCTCACTTCTGCTGGCTGGTCCTCATACAGGGGGATCTGCAGCCTTGATCAAAACCCTGAACTCGGGGCCAGTTGCGGACCGGGCCGAGCTTGTGGGGTGCATACCAGAACTGCACCCCCGTGACGTGGGAGAGCGGGTGTCTGGGGGGGGGGGGCGCGTTCTCGCTGTGACTCCTGTGTCCTCTTGGTGACTCCTACACCTAACTTGTCCTCACACCTGACCCACGCGGGGAGGGAAAGGATGCTGGCGCGGGAGGCTCGGAACGGGGCGGGCACCCCGGGCTTGGAGGGGGCCTGGGCACTCACCAGTACAGCTTGGAGTGCTCCACGAGCGTGTAGGTGTCCCCGTCACCGATGAAGGTCCCGCACGTGAGGCAGATGAAGCACTCGGGGTGGTATTTCAGCTCCCCGGCCACCTGGCAGGGGGTGGCGGAGACAACCCAGCTCAGCAGCCCCTTCCACTCCTCCGGCTCCTCCCCTCGGAAGGGCAGCCCCAAGCCAACTTTGGGGGCCCGGCTGGCTGGCTGGCTCTAGGATGCTGGTTCCAGAGACGCACAGACAGACCAAGGGGCTCAGCGGGCCAGCGGGTAGGGGGCAGAGTCCGAGCCAGCGAAAAGGAGAACCAGAGAGCACTGGGCTAGGGGCACCCGTGAGGACACACACGTGCTGGCACCAGGTGCAGGGTGTGAGTGGGGCGGGGTGCTTACCATGACCAGTCCCTTGGTGATGTGCTCTGAGCACCCGTGGCAGGACTCTCCATAGCGGGCCCAGTAGTCTCTCTTGCAGAAGAGCTGCCCATCCTTCTCATAGTACTGGTGTGAAAGGGGGGCACTGCACTCACAACACCTGGGGGGGAAGAGGCACGGGGACTCAGTCTGGCCCCTTTCCCCAACAGCAGGTGCCTCTGTAAGAATGAGAAAAAGGGCCACCTTCCTTGAGCAGAAGCAGCGTGTGCTGGGGCCCAGGGCTCAGCAGGTGGTCTCGATGGCTTCAGCCGGAAGCCTCTGTGCAGTGCACAGCCTGCACAACCACCCATGGCTGTTCTGCCTCCAGAGCACCAGATCACCTGGCCGACCTGCCAGCCCCAGGGTGAGAAGTGCTCTTCACTTCTGAGCTCCTGTCCCTCGGAATGCAAAGGAGATGGCCCAGGGAAGGCAAACGACTTGCTCTTGTGCTCACCAGTCCGGTGGAGGGGGGAAAGGAACTTGGGCACCCGGGACTCGGGTGGGGCTGATGCAGATGGCCGTGACCTGGGGGGAGCTGTGGAGAACTACCAAAAGCCGGCACCTGCCCACTGTCTGGGCTCAATGTACTTAATCCATACTGGCCACCATGAGGCAGATGAATTCTGGAGGCTCGAGATGGCCGAAGGTCATGGGATGGGTGCCACAACCCCAAGCAAAGCTCCTCCCTGTTCCACTATGATATAAGGCAAGAATGTAGCTTGGCAGACCCCAGCCAGCATCACTGAAGACACAGGAGCTCCCTGATTCCTAGACCTCATCCAGCACTCAGGTGCTGAGGTCCCAAGAAGGGGGCACAGCCTGGGCCGGCTCAACCCTGCTCAACCAGGACCCCAGCGCCCGCCCCCACCCTCAGGGGAGCAGTCACACTGTAGGTATGACACCCAGATGTACAGTCATCAAGGCTGGGACCTCCTGCCTTGCCGGGAGGGGATACAGGACAGGCCCAGCTGGGGCTCCTTAAAGGACCTGGGGAGAAATGAGGAAGCTTCCAGCTTCCTTCCCTGTGTTATCCCACAGGCCAGGAACTGGACCTACATGCCTGGCTTCCTTCCACCCAAGTGAACTGGATGGGGACCAGGAGCTCAGCTAAGGCAGGACGAGCAACTGCAGAAATGCACGATGTCCCAGGAGCCAGGAGCCACGCTGGGTTTCGGAGAGCCTGACGGAGGGTCCTGGCTGCACAGGTACGTCTGGGCCAGAGTCTGCAGTGAGTAGAGAATCTGCCTGGCTCCTCCACTGCCCTCTAAGCATGCTGGGTCATGTGCCAAGGTCATGCAGGGACAGAGTACCAGGCTCAGAGCTCACTCCCAGTAAGGAAACAATCCAGGAGAGAGGAGGGCAGGAAAGACCGGGACCTGAGTGAGACCGCCCGGTCCCCAGGTGGGCAGGGAACCGTCAGTTTCTGCAGCCGGCCCTCTGATGGCGTGACCTCACTCACTGATCTCTTTAGCAACTGCAGATGAAGAGGGGGGAGAGGGTGGCAACCCAGAGTGCTGGTGGGACACTGTCCCTTTAAGAGGATCCAGCTAGTTCCCCATTGTCTGGGAGCCTGAGGGGAGGGGCTGGGGGACCACAGCCTGGGGGCTGGGGGTTGGGGAGGAGAAGGCACAAAGCGCCTGGGTGCAGATGCATCCGGGTGGGGGTGCACCCAGGAAGGGGGGGGTCCAATGAGCTCCCTCTAAGAAAGGCGGGAGTGGGGGAGGGAAGGCCTCCGGAGACCGCCCTGGGACAGAGAGGAGGCAGCGGAAGCAACGCTGGCCGGGAGCCATGACGTCATCCCCAGCCCTTCCTGCCCCCGCACACCAGGCCCTGGCCCGGGGCGCCCTTAGTGGGCGCAACTCACCGCAGGGTGGGCGAAGGGGCGCGGAAGGCACGGGGCCTGGGAGGAGGCCGCCCAGGAGGAGGGGATCCCCAGTGCACGCCCTCAGGGGCCCACAGCCTGGCGGGAAGGTGCGCAGCCGAGGAGCCGGCTCCGCGAAGAGGCGGGCGCGCGCCCCGCACCGTGACCTTGGCGAGGCTCCCCCACCGCCCGCGCGCCCTGTGCCATCCGCGAGTGATTCACTTTGCCCTTCCACCGGCTAGACACTCGGCGCGTCACAGCAATGTCACCACATTAGTCTCCCCCTCACTGCAGGAAGCAGGGCCCCGCCTGCCTCTGGCGGGTGGGCTGGTGGGGGATCCGGGCAGCTGCCTTCCTCTGGGGGAGGAGAATGCTCCTCTCCAGCCGGCCAGCTCCTACACTCCCGCACTAACATTCCTCACTGTAGTAGCCCGGGAAGATGCGGCGCTGACTCCCACAAGGACTGGGGGAGCCCATTCGGCTCCCTGGTCACCACTTCCTTGAAGCCCATTCAGTCACCTGGCTGGAGTGCCCCCCAATGCAGCCTCCATCGCCAGCCCTGGCCAGCACCCCCGCTCTCTGCCATCACCCCGAGGGCTCTCTTGAGGTCCCATGCCAGAAGTCCACGAATGCTGGACCCAGAGAGAACGGAAGTGGCTCCTGCAGAACACTGAACCTGGAGTGGGTCCGCCCCAAGCATCCCAGATCGCTCCTGGGGAGGGGGTCTCTACCTCGGACAGGGGAGCAGCTTGGGGCGGGCACTCAGGGCCTCAGTGGACCTCTGCATGTGGAAGGCACAGAGGAGCCCCTGGCCCTGTCCATCCCTTCACCTCTCAGGCCAGTATCTGGCCACCAGCCAGAGCAGGAAAGGGGGGGGGCTCTTAAGGGCACCCCCACCCCTGCTGCTGCCTCCAGCAGGGATGTCAAGGGGGGGAGCACCAGGCACTGAGGGCGTGAAGAGATGGCCCCAGGCTGGACAGAGGAACTGCTGGAGGGCAGGCAGGCAGGCAGACGTCCATCCCTCCCAGGGATGCCCTCCAGCCAGGGCCACATCCCCGGACACCAGGGATGAAGAAAAAAACAGCTGGAGGACCAGCCTCATGGGGAGACTGGACGAAAGGGCCAGAAGAAGGCTCCGCAGCCGCTGGCCTGCCTCCCCCAACAGGCGGCCAACAGTGACCAAGGAGTTTCAGTTCTCCTGCCCCCCCGGAGCTGCCTGCTCCCAGGTAGGTCTGCCCCACAGGGCAGCCTCTGGCCCCAGGGGGCCCTCAGACCAGGCACCCAGCCTGAGGTGTGGGCTGGGTTGGGCAGGGGGATTTGCACTTACTTGGCTCCTCTGAGGAAGCGGCTTCTTCTCAGGGCCAGCATCCCTTGCCGCAGGGGTGCAGCGTTGGGGGGTGGGCCCAGCCAGCTGCTTCCCCATCCTACTCCAGGCCCTCAGGATTGGAGGCCGCAGAGGGTCAGAGGGTGGGGCCAGAGCGGCCACATAGTGGGGGAGGAGGCTGCAGGGCTGCGGCTGAGGAGGCTGAGGAGGACTTGGTCCGGGCCCACAACAGGAAGCCGTTGGGGGGCCTTCTGCTGGTGCAGGCAGGGAGGCGGGGCCCCCACTCCGCCCTCAGCCCTGCGCACCTCGGAGAGCGCCCTTCAGGTCCCTTAGCCTCTGGATGGACCAAGGGAGGCTCGGGACTCCCTGGGGACAGGGACAAGCCCCAAAGCAGCTGCTTCTTCCGGTGTTGCTGCCAAAGGGACAGAGGTTGACTTCCACAGATGGTCTGTCCTCCCTGCCTGAAAGGTCCCCCGGAGAGGGGGAGACCTCACCCTGGCCCGGGCTCTGAACTGCGTGCCCGCTGCGTGCTCACCCCTACTCACCGGGGGCCCAGCCCACCCAGCCTCCGAGATGTCACCAGAGCTACGGCGGGGCCCCAGGGCCGAAGGGCTGCTGGCTTCTGGGACAGACCCTTTCTGGCCAGCAGCTGGACCTGAGCAACGCTTGGACCACTCCGTCCGGCCGTGACCTCCTGGGAGGTGGGGCCCATAGGAGGTGGGACAGCTAGAACGGAGAAAGGAGTGGGCCCTGTGGTGACAGTGACCCCCTGTGCTAATGCCAGAGGCAGGCCATGTGCCTTTGCAACTCTCCCATGGCAAGGAACTCGGGGCCCGGGAGCCGGTGGCAGCCCCACGTCACGGTCCTGAGAGGCTCCTAGGGACAAAGCAAGTAGAGTCCAGAGCCTAGCTGCTGGGTGGCCTTGGGACTTGGGCACACGGTGACTCCTCTCGGACAGTGCTTCCTAACTGTCACAGTGGTGAGGACACCACTGGCCTGGCTCAGATCTGGGGGCCGTTGGGAGAAGCGCAGACCACTTGGCCAGGAGCACGTGTGGAGGCCAGAATGCCGATGCCGTGGCTCTTACTGCCTGTGGGGCTGCTTTCGCGGTGGGGGCCTGTACCCCCACACCAGGGACAGCGGCACATCCTTCTTCCTCCTCTCTGACGTGGGCCCGACTCCTCCTGGTCACAGGGCAGGGACCCCTCCAAAGCCAGATCCTGTCCCCTGCCCCCACTCAGCTTCCCTGTTGTGGCTTCCATGGCCGCATTCCCGGCCCTCCCCTGTGTCTCCCCAAATTCCACCTCCCTCCCCACCCTCAGGACAGGGGTCCTCAAAGTTCCTCCGGATTCCTCGGCCCCATCCTGAATCCTGCCCACCCTCTCAGCATCCTGGCCCCGCAGGAGCTGCCTCTCCAGCCTTCCCACCTCTGAGGGGTCTCAAAGCACCTCACCAGCTCTAGGCCGGGCCCTGCCACCCGGGACGGCCTGCTGCATCTCAATTCGACGTGGCTGGGCACAGTTCGGCATCAGCCCGCTGCCGTGGTTCCCAGGGAGCCAAAGGAGCGCCATGCTCCCCAGCGCCCAGGGCAAAAGCCCAGATGGCTTCAGATGCTCCCCTGCTATTCCCCAGTCCCCGCTCCCGCGCCCCTCACCTCTTCACCTCTGCAGTGACTTGGGGCGAGGCCGACACAGGCTCTAGCCCATTGTTGCGTGTAAACGCACAAGTCACGGTACCTCACAGGGGGATGGTGAGGGCTTCATGCCATCCAGCTGGCCCTCGAACGATGCCAGAGTCAGGGGCACCAACGCCCGCACAGCCACAAACCCATGGGTAACTTTCACCTCCCCCAAACTTCACTACTCCCGGCCCGCTGGTGCCCGGAAGCCTTCCCCGTAACATCAATAGTCAATTAACACGTGTTTCGTATGTTATATGGAGCACCTACCGTATTCTTACAGCAAAAAGCAAGCTAGAGAAAACGTTACTAAGAAAATCACAGAGAAAAGACATCTATGGTATCATACGGTAAAGAAATATGCATAAAAGTAGACCGGCGCGGTTCAAACCTGGGGTGGTCAGGGTCAAGGGTAACGTCAAAAACGCCCGATAAACAGTGGCTAATACGATCGCTAGCGGGAACTGTCCCCTCTCTCCATTTGTCGTCACTGTCCTAGGTCAGGCCTTATGAGGTCAGATCCCTGAACTACTGTGACGGTCCCTTCCCTGCCAAGTCACCGCCATCTGCCCACTGGGATGGCATTTTTCCTAGCACTTCCGCCACGTCCCCCCCACTGCCTTCTGCAAACCCTCGGCTGACGCCCTAGTGCCCTTGGAAGGGCCTTATCTTGGCCTTGGGGTCCTGTCACAGGCTGATCCCAACCTTCCTCCCCCGCTCCCTCTTTTCAAACCAGATGAGCTCTTCCCATTTCTGTCTCTGTGCGTATGGCTTTCTCCAGCTATCCAGAGCCCTCTTTGTCCCCAAAGGCCCCTTTGTGAACCCCTGATCGGGAGCCCTGGGCCCCGTGCCTGCCTCTCCTCTGGCCTCATCAGCCAGAATCATCGCTGGCTGTGTGACTGGTCAAGAGAATTAATGTCTGTGTCCCCAGTAACGGAGACAACACAGTATCTGATTAGACAAAGTCCTTAGAAGGATGCCAGGCCCTTGCTAAGTTGCAGAAAATGTTGGACGTTGTTCTTAAAGAAAAAACAAATAGACAAAACTTGTCAGAGGTTCCTGCTGGCGGAAATAAACCCCTGTAGCTGGCGGTTGATGCCTTCCCACCCCAACCCTGTTCTTCACCGACTGGCCCTGTGCTGTCACCCCTCCACCCCTGCCGCCTGCCAGAAGGCCCACTGCCTGGAACTGCTTCCTGCCATACTTCCCCGCGCAGAATGTCTCATGTCTCCGAGACCCCGGTTCTGGCCCTACGGCTAACCCTAAGGCTATCCCCTGCACCTGCCTCTCAGGATGGTCCTGCTGGGTGGCTGGGCCACGTTTGGGTCCCCCGTGCTTGGCCACAGCCCTGACCTTGCTCTCTGACACTTGGAGCTGCTTCCTGGAGGAGGGGGCTGGCCTTATTGGGCTGTGCCTGTTCACAACGAGCCTGGGGCCTGGGTTGTATCCTCCCTCCTTCTCTGGAGTGTGAACACCCCGTAGGCAGGGGCACACTGCCCTCCATGGCCTCCCCCTGCCTAGGTGCCAGAAGGCCTCAGTAATACGGGGGGAAATGCAGGTCTCCCTTCTCCTCTCCTAAGAGATCTAGGATGACAAAACAGAAAGGCCCCTGGGGACCTTCTAGTCCCCATGCCCCATTTTACAGGTGGGGAAACTAACCGGAGTCGGTGCCAGAGGGACTAGCCATGTCTCCCGGACCGCTGAGCCGGCCTCTGGTCGCTGGCAGGCCTTCCTCGGGGCACCCCCACCCCGGCCAGCCCTGCCTACCTGAAGCAGTCTGCGTGCCAGTCAGCACTCAGGGCCTGGAGGTACTGGCCGTCATAGATCCTCTGGCCGCAGCTCGCACACACGGGCAGCTCACTTCCTGCAAGGACACAGGCAGTCAGCAGTCCCTCTTGGGAGGCGCGGTCTGGTGCAGGTCCGGCCTGCCCAGCCCACCCCACGGGGACCCGGCACCTTCTCTGGCACGTACACAGAGCACCCAGATACTGTGCCTAGCAGAAGGAGAAAGGACGCGGGTCTGAGAGTCTCGCTGAGACCTTAGCTAACTTGCTAGGCCTCTGTGGGCCTCAGTTTCCCTATTTGTCAACTGAAGAGGAGGACACGGGATGTCCACTCTCCAGCAACAGCGTTCTCCTGCCTCAACTCCTGTTTAGCAAGGTCAAATGGGAGAAAGCAAGCGGCAGGATTTAGAGATAAAGCAGCAGGTGATACTCCTGTCATAGCCTCTTTCCTCCCTGGCCTTCCAGAAAGAGGAAGCTTCAAAGGGCAGGGACTGGACAGGGCTGGGACGGTGTATCCAGAGCTGAAGCCCCTATAAGAGGAGAAAGGCAGGAAGCCTAGAGGTGCTGGCCTCATCTGAGTTTCAGCTGTGCCTTGGCCTCTGAGGGCCTGGGGCTTTAGAGCTGGGCACTCACAGACACCTGCTTTGGGGACGCCTGGTGCCTCTTCAAGCCGGCCATTAGGCATGCTTAGTCATTCTAGGGCCTGGTATCCTTGGAGCTGGGTGGGCCCTGGGGGACCCCCCCAAACCTACTCGTCCCCATTGTACAGATGGGGAGACTGAGTCCTGGAGGGGGCAGGCCTGTCATACAGCCAGGCTCCCAGGCCACAGCCAGGCTCCCAGGCCATAGCCTGGCCCTCCGTGAGGATGCAGGGACCAAAAGGTAGGGAGGGGTGACAGTGAGAAGGGCTCTTGCTCCAAGTAGGCCTTCAAGGGCCTGGGGACGGCTGGCAGGAGCCCTAGGGAAGGGCAGGGCTGGAGGAGCTGGCATCGATGGGACCTGGATTGGATCAGATGAGCCTCTGTGATGGCTGCTGTGGAAACCCCGGGAAGGGGACACCAGGGAGGGAGTCTCGGAGGTCTTCATACCCTAACTGTCCTGCAAGCCAATCCTTGGGCCCCAGGAAGGGGAAAGGGGCTGAAGAGGAGACTAGAATGAGAGTCATCTTCCCAGCCACAACGGATGGCAGGCACTGGGTTTGGTGCAGGGAGAGGGGGTGGAGGCTCCCGGGATACCGCCGACGGCTCCCTGGAGGAGGCTTCTCAACCCGGCCCCAACCACCAGTACCGGGGGCCAAGTACCCAGCCCCCAATCGTAAAGACGGGGAAACTGAGGCCTGGCACGTAGCCCATCCCTAGCTCAAGGTCAAGGAACTGGGCGGGCGGCTCGGACCCAGGGCTGGGGCTTTCCCACCCCCTTTCTTCCCAGCCGGCTTAGAGACAGGATAAGGGGTGGCCCCAGTGCGAGTACCCGGGTGGGCAGAGCACGCGGAGGGAGGCCGGGGCCGGCCAGGCAGCGCCCGGGAAGCCTCCCGAGTGGTCGTTGGTCGGGGGAGGGGGGAGGCGGGGATGAAAGGGAGGACGGGCCCAGCCCGGGCTGAGCGGGGGGGGGAAACGGGGTGGGAGCGTGTCAGGGAGGGGCCGGAGGGCTCGGGAAGGGCGAGCTCAGCCCAGAGAAGGCAGGGGCGCGGCCTCGCGGCAGACCCGGCCTCCGCCGCCGCCGGGCCCGGCCCCCTCCCGGCAGCCCGCTCCCCCCACCCCCCGGGCCCCGGCTGCCCCGGCGCGACGCCCCCGCCCGTTCGGCCCCGGTGGGCGCCCCTCCCGGCCCGCGCCCCGCGCCCCGCGCACCTTCCTCTCCCATACGTTCTTCCCTCCAGGTGCAACAAAGTAGCGTCAACCTCATGCACTCGGCGGGGGGCGGGGCCCGGCGGGCTGGGGCTGGGGGCCGGCCCGGGCCCCGCTAGCTCGCCCGCAGCCGCCGCCGCCGCCGCCGCCGCCGCCGCCGCCGCCGGCCCGGGAGGCGGAGGCGGAGAGCGCGGGGCGGGCCGGGGTGGGCTGGGCTCCCGGCGCCGCCGCCGCCTCTCGGACACCGGCTCGGGCACCGGCTCCGCGCCGCGGCGGCCTGGGGACGGAGCGGAGGGGCGGGCCGGGGCGGGGCCTGGAGCTGCGGCACGGGGGCGGGGCGGGGCGCGGGCGAGCGGCAGAACTGCCCTGCGCGGCCCCGCCCCGCGCCCCCGGCGGCGCCCCGCCCCGCCCTTTCATTCATCTCCGCCCGAGCGCCAAGTCCCCGCTGGGCGCCGCGAGTCTGGGCCTCGTAAGCGCAAAACTGCAGCATCGGAGGGGAAGCGTGCTCCGATGCCGCAGCTTCGGAGGATGCGGAGGCCCGGACGGGGGGCCTCAGTTTCCCCGCGGGGGGCCCCTGTAACCTAAGCCAGCTGATGACCAAGAGCCCAGACCGGCGCTGGAGGAGGCGGTGTGGACCCTGAGGAAGGACCCGTGGTGGCCGCCTTGAGGAGGGGCGCGCCTCACGTCCTCTGCCTCTCTGACCCCTGCAGTGAGGTCAGGCCCCGGCGGGGGGAAGGCCATGGCCCATGTCTCAGGCCCTCACCGGCTAGGCAGGGAGCTAAAGGAGGACGCTCTGGGAGGAGTGGACCCCTGGGGGGCTGTGACAGATGTGCTCAGGGGTCTGCTCTCCCCAGTGTTGGAGACTTGGAGCTCCAGCCCTGCCCAGGGTGCAGGAGGAGGCACAGCTTTGAAATGGCCGGAGGAATTGCGCTGTCCCCAAAGCACGGGTCCCCAGTCTAGCACTGAAGAGATGAACCATTCTGCCTGGATGTGGAGAATCCTAGAACGCTGGACCTGGGGAGGGTGACCCTTTCTCCCTTTAGACCCCTCCCCCACTTCATTACCTTGCAGAGAAGTGGTGAGCGGAGAGGCTGAGCACCATGCCCAGGGGCGCCCAGTGAATAAGGGGCAGATCTGCCCCCACTTGGGTTCTACATAATCACGAGTGTGTAGGCTCCTCTAGCCAGGGCCAGCAGCCGGCAAGGCAGGGGCCCTCAGCCCTGGGTGCAAAAAACAGTTACCTGGGGGAGGGAAGACAATATCAGAATTTTAATTTCTGATAAGAAAGAAGCTGGGCTTTAAAAATACTTAATATTTATATTGGCGTTGGTGCCCTTGCTCTGTCTTGGTCAGATGGCTTCCTGAGCGGGCCATCATGCAGGCTGGAGGGGGGCACAGAGTGGACCTGGAGGGACCCTGCGCCTGTGCCGACTTAGCTGGGCGATTTTGTCAACTTTTAACAAAACTAACGTTCACAGAACGGACCTGTGGCTGCCAAAGATTCCTGAAAAGAAAGCCGAGTTGGAAGACAATGCTGGTCCTGTAAGACGAACAAAAAAGACGGAGCGTCTGTCCCTGGTAGGAACTGCTTGTCAGCCCCAGTTCCCGGCAGAACCAGGGACTGGATCATCAGATCGGACATGTTCAGTCGCTTGTATAAGGTATTACGTATTTTCTTTTCTTTTTTTTTTTAAAGACAAAAAAAGGAATTTTGTATTTTTAAATGATACTATCGTTCGAGTACTGTTTTTCATCTTTGGAGGACTCTTTGTGAACTCCGCTTTTGCGCGGTGATGGGATGACCGTGTTTTATTCGAGTGGTCGAGTACGTCTGTGACTTACAAGTGAGAATGAGTACGTGTGTGGGGTGGGGAGCAAATTGAGAGCCCCCGTTTGGATCCATTAAGTTTTAGGAGTCTGTTTGCCATATATATGACGTTTGCTCAAAAATATCTTACTGATGGGAGGCACCTGGGTGGCTCAGTGGGTTAAAGCCTCTGCCTTCAGCTCGGGTCATGATCTCAGGGTCCTGGGATCGAGCCCCGCATCGGGCTCTCTGCTCAGTGGTGAGCCTGCTCCCCCCTCCTCCCCTGCCTCTGCCTACTTGTGATCTCTGTCTCTGTCAAATACATAAATAAAATCTTTTTAAAAATAAAAAAAATATTTTACTGATGGGGTTCACGATAAAAATTTTCGTGATGGGTCATGAGCCCTGGGGGAAAGGCTCGTTTACTCCAGGTCACTGATTAGGATTTGTCCGAAATTGCTAAGTTGGTGCCTGGCGAGAAACACAAGCTAGTGACAAGCAAGAAGCTCTGTGGGGATAAGGACGCTGTCACAGGATGAGCCCAAGACTGTCACCCAGGCAGGGGCCTACTCCTGAGCTGTCCTAGCCTCGGGACAAAAAGAGCTGGCATCACAGGATCCCTGTGGTCAGACACAGTCTGCCCCCTTCTCGCCCACTCTGGGTGACCTCACCCAGACACGTCGCTTGGTGACTCGCCTGCCCCGTCTTTGAACTGCAAGACCTGAGCACACAAATGTCTCCTTGGCGCCTCCACTTTGATGGCATATGGGCACCTCACGCTTAATGTGTCCAGGCCAGAGCTCTTAATGGGTGCCTGGGGCTGCTGTTCGCAGCGGTTCCTCATTTCTGTCAATGACATACCATCCTGTCGTGGGCTGGTGGCCTTGACTTCTCTCATTCTCTGCTTCTGCCCCTTGTGTCTGATCTGTTGGCACATTCTACTGCCTTTCTGCACAGCATATATCCAGAATTCCACCACTTCTCCCTCCTCCCTGGTCTAGCCGGGTGCACTGGGCAGTAGTCCCAGGTCATGTCCTCCTAATACCCTTCGGAGCTTCTGAACACATGGGTCAAAGCGTGACATTTTCTTGCTTTTAAACCCAAAGCCCTACTTCGATCTTTACAGGACTTAGCCTCTGGCTAGTTCTTTGCTTTTATTTCTTCTCTCTTTGCTCACCTTTGTTAACCATCGTGGGCCTCTTCTGCTGTTCCAACTTCCCAAGCATGTGCTCATCACTGGCTCTTTGACTGGAGGTCAGGTGTCCCCACCCATCCCAATAACTTAACATTCTCTGTCACTCCCTATCTCCTTCCCTGGCTTTTATTTCTTTCTAATTAAAAAAAAAATTTTTTTTAAGTTTATTTATTTATTTTTTAAAGATTTTATTTATTTGAGAGAGAGAGACAGAGAGAGCAGGAGTGAAAGGGGGAGGCAGAAGCAGACTCCCTGCTGAGCAGGGAGCCCGATGTGGGCCTTGATCCCAGGACCCTGAGATCACGACCTGAGCCGAAGGCAGATGCTTAACTGAGTGAGCCACCCAGGCACCCCCTAAAGTCTATTTATTTATTTTTTTAGTAATCTCTACCCCCAGCGTTGAGCGTGAACTCACAACTCTTCCCACTAAGCCAACCAGGTGCCCCTATCCCAGCTTTTAATCCTCATGGAGCTGAGTCTCCTGACAGTAGAGGGAATCCTTTATCAACTGTTTTCCTGGGGCTGCTCTAGAAAATTACCACAAACTTGGTTTAAGTGAGTATGTGTGTGGTGTGGGGAGCAAATTAAGAAACTACAGAAATTGGGGCGCCTGGGTGGCTCAGTGGGTTAAGCCTCTGCCTTCAGCTCAGGTCATGATCTCAGGGTCCTGGGATCGAGCCCCGCATCGGGCTCTCTGCTCAGCAGGGAGCCTGCTTCCCCCTCTCTCTCTCCGCCTGCCTCTCTGCCTACTTGTGATCTGTCTCTCTGTCAAATAAAATAAAATTAAATTAAAATCTTTAAAAAAAAAAAAGAAACTACAGAAATTAATTTGCTCCCTGTTCTGGAGACCAGAAGTCTGAAATCAGTTTGAGCCCAAGTTAAAGGCAGTGCACCTTCTGGAAACTCTAGAGGAGAATCAGTGCCTTTCCTCTTCAAGCTTCTCCTTTTTTTTTTTTTTCAAAGATTTTATTTATTTATTTGACAGAGAGAGAGACGATCACAAGTAGGCACAGAGGCAGGCAGAAAGAGAGAGGGGGAAGCAGGCTCCCCACTGAGCAGAGAGCCTGATGTGGGACTCGATCCCAGGACCCCGAGACCACGACCTGAGCCGAAGGCAGAGGCCCAATCCCCTGAGCCACCCAGGTGCCCCTAAGCTTCTCCTTTTTTATAAACTGTAGTTAAAAGCACATAATATGGGGCGCCTGGGTGGCTCAGTTGGTTAAGCCGCTGCCTTCGGCTCAGGTCATGATCCCAGGGTCCTGGGATCAAGTCCCACATCGGGCTCCTTGCTCAGTGGGGAGCCTGCTTCTCTCTCTACTCTGCCTGCCGCTCTGCCTGCTTGTGCTCTCCCTCTCTCTCTCTCTGACAAATAAATAAATAAAATCTTTAAAAAAAAAAAAAAAGCACATAATATAAATTTACCATCTTAATCATTTTTTTCTTTTAAGTAGGCTCCACGCCTAGCACAGAGCTCCAGTGCAGGACCCGAACTCACGACCCTGAGATCACGACCTGAGCCAAGATCAAGAACCAGACACCCAACCAAGAGAGCCACCCAGGAACCCCCATCTTAACCCCCCTTTTTTTGTTTTTGAGACAGATCGAGAGGGCGTGCTAGCTCGCACGCGCATGTGACCAGGGGAGGGGAGAAGAGAGAGAGAG
The DNA here is from genome assembly GCF_002288905.1 of Enhydra lutris kenyoni. Lineage (NCBI taxonomy): Eukaryota > Metazoa > Chordata > Mammalia > Carnivora > Mustelidae > Enhydra > Enhydra lutris. Next base: position 46,229,505 of record NW_019154097.1, read on the forward strand.
AATCTTAAACAGGCTCCACGCCCAGTGTGGAGGCCGATGTGGGGCTCGATCCCAGGACCCCAAGATGGTGACCTGAGCTGAAATCAAGAGTCAGATGCTTCACCGACTGCGTCCCCCCTCCCCGGGGTGCCCCTGTTTGTTAAGCTTCGAATTTTGTTCACGTGTTCTATTCCTGATTTTGTTGAGTTGCGTATCTGTGTCCTCTCACGGTTCCCCGGGCTTCTCGGAGACAATTACTTTGCATTCTCTGCCAGGATGCTTATGGCTCTACATTTCTTCAGAGCTGGTCACTGGAGTTTCATTAGTTCCCTTTGGCACTGTCGTGTTTACCTGATTCTTGGTGATGTGTGGGTGTCCAGGCCCTGAAGGAGTAGACGCACCTTCAGACTCATTTTTTTTTTTTTTAAGATTTTATTTACAGGCTTTGCAGACTCATTTTAATAGCTCAAGACCTTTCCCTGCCCGTTCCCTGGATTTATGGGCCTGTCTTGGGGATCGTGTTATAGTGGGGCTGGAGCTGGGCTCATCTGTTGGGCCCACAGAGGGGTCCGTGGTTGGCTGGCCGGGCACCAAGTGGGTGGGCGTGGCTTCTGCTGGGTCCCTGAATGTGCTTCCGTTGTGATGCTGGCTGGTCCTTGGGTGGGCAGGCCTGCTTCCAGGCCATGGTACAGTGGGGTTGGAGCCAAGTCGGAGCCGTTTTAGGGACTGTAGTCAGGTCTGAGGCCAGCAGGGCTGTTTACTGGGGGCCAGATAGGGCCTGCTGCTCCTGGATCTTGTAGTGGTGGCGGGGGGGCGGGTGCCAGGATCATGGTCTGCCTTCAGCTTGGGTCATGATCCCAGGGTCCCAGGATCGAGCCCCTCATCAGACTCCCTGCTCAGCAGGGAGTCTGCTTCTCCCTCTGCCTCTGCTGCTCCCGCTGCTTGTGCACTCATTCTCTCTCACAAAAATAAGTAAATAAAATCTTAAAAAAAAAAAAATAATTACCAGAGAAGCCATCTGGTCCTGGGCTTTTCTTTGTTGGGAGATTTTTTTTTTGGTTGGGAGAATTTTGGTTATTGATTCAATCTCCTTGTTAGTCATCTTTTCAGATTTTCTGTTTCTTCACGATTCAGTCTCGCTCTGTTGTGTGTTTCTAGGAGTGTATCCGTTTCTTCTGGGTTGTCCCAATTTGTTGGCATACAGTCTGTCCCGATGGTTATGAGGATACTTGCGGTGGCATTTAGGGCCAACCGGGAAAATCTCCTGCATCCCACGAGCCTTCGCTGAATCACACCTGTGAAGACTGCTTTCCCACGTAAGGTAACTGTCAGGGCTGACTTACAGCTCTGCAAACTTCGCATGTTGAAGTCCTCCCCCCAGTACTTCCGATCGTGACTGCGTTTGGAGAGAGAGCCTTTAACGAGACAATTAGGTTAAAATGAGGTCATCGGAATGGGCTGTGGTCCAGCCTGACTTAAAAGGACCGAGGAGATTAGGAACAGATACAGATTGGAGGCCACCGTGGGGAGACACAGGGGGAACAGGCCGAGGAGGGGGGTCTCCGAAGTAGCCAAGCCTGTCCACACCTTGGTCTTGGAGTTCTGGTCTCCAGAACTGTGAGAAAATGGATTTCCGTTGTTGAAGCCCCCCGGTCTGGAGTGCTTGGCTGTGGCCCCCTGAGCAGACGAACACAGTAATATTCACAGGGTAGGGGAGCCGGTATCTTTGAGGCTCTCATCAGCCCAACACATTCACTGACCGTCTCTCTACCGGAGTGTATAGCCGAGGGAAGCCGAGGCGTTTCAGAATCTTTGTTCTTCAGACAGTGTTTAAGCCTCAGGGGAATTTACAGTCTGGGATGGGGCATGGATGGACGAGGGACAAAGAGGGGAACTGTCCTGTGTCACGCGGTGGTGGGCGCTTTGGAGAGAAAGCAGGAGGGGACAGGTGAGGGAGGAAGGGACGGTTTGTCATCTGAGGCGGGACACTGAGAAGGTGACGCTGGAGTCATTGGAGGCAGTGGGGGAGCCAAGCTCGTTGCTAGGCTGAGGGAAGGGCGCTCCGGGCAGGGGGGGACGGCAGATGCTGACCTGCAGGGGGGAGGCCTCCTCCCTGCCAGGCAAAGCGAGAGGGCCTGGCCTGGCAGAGGGCGGGGGAGCGGGAGGCGCGCTCAGAACAGCTGGTCCGACTCAGGTGGGGGCTCCGAGGCTGCGGGAAGGCCTCTGGCTCTGGCCCTGATGCCTTGACTTGACTTGGGTTTGAAAGGATTTGTTTTGGCTGCTACGTGGAGAGAAGGCTAAAGGGGGAGCCCCGGGGAGAAATTGCTTTTTTCACTCCACTGTGCTCTGGGATTTGCTCCCAGAGCATCAGCTCTCCCACTTCTCTTTCCATCCCAGCCCCTCCTGGCACCGCATGGGTCTTTGCAGGCAAAAGCACAGATACCCACACTCCCAACAAACAGCTCCCTCTGCATCCTGCTGCGTTAGGGGGGCTCCCATGGGGCCGTGGGGTTGGCTCTCCGGAGGTCGGTCGGATGCAGGCGTGACACCACGTGGGCCCTGGAAGTGGAATTGGTGGTTGGGGGAGGGGATTCTAGAATCTGGCACCCAGGGCGTGGTCTGAAGGGGAGTGGGGGGGTGCGCCTGGGTGGCTCAGTGGGTTAAAGCCTCTGCCTTCGGCTCAGGTCATGATCTCAGGGTCCTGGGATCAAGCCCAGCATTGGGCTCTCTGCTCAGTGGGGAGCCTGCTTCCTCCTCTCTCTCTGCCTGCCTCTCTGCCTACTTGTGATCTCTGTCAAATAAATAAATAAAATCTAAAAAAAAAATAAAAATAAAGGGGAGTCGTGGGCTCCAGGTGGGCCTGGGCTCAGGTCCCGTGGATTTCTGGCCCTGAGGGGAGGGGAAGGGCCTTGGGAATGGGGGCCTCCGAGCCTCCCAGAAGAACCGAAGCAGGGCCGTGTGGGTGAACAGCACTTCCTTCCCGGGGATGTCTCACAGGGAGGTCTTCTGGTTCGCTTAAGTGGGGCCATTTCTCCCCTCTCCACATGGCTGTGCACCAAGGCCAAGGGTTTGGTCTGGTCCACCCCTTCAGCTCTGCCGTCAGCATCTGGAGTCCCCCTGCCAGGCTCTGTGCTCAAGGTCTAGGGCCCAAGGGCTAGGCCTGGGGAAGGCGTGGCTGGCTGGGAGACCCACTTGGGTGGGTCTGGCCCCGCCAAGGGGCTTTCCTTGTTAAAGGGTGAGCAGAACTTGGGGGAGGGGTTGGTACACCCAGGGGCCGGAATCGGAGGGCAGGTGATTTTGGTAAATAGCTCCCCCCTGCCCCCCAGCAAATACACCTTGAAGAACAGAAGTTCCCATTCCCACCCCCGGGCAGATGAGAGAGGACAAAGTAGGCCACAACAGTTTCCTTCCGAAGGTTTTCATTTATTAGTCTTTTCTCAAGCAGTTAATTCTCTTTCCGTATTTCAAAGAAAAAAAAAATGTATTTCATCCAGAGTTATACCAAAATGATTAAAATTAATCTTCTACTGGGGAATATAGCTCCCCAGATCAGAAGAAAAAAAAATTTTGTTTTTTAATTAACCACGAAAATAAAACCAGGAGAACATCAACAATCAAAAATCATCCCCAAATATCCAGGACAAAAAATAAAATATTTATTGATCTATCACAGCGAGACACAAAGAGACGGGCGGGGCACGGGTGGGAAATGCTCCCAAAACAAGGGTTCGAGGGAGGGTCGGGGGATACAGTACTGCATGGGGGGGACCCAGGTCGGGGAGGAGATTCCTGCCGCCCCAGCTGGCATGCTCCTCGCACCCTGGGTACTCAGGCCCCATCGTAGGGGTGTGTGCGGAAGGGTGGAGGAGGGGTACAGGCCGTCCGGACTGGTTAAACAGGCTGATGGTGGGGGCCCCCAGCCAGGTAGCGGTGCTGGGCGGTTAGCTGGGGACAAGGATGGATGGACGGATGGACAGATGGCTGGATGAATTCCACAAGAGCAAGAAGGCTGTTCCCAATGTTGGGGGGGGTGGTCTTCCCATCCGCAGGTGTCCCAGACTTGGGGAGTAAGTCAGGGGCTGGGGGCTGAGAGGTGGTATGACCGAATCCAGCTTGAGCCTTTAGGTGCTTGGGTACCAACTGGACCGCAGCCGGGGTGGGGGGTGGGGGTTCCTGATGGGCAGGGGGGAGGTGGGACTGCCCAGGGAGTGTCCGCACCATCTTCAGAGGAGCCCCGGGGAGGGGGTTCCCAAGGGGCTGCCCTTCCCTCCTCCCTCCCCCCAGGAAGATGAGAGCACCAGCAAGTAGCACCAAATTCCCCTGGAGATGGAGAGTGTATGGAGGGGGAGCTCCTGGGTGGGAAGGGGGTGGGGGCAGGGGGCTAAGCCCACCCACCCCTGGCCTCTGAAGTCAGGGGGGCCTCCTGGGGCCCGCTTGGCCACCACTCTTGTTTCCTTGCTTTGTGGATTTCCAAGGCCACCCAGCCTGGCCTGTCCCCTCCTGGGGTGGGGACTGGGGAGGGGCGACGGGGGGAGGGGTCATAAGGGGTTTACATTCTCCACCAAGCAGTAGCACCAACGTTGATGAGGTCGTGAGTCAGGGGTCCTGGGACGCTCACTTTCTCTTCCGGCCACAGGATTTCCCCAGGCAGGCCCCAGCTGGGCGAGAGGAGGCACCCATGACGGTCTGACCCCTCCCAGGGCCTGCTCAAGCCCCTGCCCACTCAGACCAGCTCCAGACTCTTCTTGGACCCACATCAACGCGGTGGGGAACAAAGGCTCCAAAGCCATGAGAAACCTGGCCACAACCTCCTGCCAAACTCTGAGCCATCGCGCTGCCCTAATTCCTATCAGGCAGGGGGGTGGGAGCAGGGCCCATGGGATGGTGGTAATCAAGGCTCAGGGAGGGGAAGGGGGCCTGGCCCGGAGAAGGTCTCTATATTCTGAGTCCACTGCATTTGGGAAGCCTTCAGCAAGCACCCTGATTGGCAAGCCTTGTTCTAAGCCGTCAGGGCACCGCTGTAGGGCCTGGAGTCCTTCTGCCCCTGATGGAACCCAACGCAGCTGCTTACCGCCACCTGGTGGTACTGAGCCACCGAGTGGGGCCGGGACAGGCTTCTCCCGGTGAAGCTGCTCCTGGGGGTCTGGAACCCGGTGGGATCGGGCCACAGGCAACAAGTCGTGCCCGACGGAGAGGTGCGTACCCCGGAGAGGGTCAGGCTGCCCTTGCCTCTGCCTCTCCCTGCCCTGGCCCCAGCTGCCCCATCGAGGACTGGGGAGTGGGTGCGGATAGAAGGGAATCTGCAGCCTGAGCAGACCAGGAGGGAGCTGGCCTCTTTGGGTCTCCTTTGAGCACTGTTGGGAGGTTCCTTGGGGGGTGGTGACCATTACCTGCCCCCCCCCAACTCCCAGAGGCACATCTGCATCTTTGAGCGAGGGTGGGGCTCTGTCTGGGCCCGGGGTGGCTTCTGCCCACACTGCTTGGCTGGGGGCACCTTGGGTCCCCATCCACCCCTCAAATTCCCTGACTGTAGGGGTCTGTTGTCCCATGAACCCTCTCTCTCTTCTGTTTCTCCCTTGACCTCCTCCCTTCTCTTTCCCTTGGCTCCTCCTGGTGGGGGTGGGGTGAGCTGCTGGGAGGGAGAAACTGCCAGGGCTGGCTTAGGGCGAGCCAGGAGGGTCCCAGGCCCGCTAGTAGCTCTGGGTGTCTGTGTCAGAGGTAAACACAGGGATGGGGATGAGGCATCTGGCTCCCCCCGACCTCCCCACTCCCTTCCCACTAGGCCTAGTCCAAATGTCGCGCCCCTCTCCCAGGCTGATGGATCCCAGCCCTCTGTCTCTGTCTGGCCCCCTCCCTGCACTGCCCTCTCCCAGGGGCTGGGTCTCTACTCACCTTGGTATCCCAGGGCTCCCAGGGCCCCTCCATAGGGCTTGGGAGGTTTGCCTGTGGAGGTAAGGGTGGAGGTTGGGAAGGGGGCCGGGCTTTGCTGCGTTTCCCCGAACCTCCACCATGTACCAGGCCTCTAGCCGTCACAGAAGGTTCTGAACACCTTCCTGACCCCAGCCTGGCCTTCAGTCTCACCCATCTGGAACTTTGCTGTGGTCCTTGTGGAGGGTATCCTGCCCATGGAGGTCTGAGCAGCTAGGAGGGCGACCCCTGCCCCCCAGCCAGACCCCGGGCCACGCAAACTGCCCCACCTAATATGCCTGAGGCTTTGGCCTCCCTGGTCACCTTACGCATTTCCTTTCCTTTTCTGTGGGGCCGACAGGCTCTCCAGTTACACCAGAGACCTGGCCGGCCCAGGTCTCTATCTCCTGGTGTCCCGTCACATGCTGGGCAGGGAGCCCCAGGAATGGGATCCTTGCCCCCAACCCTATATCCCATGGCTGAATTTCCTTGATATCAGAGAGCCAGCCCTGGGGGGCCGTGGCCACGGTCACAGCTGCCACAGTAGCCCCTAACCCCTCCCATCCCCCCATGAAAATAGCTTAGTGCCCTGACTCACCACCAATGCCCAGGCCCCCAGCTGCGCCACCTGCGGGACAAGGAGAGGGGCTGTGAGTGAGTCTGCTCTGGGGAGCCCGCCCAGCCTCCCCAGGGCCCCTGTCCCCACCCTGGGGGCAGCCAAGCTCTGGGCCTGGGTGTCAGGAGCCCTGGGCTCAGCCTCACTCCTTGCATGACCTTGGGCCAGCCCCTGGCACTGTCTGAGTCTCAGTCTGCCGCATCTGGAACGTGGAGCTTTGGAAAAGCTGATGCTCCCTGGCTTTGCAGGGGAGGGGGAGGGGAAGGAGGGGAGGCCCAGCTTTGTGTAAGGGAGGTCATGGGTTTACCACCGGGGCCTGACTCTGATCTCAGATGAAGCAGGGGTTGGGGAGGACTGGGTTGCAGCACAAGGCGGGGGCGGGGGGGGGGGGGGGGGACAGGGAGCACGGGTTTACCTGGGTAAATAGGGGACAGTCCGAAGCCGGGTCTTGCTGCAACTCCTGTGGGAGGACCTCGGGGTTGGTGTGGGGCAGGCCCTGCTTCCCTCCCCTGGCCTCTTGCCCAGGACCACCTCCTCCCTGCCACGTGCCCCTGGTTGGCAGATCAGCTTTCCTTACAAGCTTTGTGTCTGCCTGGAATCCTGGTTGGGGGGGGCGCCCATATCCCCGGCTCATCAGCCAGGTGTCTGTCGCCCACAGTGTGCCCGCTGGCCTGAGGTCTGCTGCGCCTTTCCTGGGGCAGAATGGTCCCTTTCCTGGACTGTCCCTTCCGCCCTCTCGCTTGTGTCCTTGTGCTGGCTACGGTTCCAGGAGCCCCCCGCTAGCCAGACGGGCCTCCTCTAGACCCAGGCAGAGCAGAGGTTCTCGAAGAGAGGTGGCCCTACCTCCAACTTGGAATGGCCTGGTGGCTCCCAGGACACCTTCAAGGCCAGCGGCACCTGAGAAGAGGGTGGATGGGGGCTCGGACGAGGCACAGCTGAAGGGGCCCTGAGCATCCCCCTCTGGTTCTGGGGACAGGGACATCCTGCACAGGCCTTCAGGGCTCCTGTGAGCAGGACTGAGTGGGACCTGGGGCACGGACAGGGCAACGGAGTTGCAGCAGAAGCAGCTGCCTGGGCAGAGGGAGGCCGAGGAGGAAACTCACCATATTTGGCTGCTTTAGCAGCTGCGGCTGGGGACACACCTGGGGAGACACGGGGCCAGAGGGCTCAGGAACTGCTCCCCCCTCCCAGAGCCATGTGCCCTCCTGGCCTGCTCCCCACTTGTCACCTGCCACCGTCCACCTGCCACTCTCCCTCATCTACCCATCACCCCCCCACCCAGTGCACACTTTAGTGAGTTCTTCCCCCGTGTCCAGTCTGGAGCACGGGGACGAGATTTGGGCCAATTTAGGCAGGGGGGACACAAAGACAACCCACGAAAGAGTGACATGTCAACACAAGCCCCCCCGCGGTGGCAGAGACTTCAGGGAAACACATTTCCCTGCCGGCTTTGCTGTTCTCCTCTGGAAAATGGGCACAGCCACCCGCATCCCGATGAACTCCCACTTAAAGCGGGCGGGTGGGCTGAGGCAGGAGACAGACAGGAGGGGGCGCCCGGCTGCACGAGGTGGCCCCAGCGGGCGCTTGCTGAAGGTCCTTCAAAGGCTGGGGCGGTGTGGCAGGGAGGAAGAAATCTCAGTCTCTCTCTCTCTCTCTCTCTCTCTCTCACACACACACACACACACACACACACGTGTGCCCCCTGCACCCTCTGATTCCACAGCAGTTCCTCACCTCCAAAGCCCCCAACCCCTGGGATGGCTCCTCCGGCTCCGAGCCCCGCTCCCAGGGCTCCGGCTCCCCCGAGGCCTGTGGAGAGAGCTGTGTGTTAAACTGTGTGTCAAACTATGGGTGGGAATGGCAGGTCTGTCTGCCAGACTGGGGGGGGCTCCTCCCGGGATCCAGGTAGAACCTGAGCTCCCAGGGTCTCTCAGGGCTTAGTGGGGCCAGGGTGTGGCCTGGGCTCTGGGGAGATGACGCCCCTGAGGGCCCCGGGGCACGGTCAGAAGCCCCCCTCCCCAACCCAGCCCGAGGGCCTGGGCGGTCGTGCCCACCCCCAACCAGTGCTCACCATACTGGGCGGCTTTGGCGGCGGCTTTGGCAGCAGCGGCTGAGGCCGCAGGTCCGACTCCTGGGGACACAGAAGGAGCTCAGGGTTGGGGGGGAAGGGGACTCTCCACTGGTCTGTCTTCCTCCCTGCCCAGCCTGTCCTGGGCTTCCGACTCACCTGCCACACCGCCTGGGATGCCTGCTCCTCCGAGAGCCCCGGCCACTCCAGCTCCTGCGGAGGGAAAATGGAAAGTCAGTTTCCCAATTTCTTTAGGACGGGGGCTCCCTGGCCCAGGGACGCTAGGCAAGCAGACAGGTGGCCAAAGCCATGTGACCCAGTGGGAAGGGGCATGGGACAGACACCTGGGGCTGAGTCCCAGCTCTGTCCTGCCCAATTGGGCAAGCCCCCCCCCCCCCGCCCCAACCCGAGCCTTGGCCTGCCCATTTCTTTTCCTTCCCAACCAGTTAGTGCTGGGAGCCACTGGCGGCCATGAGCTGCTGAGGGGCAAAGCTAGTCTTAGGTTCTGACAGTCCTGTGTTCAAATTCTGCTTTCTCCTCTCTTAGTTGTCACCTCTCTGAGCCGCAGAGCTGGGGATCATTACCCTGCTCATGCTGCGGGCATCTGGGGGAGCCAAGGGACACCCCCCACACCCGGTGCACACGCTCTGAGTTCTGAACCACCGCCCAGGGCTGAGCTGCCGGGTGTGGTCACGGCTAACACCTGATGCAACGTTCACCGTTCTCTGCGCTTTGCAAAGAGTCGCCTGCTTCTCATTCGCTACAGCGGGGAAGGTAGGGCCCCTTAGCATCCCCACTTTGCAGATGAGAAAATTGAGGCACACCAGAGGTTAAGCAGTGTCCTCGAGTTTCCACCAGCAACATGTGGCTTGGGAGCCGGTGCCCTCAACTGCTTTGTTTCCCTGGTAACATCTGTTAGACTCAGACAGGCCAGCCGCCTGCCGGGAACAGAAGAGGGGCCTGTGGGTCACCAGGCCCGTGGGGGGTGGGGGCTGAAGAAGCCGGGATTTTCCGAGGTGGAAACTGGCCCCAAGCGGGCTGGCCAGGGCTGGTTGGCGGTTCCCTGGCAGGGGCCCCAGTCCGGCTTCTCGGAGGCCAGGAATGCTGGGGCCACAGACAGCATGGGTCTAGCTGTCCAGGCGGGGCTTGCCACGTCCTCCGGGCTCGCTGCTGAAGGTCCCAGCTGCCGGAGGCTTGCTGTTGTGCTGACAGCAAGGTGGGCGGGAGGCCGAGGGCCTAGGCGAGGTGTCCCGGCTCTGCTGGGGAGGCAGGCCTGGGCCCTGGCCCCTGGCCTTGGGTCCCATGAAACTGTCGGGGGCCAGGAGGGCCTTAGGGACCGTGGTCCTCCTCAAGGAGCTGCCACCATGGGTGTTGGAAATGTGAGGGGCGTTTTGAGTTGTCCCAGAGCTGGGGGCATGACAGGTATTTAGCGAGCAGGGACCAGGTCTACTAAACCATCGTTAATGTGTCCTAGAAACTGCCTTTCCCCACCCTGACCCTCCTAGCCCTGTGCTGTGGGCTCTGGGCACTGGGCCGCAGCCCCATGGAGGGGAGATGGCTTGGTCAGGGCCAGGTGGGGCAGCAAACAGACTGAGCACAGGGCCGTTGGGGAGGGCACTCACCGTATTTGGCTGCTTTAGCTGCGGCCAGGGTTCCAGGGACTGGGGGAAAAGAGAAAAAAGGAAAAGGGGGCCGGTCAGCCGCCGAGATCTGTGCCTGGGCATTCTGCCTCCTCCAGGGAGCCGTCCCTGACTTCCTCAGCCTTCCTTGCTCCTCTCAAGGCTCTGAAACCGTGGTGCCCTAGCCAGGAGCTCACCCTGCCAGGTAGAGAGCCCCGGTATCTAACCGTGCTGTGGCCAGCCTGGTCTGGGGCTGGTTGAAGGCTGAACCATGCCTCTTCCTTCTGTCTGCCCTTTCCTTCTCCTCCAGGCACAGTGTGATCTGCCTGAGGCTGGATGCGGAGCAGGCAGGAGGTGAAGACCTGGAGGTCCTAGTGGCCCCCTTACCATACATAGCGTGCTACTGGAGGGCAGCCAGACCGGCCCCCTCAGGCCCACTGACCCCACAGACCTCCACCCTCCTTTCTGGGGTAGTGGGTTACTTTTCCGTTTGGAACCCTTGTCACTCGTCTAACTGAGTGGGCAGAAACTCTGAAATCTAGCGGCCTGGGGCCCCCTTTGCCCAGCCTGCCACCCGTCTGTTACCCGGTCGTCTCTGATGGCTCAGGAGAACCTAATGGGGGATTCACTACAAGGCCCCGAGTGAGGCTGCTTGGGATGTGCGGGCAGGAAGAGGGGTCCCCCTCCTCTGAGCTCAGGGGGCAGTTTCTGCCTAGGCCCAAAAGGCCCCTCACCTGCACCAGCTCCAAACCCAGGAACACCAGCACCAACTCCGAATCCGGGGACGCCGGCACCAACCCCAAAGCCAGGAACGCCGGCAGGAAGTCCGGCTGCAGCCCCTGGGGGACATGGGCAGTGGTGGAGGGGGCACAGCAGGCAGGGAGCATGCGCAGGGAGCATGGCGGGTCCTGCCTGGGGAGCTGAGTCAGCCCCCCGCGGGGGGACCCAGACACAAGTAGGGGCCTCCTGCCACTGAACCTGCCCTCTATAGCGCCACCAAGAATGGTCTTCCTAAAACGCCCACCGACTGCCAGGTCCAGCCCCTCCCAGGCTGGCATTCTGGGCTACACGGTGGTTGTGGACACTGCACGTGTCACACTGGAGGACAGGGAGGGAACTCGGAGGTCGCTTGGCTAGTGTGGGACCCAGGACTTGAACCCAGGTCTCCTGCATGCCCGATCTGTGCTTCCAAGCCCTCTGGTGGCTGCTCTGGGACCCAATGAGGCTGCGTATCGTGGAGGGTGGGGAGGGCGCCCCTCAGGCTCGGTACTCACGGTACTGGGCTTTGGCGGCTGCCTTAGCAGCGGCTTTGGCTGCAGCGGGGGTCCCTACTCCTGCAGGGAGAGGGAGGGAGGGAGTTCAGGGTCAGGGACAGCACCCAGGGAGGATTCAGGGTCAGGGACAGCACCCAGGGAGGATTCAGAGGCCCCTCAGGCCCGCTCACTCAGGCAGCTCACCTGCAACACCTCCGGGGCCAATGCCAATGCCGGGACCCACGCCGGGACCCACGCCGGGACCCACGCCGACCCCGGGGCCTAGCCCTGCAAGAGTGAGAAGAGCTCATTCTTAACCAGGTCATGACCAAGGACGGAAACTGACAGAAAGAGCCGCAGGCTCTTGTCCCAGCCCGGACAAGTAATGTGTGACCGTCACATTACTTTCCCTCCGGGGGCCTCAGGTGCCTCATCCCTGCAAGGAGGCATATACAGGACCGGGAGCTCTTAACCTCTGGGGGACAAGGACCCCTTTGGGGCTTCTGAGGGTGGCGGAGGCAGTTACACAGTAAAGGGAACTCGGCGAGACGGGTAGACCCGTGTTCAAAGCTCAGCTTTGCTGCCATTGAGCTGAGCAAATGTGGGGCATGACTTAAGCTCCCAGACTCTCAGTTTGCACGTCTGTAAAATGGGACTGGTGGTACCAGCCCCATAGAGTGGGTGTCAGGATTGCCTCTGCACAGAGTAGCTTGGCCAAAAAGGGGTCATTTGCCATACATGAGTTTGGGGGTCAGCAGACCAGGAGTCAAGGTGTTCTCTGGCCTAGACAGTGCTAGACTTTGTGATCAGAACCTTGATGTCTGCAGGTTCCTAAGGCTAAGGCATAGGGACCCCCCCCCCACTTCCTGGCCCAGAGGCTGGCGTACGGTGGGAATCTGTCAAGTGGGGCTGCTGTGGCTTGCCGTACTCAGGAAGGTGTGGGTGCCTGGGGCTGCCAGGGTGGGCTCTGGAGATAGTAAGAGATGGAGAGAGCTTCATCAGGGGCCAAGAAGTACTCTAGGAGGCTGGGAGTCCGGTGAACCCAGCCTGAGGTCCAGAGGCGGGCAGGCCCCAGCCAGATCTGGGCTGGAGCTGGGGGCAATGCTCCACAATGGGGGCTGGGGGCAGAATGGGGGGTTGGGGGGACACTTACCAAACTGGGCGGCTTTGGCGGCGGCTTTGGCAGCTGCCGCGGCTGGGGTCCCTACTCCTAGAGAGATGAAGAGTAGGGGTCAGGGGGCAGTCCCCGACACCCCGCTGCACATCGCCTTCCCCATCCCCTATTCTGGAAAGATCCCCTGTAGGGAAGTGTCCCTTCCCCTAGAAGACCCTCCCCACGCTCTCTCCTTCGACTGTAGACAGACAGGGAAGCACAGACAGTCAGCCTGGCGGCCAGGCCTGCCCTGAAGCTGGCCCCCTAGCCAACCTGGGCACTGTGACCTTCGGGCTCTGGCTATGGCAGAGGGGAGCCCAGCACTGATGGGGAGAAGCCCAGACCCTCTCCCTAAGCCTCTAGAAGCCTTGTGCGGCTTTCTGTGAAAGGTTGTGTTCATTAAAAAAAAAAAAAAATCCTAACACTGCTTATATCCCAAACTGGAGGAAATGGTTCGTTTTGGTGGTGGTGGGGAACCTCAAAAGGAAAATTTTTCTCCCAGAAAGAAGGCATGCTGAAGAGACATCGGGTGGGGACAAACAAGGAAGTCTGTAACTTATCTCCATGTGACTTTATCTCTTCTCTTTGGCCTCTGACTGGCGGGGGAGAATGAACCCAGGAGAGCCAAAGGGTAGCCCAGGCAGGCCCTCCCACCTGGTCTGGGACCAGAAAGGCCACTGGAGTAAAGTAGTTTCACCGCCGAGCTGGATGACAGCTGGCTTCCAAGCCTCCCTAGCAAGCTAGGATCCCTTGGACGGTCTTCGTTCCAAGCAGGGGAATTTGCCCACCCTCCCCCCCATTCTCTTGTCAAGTCTGCAAAAGGGTGCACTTGACCTGGGCAACGCCAGGGATCCTTCCATGAGACAAGCCAAACCTGTCTCGGGGTTGGGGATGCCGCTCACCTGGCACACCTCCTGTGCCTGGGACACCTGCCACTCCGTCTCCGATCCCCGGCACCAGCCCTCCCAAGGCTCCAGCGCCTCCAGCACCTGGAGGAAAGAGGGGCGTCAGCTCTGTCCCTAGAATTGCGGGCTTCTTGGGAGAGCGAAGGGCGGAGGTAGTGTGGGGAACAGAAGGGCAGCAAGGACTTGCTGGTTGGGGCTGGGGGTGATGAGCAGGGCCCCAGTAATCACAGTGCTGGGCGACTGAAGAGAGCAGAAGGGTTCAGAGTGGCTTTGGAAGATGGGGTCAGGGACCCCCGACCTTGACCTGGACAGAGAGGGAAGCAAAGGCCCGAGTGCAAGGTGGCTTCGTCCTCACTCTGGGGGAGGGCTCTGAGCTTGGGGCCTGGGCCCCCTGAGGGAGCAGGGCTGGGGAGGAGCAGAGGTCACTGGCCTTGGCGTGGGGACAGGCAGGCTGGGGCACTTACCATACTTGGCTGCCTTGGCCGCGGCTGCCTGGGCAGCCGCTGCTGCTTGAGCTGTGGTAGGGGAGGGGGGAGAGAGAGAGCCCTTCAGAACCCCCCTGGATCTCTGGGGAGGGGAGGGCTGTGCTTACAGCGCTCTTACCCAAAGTTGCTGGAGTCCCTCGCTGCACCCCCCCACCCCAGCTCCTCCCTGAGTGCTCTGAACCCTAGCCTGTGCTCCCCTGCACCCTTCCCCCCATAGCCCTACAAAAGAAAAGCCTTCTCCCAGTGTCCCCATGTGGAATTCAGGCTTACGGGTAAGCGCGGCTCCAGGAACCCCTCCGACTCCAGCTCCTATACCGTAACCAGGAAAGCCCCCAGCACCAACCCCGAAAGTGGGAATGCCTCCAACTCCCACTCCGGCTCTGGCCCCTGCAGGGGGGAGAGAATCAGGTGGAAAAGCATCTCAGTAAGAGGGGCTGGGGAGGGATCGGGGGGGGGGGTGGGGGGATGCTGGTCAGCTGGAAAAGAGGAGGCAGGTCTCCCTCAAGTCTGGTTCGTGAAGGACCAGAAACCATAGAACACATGCGCCCCTGAAGGGAGTCTTTACTGACATCCCCCTCCACCCCCCCAGTGCTCTCCAACCCCTCTCTTCTCTGAGCACTTGGGGAAGGGCCCCATCGTTGGCCTTGGAGAGACTGTGGGCAGGTTCCATATCCCTAAGCAGGTTTAGGCTCCTCTGAGAGGGTCCCGATTAGGGCAGGGAGGATCAGGGACGCTGTCTCCACTGGGAATGCCAGACTGGGACTCTCCCATTACTCAGCCCCGTGGCCTCATGGTAGGAGACAACTGGAGGAGACATTGCATGGGGACCCAACAGTTCCAGGTCCCAGCTCAGCCAGTGACTTGCTGGTGACTTGCTGTGTGACCCTGACCAAGTCACTCCCCTTCTCTGGCCAGAACAGCACGGGGCAGAGCTATCAGCGTAGGACTCACCGTATTTGGCTGCTTTGGCGGCTGCTTTAGCAGCTGCAGCTGGTGACACAGCCCCTGGAGAGATCAAGGGGGACACAAATGACACAAGGGCCTACCTGTCCATTCATCAACGCATATCCCCCTCTACTCATCTGTCCATCTGCCTACTTAACCATCCATTCATCTACCCATTGATCTACCCATTTGATCTGTCCCTTTGTTTGTCTATCCTTGGACTTCGATCCACCCACTCAACCAACGTAAGTCTCTTCCATCCACGCACTCACTCACCCATCCACTTCGCCACTCCTCTGCCTACCTATCCATTCATCTAGATATCCAATGTTTCATTTTACATTTGCCTTCTGCTCACCCATCTCATCATTTACTCATCTACCCATGTGCTTATCCATCCATCATCCATCCCTCCACCCACGCATCCATCTACCCACCCGTCATTCTCACCACTTAGCTAGTGCCCTACCTGCCTTTCCATCTGTCTTTCCATCTCTGCATTCATCTCTCCATGTCTCTCCTTCTAGTTGTCTCTTCATTTACACATTCCCTCGTCCATGAGCTTGTCTACTCATCTACATGGCCATTCACAGACATACTCAGTTGTCCATCTCACCATGATCCATCCATCCATCCATCCATCCATCTTGCCATCCATCCATCCATCCATCCATCTCACCATCATCCATCCATCCATCCATTTCAGCATCATCCCTCTATCCATCCATCCCTCCATCTCACCATCATCCATCCATCCATCCATCCATC